>NC_090439.1:1015034948-1015346718 GCF_031143425.1 Pleurodeles waltl | reverse complement strand
AATGGATTCTGGGTAACAGAACCTGTCAGAGCCCCACAAGTCACCCCATCTTGGATTCCCCTAGGTCTCTAGTTTTCAAAAATGCACAGATTTGGTAGGTTTCCCTAGGTGCCGTCTGAGCGAGAGGCCAAAATCTACAGGTAGACACTTTGCAAAAAACACCTCTGTTTTCTGTCAAAAAATGGGATGTGTCCACGTTGTGTTTTGGGGCAGTTTCTGTCGCGGGCGCTAGGCCTACCCACACAAGTGAGGTATCATTTTTATCGGGAGACTTGAGGGAACGCTGGGTGGAAGGAAATTTGTGGTTCCTCTCAGATTCCAGAACTCTCTGTCACCGAAATGTGATAAAAACGTATTTTTTTAGCCACATTTTGAGGTTTGCAAAGGATTCTGGGTAACAGAACCTGGTCAGAGCCCCACAAGTCACCCCATCTTGGATTCCCCTAGACCTGTAGTTTTCAAAAATGCACAGGTTTGGTAGGTTTCCCTAGGTGCTGGCTGAGCTAGAGGCCAAAATCTACAGGTAGGCACTTTGTAAAAAACACCTCTGTTTTCTGTCAAAAAATGGGATGTGTCCACGTTGTGTTTTGGGGCAGTTCCTGACGCGGGGCGCTAGGCCTACCCACACAAGTGAGGTATAATTTTTATCTGGAGACTTGGGGGAACGCTGGGTGGAAGGAAATATGTGGCTCCTCTCAGATTCCAGAACTCTCTGTCACCGAAATGTGATCAAAACGTGTTTCTTTAGCCACATTTTGAGGTTTGCAAAGGATTCTGGGTAACAGAACCTGGTCAGAGCCCCACAAGTCACCCCATCTTGGATTCCCCTAGACCTCTAGTTTTCAAAAATGCACAGATTTGCTAGGTTTCCCTAGGTGCCGTCTGAGCTAGAGGCCAAAATCTAAAGGTAGGCACTTTGCAAAAAACACCTCTGTTTTCTGTCAAAAAATGGGATGTGTTCACGTGTGTTTTGGGGCATTTCCGGTCGCAGGGTGCTAGGCCTACCCACACAAGTGAGGCATCATTTTTATCGGAAGACTTAGGGGAACGCTGGGTGGAAGGAAATATGTGGCTCCTCTCAGATTCCAGAACTTTCTGTCACCAAAATGTGAGGAAAATGTGTTTTTTTTAGCCACATTTTGAGGTTTGCAAAGGATTCTTGGTAACAGAACCTGTCAGAGCCCCACAAGTCAACCCCATCTTGGATTCCCCTAGGTCTCTAGATTTGGTAGGTTTCCCTAGGTGCCGTCTGAGCGAGAGGCCAAAATCTACAGGTAGACACTTTGCAAAAAACACCTCTGTTTTCTGTCAAAAAATGGGATGTGTCCACGTTGTGTTTTGGGGCAGTTCCTGTCGCGGGCGCTAGGCCTACCCACACAAGTGAGGTATCATTTTTATCGGGAGACTTGAGGGAACGCTGGGTGGAAGGAAATTTGTGGCTCCTCTCAGATTCCAGAACTCTCTGTCACCGAAATGTGATCAAAACGTGTTTTTTAGCCACATTTTGAGGTTTGCAAAGGATTCTGGGTAACAGAACCTGGTCAGAGCCCCACAAGTCACCCCATCTTGGATTCCCCTAGACCTCTAGTTTTCAAAAATGCACAGTTTTGGTAGGTTTCCCTAGGTGCTGGCTGAGCTAGAGGCCAAAATCTAAAGGTAGGCACTTTGCAAAAAACACCTCTGTTTTCTGTCAAAAAATGGGATGTGTCCACGTTGTGTTTTGGGGCATTTCCTGTCGCGGGCGCTAAGCCTACCCACACAAGTGAGGTATGATTTTTATCGGAAGACTTAGGGGAACACTGGGTGGAAGGAAATATGTGGCTCCTCTCAGATTCCAGAACTTTCTGTCACCAAAATGTGAGGAAAATGTGTTTTTTAGCCACATTTTGAGGTTTGCAAAGGATTCTGGGTAACAGAACCTGGTCAGAGCCCCACAAGTCACCCCATCTTGGATTCCCATAGGTCTCTAGTTTTCAAAAATGCACAGATTTGGTAGGTTTCCCTAGGTGCCGTCTGAGCGAGAGGCCAAAATCTACAGGTAGACACTTAGCAAAAAAACACCTCTGTTTTCTGTCAAAAAATGGGATGTGTCCACGTTGTGTTTTGGGGCAGTTTCTGTCGCTGTCGCTAGGCCTACCCACACAAGTGAGGTAATCATTTTTATCGGGAGACTTGAGGGAACGCTGGGTGGAAGGAAATTTGTGGTTCCTCTCAGATTCCAGAACTCTCTGTCACCGAAATGTGATAAAAACGTGTTTTTTTAGCCACATTTTGAGGTTTGCAAAGGATTCTGGGTAACAGAACCTGGTCAGAGCCCCACAAGTCACCCCATCTTGGATTCCCCTAGACCTCTAGTTTTCAAAAATGCACAGGTTTGGTAGGTTTCCCTAGGTGCTGGCTGAGCTAGAGGCCAAAATCTACAGGTAGGCACTTTGCAAAAAACACCTCTGTTTTCTGTCAAAAAATGGGATGTGTCCACGTTGTGTTTTGGGGCAGTTCCTGTCGCGGGCGCTAGGCCTACCCACACAAGTGAGGTATCATTTTTATCGGGAGACTTGACGGAACGCTGGGTGGAAGGAAATTTGTGGCTCCTCTCAGATTCCAGAACTCTCTGTCACCGAAATGAGATCAAAACGTGTTTTTTTAGCCACATTTTGAGGTTTGCAAAGGATTCTGGGTAACAGAACCTGGTCAGAGCCCACAAGTCACCCCATCTTGCATTCCCCTAGGTCTCTAGTTTTCAAAAATGTACAGGTTTGATAGGTTTCCCTAGGTGCTGGCTGAGCTAGAGGCCAAAATCTAAAGGTAGGCACTTTGCAAAAAACACCTCTGTTTTCTGTCAAAAAATGGGATGTGTCCACGTTGTGTTTTGGGGCAATTCCGGTTGCGGGCGCTAGGCCTACCCACACAAGTGAGGTATCATTTTTATCGGAAGACTTGGGGGAATGCTGAGTGGAAGGAAATTTGTGTCTCCTCTCAGATTCCAGAACTCTCTTTCACCGAAATGTGAGGAAAACGTGTTTTTGTAGCCAAATTTTGAGGTTTGCAAAGGATTCTGGGTAACAGAACCTGGTCAGAGCCCCACAAGTCACCCCATCTTGGATTCCCCTAGGTCTCTAGTTTTCAAAAATGCACAGGTTTGATAGGTTTCCCTAGGTGCTGGCTGAGCTAGAGGCCAAAATCTAAAGGTAGGCACTTTGCAAAAAACACCTCTGTTTTCTGTCAAAAAATGGGATGTGTTCACGTTGTGTTTTGAGGCATTTCCGGTCGCGGGGTGCTAGGCCTACCCACACAAGTGAGGCATCATTTTTATCGGAAGACTTAGGGGAACGCTGGGTGGAAGAAAATATGTGGCTCCTCTCAGATTCCAGAACTTTCTGTCACCAAAATGTGAGGAAAATGTGTTTTTTTAGACACATTTTGAGGTTTGCAATGGATTCTGGGTAACAGAACCTGTCAGAGCCCCACAAGTCACCCCATCTTGGATTCCCCTAGGTCTCTAGTTTTCAAAAATGCACAGATTTGGTAGGTTTCCCTAGGTGCCGTCTGAGCGAGAGGCCAAAATCTACAGGTAGACACTTTGCAAAAAACACCTCTGTTTTCTGTCAAAAAATGGGATGTGTCCACGTTGTGTTTTGGGGCAGTTTCTGTCGCGGGCGCTAGGCCTACCCACACAAGTGAGGTATCATTTTTATCGGGAGACTTGAGGGAACGCTGGGTGGAAGGAAATTTGTGGTTCCTCTCAGATTCCAGAACTCTCTGTCACCGAAATGTGATAAAAACGTATTTTTTTAGCCACATTTTGAGGTTTGCAAAGGATTCTGGGTAACAGAACCTGGTCAGAGCCCCACAAGTCACCCCATCTTGGATTCCCCTAGACCTGTAGTTTTCAAAAATGCACAGGTTTGGTAGGTTTCCCTAGGTGCTGGCTGAGCTAGAGGCCAAAATCTACAGGTAGGCACTTTGTAAAAAACACCTCTGTTTTCTGTCAAAAAATGGGATGTGTCCACGTTGTGTTTTGGGGCAGTTCCTGACGCGGGCGCTAGGCCTACCCACACAAGTGAGGTATAATTTTTATCTGGAGACTTGGGGGAACGCTGGGTGGAAGGAAATATGTGGCTCCTCTCAGATTCCAGAACTCTCTGTCACCGAAATGTGATCAAAACGTGTTTCTTTAGCCACATTTTGAGGTTTGCAAAGGATTCTGGGTAACAGAACCTGGTCAGAGCCCCACAAGTCACCCCATCTTGGATTCCCCTAGACCTCTAGTTTTCAAAAATGCACAGATTTGCTAGGTTTCCCTAGGTGCCGTCTGAGCTAGAGGCCAAAATCTAAAGGTAGGCACTTTGCAAAAAACACCTCTGTTTTCTGTCAAAAAATGGGATGTGTTCACGTTGTGTTTTGGGGCATTTCCGGTCGCAGGGTGCTAGGCCTACCCACACAAGTGAGGCATCATTTTTATCGGAAGACTTAGGGGAACGCTGGGTGGAAGGAAATATGTGGCTCCTCTCAGATTCCAGAACTTTCTGTCACCAAAATGTGAGGAAAATGTGTTTTTTTTAGCCACATTTTGAGGTTTGCAAAGGATTCTTGGTAACAGAACCTGTCAGAGCCCCACAAGTCAACCCCATCTTGGATTCCCCTAGGTCTCTAGATTTGGTAGGTTTCCCTAGGTGCCGTCTGAGCGAGAGGCCAAAATCTACAGGTAGACACTTTGCAAAAAACACCTCTGTTTTCTGTCAAAAAATGGGATGTGTCCACGTTGTGTTTTGGGGCAGTTCCTGTCGCGGGCGCTAGGCCTACCCACACAAGTGAGGTATCATTTTTATCGGGAGACTTGAGGGAACGCTGGGTGGAAGGAAATTTGTGGCTCCTCTCAGATTCCAGAACTCTCTGTCACCGAAATGTGATCAAAACGTGTTTTTTAGCCACATTTTGAGGTTTGCAAAGGATTCTGGGTAACAGAACCTGGTCAGAGCCCCACAAGTCACCCCATCTTGGATTCCCCTAGACCTCTAGTTTTCAAAAATGCACAGTTTTGGTAGGTTTCCCTAGGTGCTGGCTGAGCTAGAGGCCAAAATCTAAAGGTAGGCACTTTGCAAAAAACACCTCTGTTTTCTGTCAAAAAATGGGATGTGTCCACGTTGTGTTTTGGGGCATTTCCTGTCGCGGGCGCTAAGCCTACCCACACAAGTGAGGTATGATTTTTATCGGAAGACTTAGGGGAACACTGGGTGGAAGGAAATATGTGGCTCCTCTCAGATTCCAGAACTTTCTGTCACCAAAATGTGAGGAAAATGTGTTTTTTAGCCACATTTTGAGGTTTGCAAAGGATTCTGGGTAACAGAACCTGGTCAGAGCCCCACAAGTCACCCCATCTTGGATTCCCATAGGTCTCTAGTTTTCAAAAATGCACAGATTTGGTAGGTTTCCCTAGGTGCCGTCTGAGCGAGAGGCCAAAATCTACAGGTAGACACTTAGCAAAAAACACCTCTGTTTTCTGTCAAAAAATGGGATGTGTCCACGTTGTGTTTTGGGGCAGTTTCTGTCGCTGTCGCTAGGCCTACCCACACAAGTGAGGTATCATTTTTATCGGGAGACTTGAGGGAACGCTGGGTGGAAGGAAATTTGTGGTTCCTCTCAGATTCCAGAACTCTCTGTCACCGAAATGTGATAAAAACGTGTTTTTTTAGCCACATTTTGAGGTTTGCAAAGGATTCTGGGTAACAGAACCTGGTCAGAGCCCCACAAGTCACCCCATCTTGGATTCCCCTAGACCTCTAGTTTTCAAAAATGCACAGGTTTGGTAGGTTTCCCTAGGTGCTGGCTGAGCTAGAGGCCAAAATCTACAGGTAGGCACTTTGCAAAAAACACCTCTGTTTTCTGTCAAAAAATGGGATGTGTCCACGTTGTGTTTTGGGGCAGTTCCTGTCGCGGGCGCTAGGCCTACCCACACAAGTGAGGTATCATTTTTATCGGGAGACTTGACGGAACGCTGGGTGGAAGGAAATTTGTGGCTCCTCTCAGATTCCAGAACTCTCTGTCACCGAAATGAGATCAAAACGTGTTTTTTTAGCCACATTTTGAGGTTTGCAAAGGATTCTGGGTAACAGAACCTGGTCAGAGCCCCACAAGTCACCCCATCTTGCATTCCCCTAGGTCTCTAGTTTTCAAAAATGTACAGGTTTGATAGGTTTCCCTAGGTGCTGGCTGAGCTAGAGGCCAAAATCTAAAGGTAGGCACTTTTAAAAAAACACCTCTGTTTTCTGTCAAAAAATGGGATGTGTCCACGTTGTGTTTTGGGGCAATTCCGGTTGCGGGCGCTAGGCCTACCCACACAAGTGAGGTATCATTTTTATCGGAAGACTTGGGGGAATGCTGAGTGGAAGGAAATGTGTGTCTCCTCTCAGATTCCAGAACTCTCTTTCACCGAAATGTGAGGAAAACGTGTTTTTTTAGCCAAATTTTGAGGTTTGCAAAGGATTCTGGGTAACAGAACCTGGTCAGAGCCCCACAAGTCACCCCATCTTGGATTCCCCTAGGTCTCTAGTTTTCAAAAATGCACAGGTTTGATAGGTTTCCCTAGGTGCTGGCTGAGCTAGAGGCCAAAATCTAAAGGTAGGCACTTTGCAAAAAACACCTCTGTTTTCTGTCAAAAAATGGGATGTGTTCACGTTGTGTTTTGAGGCATTTCCGGTCGCGGGGTGCTAGGCCTACCCACACAAGTGAGGCATCATTTTTATCGGAAGACTTAGGGGAACGCTGGGTGGAAGAAAATATGTGGCTCCTCTCAGATTCCAGAACTTTCTGTCACCAAAATGTGAGGAAAATGTGTTTTTTTAGACACATTTTGAGGTTTGCAATGGATTCTGGGTAACAGAACCTGTCAGAGCCCCACAAGTCACCCCATCTTGGATTCCCCTAGGTCTCTAGTTTTCAAAAATGCACAGATTTGGTAGGTTTCCCTAGGTGCCGTCTGAGCGAGAGGCCAAAATCTACAGGTAGACACTTTGCAAAAAACACCTCTGTTTTCTGTCAAAAAATGGGATGTGTCCACGTTGTGTTTTGGGGCAGTTTCTGTCGCGGGCGCTAGGCCTACCCACACAAGTGAGGTATAATTTTTATCGGGAGACTTGAGGGAACGCTGGGTGGAAGGAAATTTGTGGTTCCTCTCAGATTCCAGAACTCTCTGTCACCGAAATGTGATAAAAACTTATTTTTTTAGCCACATTTTGAGGTTTGCAAAGGATTCTGGGTAACAGAACCTGGTCAGAGCCCCACAAGTCACCCCATCTTGGATTCCCCTAGACCTGTAGTTTTCAAAAATGCACAGGTTTGGTAGGTTTCCCTAGGTGCTGGCTGAGCTAGAGGCCAAAATCTACAGGTAGACACTTTGCAAAAAACACCTCTGTTTTCTGTCAAAAAATGGGATGTGTCCACGTTGTGTTTTGGGGCATTTCCTGTCACGGGCGCTAGGTCTACCCACACAAGTGATGTATAATTTTTATCTGGAGACTTGGGGGAACGCTGGGTGGAAGGAAATTTGTGGCTCCTCTCAGATTCCAGAACTCTCTGTCACCGAAATGTGATCAAAACGTGTTTCTTTAGCCACATTTTGAGGTTTGCAAAGGATTCTGGGTAACAGAACCTGGTCAGAGCCCCACAAGTCACCCCATCTTGGATTCCCCTAGGTCTCTAGTTTTACAAAATGCACAGGTTTGGTAGGTTTGCCTAGGTGCCGGCTGAGCTAGAGGCCAAAATCTACAGGTAGGCACTTTGTAAAAAACACCTCTGTTTTCTGTCAAAAAATGGGATGTGTCCACGTTGTGTTTTGGGGCAGTTCCTGACGCGGGCGCTAGGCCTACCCACACAAGTTAGGTATAATTTTTATCTGGAGACTTGGGGGAACGCTGGGTGGAAGGAAATATGTGGCTCCTCTCAGATTCCAGAACTCTCTGTCACCGAAATGTGATCAAAACGTGTTTCTTTAGCCACATTTTGAGGTTTGCAAAGGATTCTGGGTAACAGAACCTGGTCAGAGCCCCACAAGTCACCCCATCTTGGATTCCCCTAGACCTCTAGTTTTCAAAAATGCACAGATTTGCTAGGTTTCCCTAGGTGCCGTCTGAGCTAGAGGCCAAAATCTAAAGGTAGGCACTTTGCAAAAAACACCTCTGTTTTCTGTCAAAAAATGGGATGTGTTCACGTTGTGTTTTGGGGCATTTCCGGTCGCAGGGTGCTAGGCCTACCCACACAAGTGAGGCATCATTTTTATCGGAAGACTTAGGGGAACGCTGGGTGGAAGGAAATATGTGGCTCCTCTCAGATTCCAGAACTTTCTGTCACCAAAATGTGAGGAAAATGTGTTTTTTTTAGCCACATTTTGAGGTTTGCAAAGGATTCTGGGTAACAGAACCTGTCAGAGCCCCACAAGTCAACCCCATCTTGGATTCCCCTAGGTCTCTAGATTTGGTAGGTTTCCCTAGGTGCCGTCTGAGCGAGAGGCCAAAATCTACAGGTAGACACTTTGCAAAAAACACCTCTGTTTTCTGTCAAAAAATGGGATGTGTCCACGTTGTGTTTTGGGGCAGTTCCTGTGGCGGGCGCTAGGCCTACCCACACAAGTGAGGTATCATTTTTATCAGGAGACTTGAGGGAACGCTGGGTGGAAGGAAATTTGTGGCTCCTCTCAGATTCCAGAACTCTCTGTCACCGAAATGTGATCAAAACGTGTTTTTTTAGCCACATTTTGAGGTTTGCAAAGGATTCTGGGTAACAGAACCTGGTCAGAGCCCCACAAGTCACCCCATCTTGGATTCCCCTAGACCTCTAGTTTTCAAAAATGCACAGTTTTGGTAGGTTTCCCTAGGTGCTGGCTGAGCTAGAGGCCAAAATCTAAAGGTAGGCACTTTGCAAAAAACACCTCTGTTTTCTGTCAAAAAATGGGATGTGTCCACGTTGTGTTTTGGGGCATTTCCTGTCGCGGGCGCTAAGCCTACCCACACAAGTGAGGTATGATTTTTATCGGAAGACTTAGGGGAACACTGGGTGGAAGGAAATATGTGGCTCCTCTCAGATTCCAGAACTTTCTGTCACCAAAATGTGATGAAAATGTGTTTTTTAGCCACATTTTGAGGTTTGCAAAGGATTCTGGGTAACAGAACCTGGTCAGAGCCCCACAAGTCACCCCATCTTGGATTCCCATAGGTCTCTAGTTTTCAAAAATGCACAGGTTTGGTAGGTTTGCCTAGGTGCCAGCTGAGCTAGAGGCCAAAATCTACAGGTAGGCACTTTGTAAAAAACACCTCTGTTTTCTGTCAAAAAATGGGATGTGTCCACGTTGTGTTTTGGGGCATTTCCTGTCGCGGGCGCTAGGCCTACCCACACAAGTGAGGTATCATTTTTATTGGGGGACTTGGGGGAATGCTGAGTGGAAGGAAATTTGTGTCTCCTCTCAGATTACAGAACTCTCCATCACCGAAATGTGAGGAAAACGTGTTTTTTTAGCCAAATTTTGAGGTTTGCAAAGGATTCTGGGTAACAGAACCTGGTCAGAGCCCCACAAGTCACCCCATCTTGGATTCCCCTAGGTCTCTAGTTTTCATAATTGCACAGGTTTGGTAGGTTTGCCTAGTTGCAGGCAGAGCTAGAGGCCAAAATCTAAAGGTAGGCACTTTGTAAAAAACACCTCTGTTTTCTGTCAAAAAATGGGATGTGTCCACGTTGTGTTTTGGGGCATTTCCTGTCGCGGGCGCTAGGCCTACCCACACAAGTGAGGAATCATTTTTATTGGGAGACTTGGGGAAACGCTGAGTGGAAGGAAATTTGTGTCTCCTCTCAGATTCCAAAACTCTCTTGCAACGAAATGTGAGGAAAACGTGTTTTTTTAGCCAAATTTTGAGGTTTGCAAAGGATTCTGGGTAACAGAATCTGGTCAGAGCCCCAAAAGTCACCCCATCTTGGATTCCCCTAGGTCTCTAGTTTTACAAAATGCACAGGTTTGATAGGTTTCCCTAGGTGCTGGCTGAGCTAGAGGCCAAAATCTAAAGGTAGGCACTTTGCAAAAAACACCTCTGTTTTCCGTCAAAAAATGGGATATGTCCACGTTGTGTTTTGGGGCATTTCCTGTCGCGGGCGCTAAGCCTACCCACACAAGTGAGGAATCATTTTTATTGGGAGACTTGGGGGAACGCTGAGTGGAAGGAAATTTGTGTCTCCTCTCAGATTCCAGAACTCTCTTTCACCGAAATGTGATCAAAACGTGTTTCTTTAGCCACATTTTGAGGTTTGCAAAGGATTCTGGGTAACAGAAACTGGTCAGAGCCCCACAAGTCACCCCATCTTGGATTCCCCTACGTCTCTACTTTTACAAAATGCACAGGTTTGATAGGTTTCCGTAGGTGCTGGCTGAGCTAGAGGCCAAAATCTAAAGGTAGGCACTTTGCAAAAAACACCTCTGTTTTCTGTAAAAAAATGGGATGTGTCCACGTTGTGTTTTGGGGCATTTCCGGTTGCGGGGCGCTAGGCCTACCCACACAAGTGAGGTATGATTTTTATTGGGGGACTTGGGGGAATGCTGAGTGGAAGGAAATTTGTGTCTCCTCTCAGATTACAGAACTCTCCATCACCGAAATGTGCGGAAAACGTGTTTTTTAGCCACATTTTGAGGTTTGCAAAGGATTCTGGGTAACAGAACCTGGTCAGAGCCCCACAAATCACCCCATCTTGGATTCCCATAGGTCTCTAGTTTTCAAAAATGCACAGATTTGGTAGGTTTCCCTAGGTGCCGTCTGAGCGAGAGGCCAAAATCTACAGGTAGGCACTTTGCAAAAAACACCTCTGTTTTCTGTCAAAAAATAGGATGTGTCCACATTGTGTTTTGGGGCATTGCCTGTCACGGGCGCTAGGTCTACCCACACAAGTGAGGTATAATTTTTATCTGGAGACTTGGGGGAACGCTGGGTGGAAGGAAATTTGTGGCTCCTCTCAGATTCCAGAACTCTCTGTCACCGAAATGTGATCAAAACATGTTTCTTTAGCCACATTTTGAGGTTTGCAAAGGATTCTGGGTAACAGAACCTGGTCAGAGCCCCACAAGTCACCCCATCTTGGATTCCCCTAGGTCTCTAGTTTTCAAAAATGCACAGGTTTGGTAGGTTTGCCTAGGTGCCGGCTGAGCTAGAGGCCAAAATCTACAGATAGGCACTTTGTAAAAAACACCTCTGTTTTCTGTCAAAAAATGGGATGTGTCCACGTTGTGTTTTGGGGCAGTTCCTGTCGCGGGCGCTAGGCCTACCCACACAAGTGAGGTATAATTTTTATCTGGAGACTTGGGGGAACGCTGGGTGGAAGGAAATATGTGGTTCCTCTCAGATTCCACAACTCTCTGTCACCGAAATGTGATCAAAACATGTTTCTTTAGCCACATTTTGAGGTTTGCAAAGGATTCTGGGTAACAGAACCTGGTCAGAGCCCCACAAGTCACCCCATCTTGGATTCCCCTACGTCTCTACTTTTACAAAATGCACAGGTTTGATAGGTTTCCCTAGGTGCTGGCTGAGCTAGAGGCCAAAATCTAAAGGTAGGCACTTTGCAAAAAACACCTCTGTTTTCTGTAAAAAAATGAGATGTGTCCACGTTGTGTTTTGGGGCATTTCCTGTCGCGGGCGCTAGGCCTACCCACACAAGTGAGGAATCATTTTTATCGGAAGACTTAGGGGAACACTGGGTGGAAGGAAATATGTGGCTCCTCTCAGATTCCAGAACCTTCTGTCACCAAAATGTGAGGAAAATGTGTTTTTTAGCCACATTTTGAGGTTTGCAAAGGATTCTGGGTAACAGAACCTGGTCAGAGCCCCACAAGTCACCCCATCTTGGATTCCCCTACGTCTCTACTTTTACAAAATGCACAGGTTTGATAGGTTTCCCTAGGTGCTGGCTGAGCTAGAGGCCAAAATCTAAAGGTAGGCACTTTGCAAAAAACACCTCTGTTTTCTGTAAAAAAATGGGATGTGTCCACGTTGTGTTTTGGGGCATTTCCGGTTGCGGGGCGCTAGGCCTACCCACACAAGTGAGGTATGATTTTTATCGGAAGACTTAGGGGAACACTGGGTGGAAGGAAATATGTGGCTCCTCTCAGATTCCAGAACTTTCTGTCACCAAAATGTGAGGAAAATGTGTTTTTTAGCCACATTTTGAGGTTTGCAAAGGATTCTGGGTAACAGAACCTGGTCAGAGCCCCACAAGTCACCCCATCTTGGATTCCCATAGGTCTCTAGTTTTCAAAAATGCACAGATTTGGTAGGTTTCCCTAGGTGCCGTCTGAGCGAGAGGCCAAAATCTACAGGTAGGCACTTTGCAAAAAACCCCTCTGTTTTCTGTCAAAAAATGGGATGTGTCCACGTTGTGTTTTGGGGCAGTTCCTGTCGCGGGCGCTAGGCCTACCCACACAAGTGAGGTATCATTTTTATCGGGAGACTTGAGGGAACACTGGGTGGAACGAAATTTGTGGCTCCTCTCAGATTCCAGAACTTTCTGTCACCGAAATGTGATCAAAATGTGTTTTTTTATCCACATTTTGAGGTTTGCAAAGGATTCTGGGTAACAGAACCTGGTCAGAGCCCCACAAGTCACCCCATCTTGGATTCCCCTAGATCTCTAGTTTTAAAAAATGCACAGGTTTGGTAGTTGTTCCTAGGTGCTGGCTGAGCTAGAGGCCAAAATCTACAGGTAGGCACTTTGCAAAAAACACCTCTGTTTTCTGTCAAAAAATAGGATGTGTCCACATTGTGTTTTGGGGCATTGCCTGTCACGGGCGCTAGGTCTACCCACACAAGTGAGGTATAATTTTTATCTGGAGACTTGGGGGAACGCTGGGTGGAAGGAAATTTGTGGCTCCTCTCAGATTCCAGAACTCTCTGTCACCGAAATGTGATCAAAACGTGTTTCTTTAGCCACATTTTGAGGTTTGCAAAGGATTCTGGGTAACAGAACCTGGTCAGAGCCCCACAAGTCACCCCATCTTGGATTCCCCTAGGTCTCTAGTTTTAAAAAATGCACAGGTTTGGTAGGTTTGCCTAGGTGCCGGCTGAGCTAGAGGCCAAAATCTACAGATAGGCACTTTGTAAAAAAACACCTCTGTTTTCTGTCAAAAAATGGGATGTGTCCACGTTGTGTTTTGGGGCAGTTCCTGTCGCGGGCGCTAGGCCTACCCACACAAGTGAGGTATAATTTTTATCTGGAGACTTGGGGGAACGCTGGGTGGAAGGAAATATGTGGTTCCTCTCAGATTCCACAACTCTCTGTCACCGAAATGTGATCAAAACATGTTTCTTTAGCCACATTTTGAGGTTTGCAAAGGATTCTGGGTAACAGAACCTGGTCAGAGCCCCACAAGTCACCCCATCTTGGATTCCCCTACGTCTCTACTTTTACAAAATGCACAGGTTTGATAGGTTTCCCTAGGTGCTGGCTGAGCTAGAGGCCAAAATCTAAAGGTAGCACTTTGCAAAAAACACCTCTGTTTTCTGTCAAAAAATGGGATGTGTCCACGTTGTGTTTTGGGGCATTTCCGGTTGCGGGGCGCTAGGCCTACCTACACAAGTGAGGTATGACTTTTATCGGAAGACTTAGGGGAACACTGGGTGGAAGGAAATATGTGGCTCCTCTCAGATTCCAGAACTTTCTGTCACCAAAATGTGAGGAAAATGTGTTTTTTAGCCACATTTTGAGGTTTGCAAAGGATTCTGGGTAACAGAACCTGGTCAGAGCCCCACAAGTCACCCCATCTTGGATTCCCATAGGTCTCTAGTTTTCAAAAATGCACAGATTTGGTAGGTTTCCCTAGGTGCCGTCTGAGCGAGAGGTCAAAATCTACAGGTAGGCACTTTGCAAAAAACCCCTCTGTTTTCTGTCAAAAAATGGGATTTGTCCACGTTGTGTTTTGGGGCAGTTCCTGTCGCGGGCGCTAGGCCTACCCACACAAGTGAGGTATCATTTTTATCGGGAGACTTGAGGGAACGCTGGGTGGAAGGAAATTTGTGGCTCCTCTCAGATTCCAGAACTCTCTGTCACCGAAATGTGATCAAAACGTGTTTCTTTAGCCACATTTTGAAGTTTGCAAAGGATTCTGGGTAACAGAACCTGGTCAGAGCCCCATAAGTCACCCCATCTTGGATTCCCCTAGGTCTCTAGTTTTACAAAATGCACAGGTTTGGTAGGTTTGCCTAGGTGCCGGCTGAGCTAGAGGCCAAAATCTACAGGTAGGCACTTTGTAAAAAAACACCTCTGTTTTCTGTCAAAAAATGGGATGTGTCCACGTTGTGTTTTGGGGCAATTCCTGACGCGGGCGCTAGGCCTACCCACACAAGTGAGGTATAATTTTTATCTGGAGACTTGGGGGAACGCTGGGTGGAAGGAAATATGTGGCTCCTCTCAGATTCCAGAACTCTCTGTCACCGAATTGTGATCAAAACGTGTTTCTTTAGCCACATTTTGAGGTATGCAAAGGATTCTGGGTAACAGAACCTGGTCAGAGCCCCACAAGTCACCCCATCTTGGATTCCCCTAGACCTCTAGTTTTCAAAAATGCACAGATTTGCTAGGTTTCCCTAGGTGCCGTCTGAGCTAGAGGCCAAAATCTAAAGGTAGGCACTTTGCAAAAAACACCTCTGTTTTCTGTCAAAAAATGGGATGTGTTCACGTTGTGTTTTGGGGCATTTCCGGTCGCAGGGTGCTAGGCCTACCCACACAAGTGAGGCATCATTTTTATCGGAAGACTTAGGGGAACGCTGGGTGGAAGGAAATATGTGGCTCCTCTCAGATTCCAGAACTTTCTGTCACCAAAATGTGAGGAAAATGTGTTTTTTTAGCCACATTTTGAGGTTTGCAAAGGATTCTGGGTAACAGAACCTGTCAGAGCCCCACAAGTCACCCCATCTTGGATTCCCCTAGGTCTCTAGTTTTAAAAAATGCACAGATTTGGTAGGTTTCCCTAGGTGCCGTCTGAGCGAGAGGCCAAAATCTACAGGTAGACACTTTGCAAAAGACACCTCTGTTTTCTGTCAAAAAATGGGATGTGTCCACGTTGTGTTTTGGGGCAGTTCCTGTCGCGGGCACTAGGCCTACCCACACAAGTGAGGTATCATTTTTATCGGGAGACTTGAGGGAACGCTGGGTGGAAGGAAATTTGTGGCTCCTCTCAGATTCCAGAACTCTCTGTCACCGAAATGTGATCAAAACGTGTTTTTTTAGCCACATTTTGAGGTTTGCAAAGGATTCTGGGTAACAGAACCTGGTCAGAGCCCCACAAGTCACCCCATCTTGGATTCCCCTAGACCTCTAGTTTTCAAAAATGCACAGTTTTGGTAGGTTTCCCTAGGTGCTGGCTGAGCTAGAGGCCAAAATCTACAGGTAGGCACTTTGCAAAAAACACCTCTGTTTTCTGTCAAAAAATGGGATGTGTCCACGTTGTGTTTTGGGGCATTTCCTGTCACGGGCGCTAGGTCTACCCACACAAGTGATGTATAATTTTTATCTGGAGACTTGGGGGAACACTGGGTGGAAGGAAATTTGTGGCTCCTCTCAGATTCCAGAACTCTCTGTCACCGAAATGTGATCAAAACGTGTTTCTTTAGCCACATTTTGAGGTTTGCAAAGGATTCTGGGTAACAGAACCTGGTCAGAGCCCCACAAGTCACCCCATCTTGGATTCCCCTAGGTCTCTAGTTTTACAAAATGCACAGGTTTGATAGGTTTCCCTAGGTGCTGGCTGAGCTAGAGGCCAAAATCTAAAGGTAGGCACTTTGCAAAAAACACCTCTGTTTTCTGTCAAAAAATGGGATGTGTCCACGTTGTGTTTTGGGGCATTTCCTGTCGCGGGCGCTAAGCCTACCCACACAAGTGAGGAATCATTTTTATTGGGAGACTTGGGGGAACGCTGAGTGGAAGGAAATTTGTGTCTCCTCTCAGATTCCAGAACTCTCTTTCACCGAAATGTTAGGAAAACGTGCTTTTTTAGCCAAATTTTGAGGTTTGCAAAGGATTCTAGGTAATAGAACCTGGTCAGAGCCCCACAAGTCACCCCATCTTGGATTCCCCTAGGTCTCTAGTTTTAAAAAATGCACAGGTTTGATAGGTTTCCCTAGGTGCTGGCTGAGCTACAGGCCAAAATCTAAAGGTAGGTACTTTGCAAAAAACACCTCTGTTTTCTGTCAAAAAATGGGATGTGTCCACGTTGTGTTTTGGGGCATTTCCGGGTGCGGGCGCTAGGCCCACCCACACAAGTGAGGTATGATTTTTATCGGAAGACTTAGGGGAACACTGGGTGGAAGGAAATATGTGGCTCCTCTCAGATTCCAGAACTCTCTGTCACCAAAATGTGAGGAAAATGTGTTTTTTAGCCACATTTTGAGGTTTGCAAAGGATTCTGGGTAACAGAACCTGGTCAGAGCCCCACAAGTCACCCCATCTTGGATTCCCATAGGTCTCTAGTTTTCACAAATGCATAGATTGGGTAGGTTTCCCTAGGTGCCGTCTGAGCGAGAGGCCAAAATCTACAGGTAGGCACTTTGCAAAAAACACCTCTGTTTTCTGTCAAAAAATGGGATGTGTCCACGTTGTGTTTTGGGGCAGTTCCTGTCGCGGGCGCTTGGCCTACCCACACAAGTGAGGTATCATTTGTATCGGGAGACTTGGGGGAACGCTGGGTGGAAGGAAATTTGTGGCTCCTCCCAGATTCCAGAACTCTCTGTCACCGAAATGTGATCAATACGTGTTTTTTTAGCCACATTTTGAGGTTTGCAAAGGATTCTGGGTAACAGAACCTGGTCAGAGCCCCACAAGTCACCCCATCTTGGATTCCCCTAGATCTCTAGTTTTCAAAAATGCACAGGTTTGGTAGTTGTTCCTAGGTGCTGGCTGAGCTAGAGGCCAAAATCTACAGGTAGGCACTTTGCAAAAAACACCTCTGTTTTCTGTCAAAAAATGGGATGTGTCCACATTGTGTTTTGGGGCATTTCCTGTCACGGGCGCTAGGTCTACCCACACAAGTGAGGTATAATTTTTATCTGGAGACTTGGGGGAACGCTGGGTGGAAGGAAATTTGTGGCTCCTCTCAGATTCCAGAACTCTCTGTCACCGAAATGTGATCAAAACGTGTTTCTTTAGCCACATTTTGAGGTTTGAAAAGGAATCTGGGTAACAGAACCTCGTCAGAGCCCCACAAGTCACCCCATTTTGGATTCCCCTAGGTCTCTAGTTTTCAAAAATGCACAGGTTTGGTAGGTTTGCCTAGGTGCCAGCTGAGCTAGAGGCCAAAATCTACAGGTAGGCACTTTGTAAAAAACACCTCTGTTTTCTGTCAAAAAATGGGATGTGTCCACGTTGTGTTTTGGGGCATTTCCTGTCGCGGGCGCTAGGCCTACCCACACAAGTGAGGTATCATTTTTATTGGGGGACTTGGGGGAATGCTGAGTGGAAGGAAATTTGTGTCTCCTCTCAGATTACAGAACTCTCCATCACCGAAATGTGAGGAAAACGTGTTTTTTTAGCCAAATTTTGAGGTTTGCAAAGGATTCTGGGTAACAGAACCTGGTCAGAGCCCCACAAGTCACCCCATCTTGGATTCCCCTAGGTCTCTAGTTTTCATAATTGCACAGGTTTGGTAAGTTTGCCTAGTTGCAGGCTGAGCTAGAGGCCAAAATCTAAAGGTAGGCACTTTGTAAAAAACACCTCTGTTTTCTGTCAAAAAATGGCATGTGTCCACGTTGTGTTTTGGGGCATTTCCTGTCGCGGGCGCTAGGCCAACCCACACAAGTGAGGAATCATTTTTATTGGGAGACTTGGGGAAACGCTGAGTGGAAGGAAATTTGTGTCTCCTCTCAGATTCCAGAACTCTCTTTCAACGAAATGTGAGGAAAACGTGTTTTTTTAGCCAAATTTTGAGGTTTGCAAAGGATTCTGGGTAACAGAACCTGGTCAGAGCCCCAAAAGTCACCCCATCTTGGATTCCCCTAGGTCTCTAGTTTTACAAAATGCACAGGTTTGATAGGTTTCCCTAGGTGCTGGCTGAGCTAGAGGCCAAAATCTAAAGGTAGGCACTTTGCAAAAAACACCTCTGTTTTCTGTCAAAAAATGGGATATGTCCACGTTGTGTTTTGGGGCATTTCCTGTCACGGGCGCTAGGCCTACCCACACAAGTGAGGAATAATTTTTATTGGGAGACTTGGGGGAACGCTGAGTGGAAGGAAATTTGTGTCTCCTCTCAGATTCCAGAACTCTCTTTCACCGAAATGTGATCAAAACGTGTTTCTTTAGCCACATTTTGAGGTTTGCAAAGGATTCTGGGTAACAGAACCTGGTCAGAGCCCCACAAGTCACCCCATCTTGGATTCCCCTACGTCTCTACTTTTACAAAATGCACAGGTTTGATAGGTTTCCCTAGGTGCTGGCTGAGCTAGAGGCCAAAATCTAAAGGTAGGCACTTTGCAAAAAACACCTCTGTTTTCTGTCAAAAAATGGGATGTGTCCACGTTGTGTTTTGGGGCATTTCCGGTTGCGGGCGCTAGGCCTACCCACACAAGTGAGGTATGATTTTTATCGGAAGACTAAGGGGAACACTGGGTGGAAGGAAATATGTGGCTCCTCTCAGATTCCAGAACTTTCTGTCACCAAAATGTGAGGAAAATGTGATTTTTAGCCACATTTTGAGGTTTGCAAAGGATTCTGGGTAACAGAACCTGGTCAGAGCCCCACAAGTCACCCCATCTTGGATTCCCATAGGTATCTAGTTTTCAAAAATGCACAGATTTGGTAGGTTTCCCTAGGTGCCGTCTGAGCGAGAGGCCAAAATCTGCAGGTAGGCACTTTGCAAAAAACACCTCTGTTTTCTGTCAAAAAATGGGATGTGTCTAAAGTTGTGTTTTGGGGCAGTTCCTGTCGCGGGCGCTAGGCCTACCCACACAAGTGAGGTATAATTTTTATCGGGAGACTTGAGGGAACGCTGGGTGGAACGGAATTTGTGGCTCCTCTCAGATTCCAGAACTTTCTGTCACCGAAATGTGATCAAAATGTGTTTTTTTATCCACATTTTGAGGTTTGCAAAGGATTCTGGGTAACAGAACCTGGTCAGAGCCCCACAAGTCACCCCATCTTGGATTCCCCTACATCTCTAGTTTTCAAAAATGCACAGGTTTGGTAGTTGTTCCTAGGTGCTGGCTGAGCTAGAGGCCAAAATCTACAGGTAGGCACTTTGCAAAAAACACCTCTGTTTTCTGTCAAAAAATGGGATGTGTCCACATTGTGTTTTGGGGCATTGCCTGTCACGGGCGCTAGGTATACCCACACAAGTGAGGTATAATTTTTATCTGGAGACTTGGGGGAACGCTGGGTGGAAGGAAATTTGTGGCTCCTCTCAGATTCCAGAACTCTCTGTCACCGAAATGTGATCAAAACGTGTTTCTTTAGCCACATTTTGAGGTTTGCAAAGGATTCTGGGTAACAGAACCTGGTCAGAGCCCCACAAGTCACCCCATCTTGGATTCCCCTAGGTCTCTAGTATTGAAAAATGCACAGGTTTGGTAGTTGTTCCCTAGGTGCCGGCTGAGCTAGAGGCCAAAATCTACAGATAGGCACTTTGCAAAAAACCCCTCTGTTTTCTGTCAAAAAATGGGATGTGTCCACGTTGTGTTTTGGGGCAGTTCCTGTCGCGGGCGCTAGGCCTACCCACACAAGTGAGGTATCATTTTTATCGGGAGACTTGAGGGAACGCTGGGTGGAACGAAATTTGTGGCTCCTCTCAGATTCCAGAACTTTCTGTCACTGAAATGTGATCAAAATGTGTTTTTTTATCCACATTTTGAGGTTTGCAAAGGATTCTGGGTAACAGAACCTGGTCAGAGCCCCACAAGTCACCCCATCTTGGATTCCCCTAGATCTCTAGTTTTCAAAAATGCACAGGTTTGGTAGGTTTGCCTATGTGCTGGCTGAGCTAGAGGCCAAAATCTACAGGTAGGCACTTTGCAAAAAACACCTCTGTTTTCTGTCAAAAAATGGGATGTGTCCACATTGTGTTTTGGGGCATTTCCTGTCACGGGCGCTAGGTCTACCCACACAAATGAGGTATAATTTTTATCTGGAGACTTGGGGGAACGCTGGGTGGAAGGAAATTTGTGGCTCCTCTCAGATTCCAGAACTCTCTGTCACCGAAATGTGATCAAAACGTGTTTCTTTAGCCACATTTTGAGGTTTGCAAAGGATTCTGGGTAACAGAACCTGGTCAGAGCCCCACAAGTCACCCCATCTTGGATTCCCCTAGGTCTCTAGTTTTTAAAAATGCACAGGTTTGGTAGGTTTGCCTAGGTGCTGGCTGAGCTAGAGGCCAAAATCTACAGGTAGGCACTTTATAAAAAACACCTCTGTTTTCTGTCAAAAAATGGGATGTGTCCACGTTGTGTTTTGGGGCATTTCCTGTTGCGGGCGCTAGGCCTACCCACACAAGTGAGGTATCATTTTTATTGGGCGACTTGGGGGAATGCTGAGAGGAAGGAAATTTGTGTCTCCTCTCAGATTACAGAACTCTCTGTCACCGAAATGTGAGGAAAACGTGTTTTTTTTAGCCGAATTTTGAGGTTTGCAAAGGATTCTGGGTAACAGAACCTGGTCAGAGCCCCACAAGTCACCCCATCTTGGATTCCCATAGGTCTCTAGTTTTCAAAAATGCACAGATTTGGTAGGTTTCCCTAGGTGCCGTCTGAGCGAGAGGCCAAAATCTACAGGTAGGCACTTTGCAAAAAACCCCTCTGTTTTCTGTCAAAAAATGGGATGTGTCCACGTTGTGTTTTGGGGCAGTTCCTGTCGCGGGCGCTAGGCCTACCCACACAAGTGAGGTATCATTTTTATCGGGAGACTTGAGGGAACGCTGGATGGAACGAAATTTGTGGCTCCTCTCAGATTCCAGAACTTTCAGTCACCGAAATGTGATCAAAATGTGTTTTTTTATCCACATTTTGAGGTTTGCAAAGGATTCTGGGTAACAGAACCTGGTCAGAGCCCCACAAGTCACCCCATCTTGGATTCCCCTAGATCTCTAGTTTTCACAAATGCACAGGTTTGGTAGTTGTTCCTAGGTGCTGGCTGAGCTAGAGGCCAAAATCTACAGGTAGGCACTTTGCAAAAAACACCTCTGTTTTCTGTCAAAAAATGGGATGTGTCCACATTGTGTTTTGGGGCATTGCCTGTCACGGGCGCTAGGTCTACCCACACAAGTGAGGTATAATTGTTATCTGGAGACTTGGGGGAACGCTGGGTGGAAGGAAATTTGTGGCTCCTCTCAGATTCCAGAACTCACTGTCACCGAAATGTGATCAAAACGTGTTTCTTTAGCCACATTTTGAGGTTTGCAAAGGATTCTGGGTAACAGAACCTGTTCAGAGCCCCACAAGTCACCCCATCTTGGATTCCCCTAGGTCTCTAGTATTCAAAAATGCACAGGTTTGGTAGGTTTGCCTAGGTGCCGGCTGACCTAGAGGCCAAAATCTACAGATAGGCACTTTGTAAAAAACACCTCTGTTTTCTGTCAAAAAATGGGATGTGTCCACGTTGTGTTTTGGGGCAGTTCCTGTCGCGGGCGCTAGGCCTACCCACACAAGTGAGGTATAATTTTTATCTGGAGACTTGGGGGAACGCTGGGTGGAAGGAAATATGTGGTTCCTCTCAGATTCCAGAACTCTCTGTCATCGAAATGTGATCAAAACATGTTTCTTTAGCCACATTTTGAGGTTTGCAAAGGATTCTGGGTAACAGAACCTGGTCAGAGCCCCACAAGTCACCCCATCTTGGATTCCCCTACGTCTCTACTTTTACAAAATGCACAGGTTTGTTAGGTTTCCCTAGGTGCTGGCTGAGCTAGAGGCCAAAATCTAAAGGTAGGCACTTTGCAAAAAACACCTCTGTTTTCTGTCAAAAAATGGGATGTGTCCACGTTGTGTTTTGGGGCATTTCCGGTTGCGGGGCACTAGGCCTACCTACACAAGTGAGGTATGACTTTTATCGGAAGACTTAGGGGAACACTGGGTGGAAGGAAATATGTGGCTCCTCTCAGATTCCAGAACTTTCTGTCACCAAAATGTGAGGAAAATGTGTTTTTTAGCCACATTTTGAGGTTTGCAAAGGATTCTGGGTAACAGAACCTGGTCAGAGCCCCACAAGTCACCCCCATCTTGGATTCCCATAGGTCTCTAGTTTTCAAAAATGCACAGATTTGGTAGGTTTCCCTAGGTGCCGTCTGAGCGAGAGGCCAAAATCTACAGGTAGGCACTTTGCAAAAAACCCCTCTGTTTTCTGTCAAAAAATGGGATGTGTCCACGTTGTGTTTTGGGGCAGTTCCTGTCGCGGGCGCTAGGCCTACCCACACAAGTGAGGTATCATTTTTATCGGGAGACTTGAGGGAACGCTGGGTGGAACGAAATTTGTGGCTCCTCTCCGATTCCAGAACTTTCTGTCACCGAAATGTGATCAAAATGTGTTTTTTTATCCACATTTTGAGGTTTGCAAAGGATTCTGGGTAACAGAACCCGGTCAGAGCCCCACAAGTCACCCCATCTTGGATTCCCCTAGATCTCTAGTTTTCAAAAATGCACAGGTTTGGTAGGTTTGCCTAGGTGCCGGCTGAGCTAGAGGCCAAAATCTACAGGTAGGCACTTTGCAAAAAACACCTCTGTTTACTGTCAAAAAATGGGATGTGTCCACGTTGTGTTTTGGGGCATTTCCTGTCACGGGCACTAGGTCTACCCACACAAGTGAGGTATAATTTTTATTGGGGGAATGCTGAGTGGAAGAAAATTTGTGTCTCCTCTCAGATTACAGAACTCTCTGTCACCGAAATGTGATGAAAACGTGTTTTTTTTAGCCAAATTTTGAGGTTTGCAAAGGATTCTGGGTAACAGAACCTGGTCAGAGCCCCAAAAGTCACCCCATCTTGGATTCCCCTAGGTCTCTAGTTTTAAAAAATGCACAGGTTTGATAGGTTTCCCTAGGTGCTGGCTGAGCTAGAGGCCAAAATCTAAAGGTAGGCACTTTGCAAAAAACACCTCTGTTTTCTGTCAAAAAATGGGATGTGTCCACGTTGTGTTTTGGGGCATTTCCGGTTGCGGGGCGCTAGGCCTACCCACACAAGTGAGGTATCATTTTTATCAGAAGACTTAGGGGAACACTGGGTGGAAGGAAATATGTGGCTCCTCTCAGATTCCAGAACTTTCTGTCACCAAAATGTGAGGAAAATGTGTTTTTTAGCCACATTTTGAGGTTTGCAAAGGATTCTGGGTAACAGAACCTGGTCAGAGCCCCACAAGTCACCCCATCTTGGATTCCCATAGGTCTCTAGGTTTCAAAAATGCACAGATTTGGTAGGTTTCCCTAGGTGCCGTCTGAGCGAGAGGCCAAAATCTGCAGGTAGGCACTTTGCAAAAAACACCTCTGTTTTCTGTCAAAAAATGGGATGTGTCCAAAGTTGTGTTTTGGGGCAGTTCCTGTCGCGGGCGCTAGGCCTACCCACACAAGTGAGGTATAATTTTTATCTGGAGACTTGGGGGAACGCTGGGTGGAAGGAAATATGTGGCTCCTCTCAGCTTCCAGAACTCTCTGTCACCGAAATGTGATCAAAACGTGTTTCTTTAGCCACATTTTGAGGTTTGCAAAGGATTCTGGGTTACAGAACCTGGTCAGAGCCCCACAAGTCACCCCATCTTGGATTCCCCTAGATCTCTAGTTTTCAAAAATGCACAGGTTTGGTAGTTGTTCCTAGGTGCTGGCTGAGCTAGAGGCCAAAATCTACAGGTAGGCACTTTGCAAAAAACACCTCTGTTTTCTGTCAAAAAATGGGATGTGTCCACGTTGTGTTTTGGGGCAGTTCCTGTCGCGGGCGCTAGGCCTACCCACACAAGTGAGGAATAATTTTTATCTGGAGACTTGGGGGAACGCTGGGTGGAAGGAAATATGTGGCTCCTCTCAGATTCCAGAACTCTCTGTCACCGAAATGTGATCAAAACGTGTTTCTTTAGCCACATTTTGAGGTTTGCAAAGGATTCTGGGTAACAGAACCTGGTCAAAGCCCCACAAGTCACCCCATCTTGGATTCCCCTACGTCTCTATTTTTACAAAATGCACAGTTTGATAGGTTTCCCTAGGTGCTGGCTGAGCTAGAGGCCAAAATCTAAAGGTAGGCACTTTGCAAAAAACACCTCTGTTTTCTGTCAAAAAATGGGATGTGTCCACGTTGTGTTTTGGGGCATTTCCGGTTGCGGGGCGCTAGGCCTACCCACACAAGTGAGGTATGATTTTTATTGGCAGACTTAGGGGAACACTGGGTGGAAGGAAATATGTGGCTCCTCTCAGATTCCAGAATTCTCTGTCACCAAAATGTGAGGAAAATGTGTTTTTTAGCCACATTTTGAGGTTTGCAAAGGATTCTGGGTAACAGAACCTGGTCAGAGCCCCACAAGTCACCCCATCTTGGATTCCCATAGGTCTCTAGTTTTCAAAAATGCACAGATTTGGTAGGTTTCCCTAGGTGCCGTCTGAGCGAGGGGCCAAAATCTACAGGTAGGCACTTTGCAAAAAACCCCTCTGTTTTCTGTAAAAAAATGGGATGTGTCCACGTTGTGTTTTGGGGCAGTTCCTGTCGCGGGCGCTAGGCCTACCCACACAAGTGAGGTATCATTTTTATCGGGAGACTTGAGGGAACGCTGGGTGGAACGAAATTTGTGGCTCCTCTCAGATTCCAGAACTTTCTGTCACCGAAATGTGATCAAAATGTGTTTTTTTTTATCCACATTTTGAGGTTTGCAAAGGATTCTGGGTAACAGAACCTGGTCAGAGCCCCACAAGTCACCCCATCTTGGATTCCCCTAGATCTCTAGTTTTCAAAAATGCACAGGTTTGGTAAGTTTGCCTAGGTGCTGGCTGAGCTAGAGGCCAAAATCTACAGGTAGGCACTTTGCAAAAAACACCTCTGTTTTCTGTCAAAAAATGGGATGTGTCCACATTGTGTTTTGGGGCATTTCCTGTCACGGGCGCTAGGTCTACCCACACAAATGAGGTATAATTTTTATCTGGAGACTTGGGGGAACGCTGGGTGGAAGGAAATTTGTGGCTCCTCTCAGATTCCAGAACTCTCTGTCACCGAAATGTGATCAAACGTGTTTCTTTAGCCACATTTTGAGGTTTGCAAAGGATTCTGGGTAACAGAACCTGGTCAGAGCCCCACAAGTCACCCCATCTTGGATTCCCCTAGGTCTCTAGTTTTCAAAAATGCACAGGTTTGGTAGGTTTGCCTAGGTGCTGGCTGAGCTAGAGGCCAAAATCTACAGGTAGGCACTTTGTAAAAAACACCTCTGTTTTCTGTCAAAAAATGGGATGTGTCCACGTTGTGTTTTGGGGCATTTCCTGTTGCGGGCGCTAGGCCTACCCACACAAGTGAGGTATCATTTTTATTGAGGGACTTGGGGGAATGCTGAGAGGAAGGAAATTTGTGTCTCCTCTCAGATTACAGAACTCTCTGTCACCGAAATGTGAGGAAAACGTGTTTTTTTTAGCAAATTTTGAGGTTTGCAAAGGATTCTGGGTAACAGAACCTGGTCAGAGCCCCACAAGTCACCCCATCTTGGATTCCCCTAGGTCTCTAGTTTTCAAAATTGCACAGATTTGGTATGTTTGCCTAGTTGCAGGCTGAGCTAGAGGCCAAAATCTACAGGTAGGCACTTTGCAAAAAACACCTCTGTTTTCTGTCAAAAAATGGGATGTGTCCACGTTGTGTTTTGGGGCATTTCCTGTCGCGGGCGCTAGGCCTACCCACACAAGTGAGGAATCATTTTTATTGGGAGACTTGGGGGAACGCTGAGTCGAAGAAAATTTGTGTCTCCTCTCAGATTCCAGAACTCTCTTTCACCGAAATGTGAGGAAAACGTGTTTTTTTAGCCACATTTTGAGGTTTGCAAAGCATTCTGGGTAACAGAACCTGGTCAGAGCCCCAAAAGTCACCCCATCTTGGATTCCCCTAGGTCTCTAGTTTTAAAAAATGCACAGGTTTGATAGGTTTCCCTAGGGGCTGGCTGAGCTAGAGGCCAAAATCTAAAGGTAGGCACTTTGCAAAAAACACCTCTGTTTTCTGTCAAAAAATGGGATGTGTCCACGTTGTGTTTTGGGGCATTTCCGGTTGCGGGGCGCTAGGCCTACCCACACAAGTGAGGTATCATTTTTATCGGAAGACTTAGGGGAACACTGGGTGGAAGGAAATATGTGGCTCCTCTCAGATTACAGAACTCTCTGTCACCGAAATGTGAGGAAAACGTGTTTTTTTTATCCACATTTTGAGGTTTGCAAAGGATTCTGGGTAACAGAACCTGGTCAGAGCCCCACAAGTCACCCCATCTTGGATTCCCCTAGATCTCTAGTTTTCACAAATGCATAGGTTTGGTAGGTTTGCCTAGGTGCTGGCTGAGCTAGAGGCCAAAATCTGCAGGTAGGCACTTTCCAAAAAACACCTCTGTTTTCTGTCAAAAAATGGGATATGTCCACGTTGTGTTTTGGGGCAGTTCCTGTCGCGGGCGCTAGGCCTACCCACACAAGTGAGGTATAATTTTTATCTGGAGACTTGGGGGAACGCTGGGTGGAAGGAAATATGTGGCTCCTCTCAGATTCCAGAACTCTCTGTCACCGAAATGTGATCAAAACGTGTTTCTTTAGCCACATTTTGAGGTTTGCAAAGGATTCTGGGTAACAGAACCTGGTCAGAGCCCCACAAGTCACCCCATCTTGGATTCCCCTAGGTCTCTAGTTTTCAAAAATGCACAGGTTTTGTAGGTTTGCCTAGGTGCCGGCTGAGCTAGAGGCCAAAATCTACAGGTAGGCACTTTGCAAAAAACACCTCTGTTTTTTGTCAAAAAATGGGATGTGTCCACGTTGTGTTTTAGGGCATTTCCTGTCGCGGGCGCTAGGCCTACCCACACAAGTGAGGTCTCATTTTTATTGGGAGACTTGGGGGAACGCTGGGGGAAGGAAATTTGTGGCTCCTCTTAGATTGCAGAACTCTCTGTGTCACCAAAATGTGATGAAAACTTGTTTTCTTAGCCACATTTTGAGGTTTGCAAAGGATTCGGGGTAACAGAACCTGGTCAGTGCCCCACAAGTCACCCCGTCTTGGATTCCCCTAGGTCTCTAGTTTTCAAAAATGTACAGGTTTGGTAGGTTTGCCTAGGTGCCGGCTGAGCTAGAGGCCAAAATCTACAGGTAGGCACTTTGCAAAAAACACCTCTGCTTTCTGTCAAAAAATGGGATGTGTCCACGTTGTGTTTTGGGGCATTTCCTGTTGCGGGCGCTAGGCCTACCCACACAAGTGAGGTATCATTTTTATCAGGAGACTTGGGGGAACGCTGGGTGGAAAGAAATTTGTGGCTCCTCTCAGATTCCAGAACTCTCTGTCACCGAAATGTGAGGAAAAAGTGTTTTTTAATCCAAATTTTGAGGTTTGCAATGGATTCTGGGTAGCAGAACCTGGTGATAGCCCCACAAGTCACCCCATCTTGGATTCCCCGAGGTCTCTAGTTTTCACAAATTCACAGGTTTGGTAGGTTTCCCTAGGTGCCGGCTGAGCTAGAGGCCAAAATCCACAGGTAAGCACTTTGCAAAAAACTCCTCTGTTTTCTTTGGGAAAATGTGATGTGTCTAAGTTGTGTTTTGGGGCATTTCCTGTCGGAGGCGCTAGGCCTACCCACACAAGTGAGGTATCATTTTTATCGGGAGACTTGGGGGAACATAGAATAGCAAAACAAGTGTTATTGCCCCTTGTCTTTCTCTACATTTTTTCCTTCCAAACATAAGAGAGTGTTTAAAAAAGAAGTCTATTTGAGAAATGCCCTGCAATTCACATGCTACTATGGGCACCCCAGAATTCAGAGATGTGCAAATAACCACTGCTCCTCAACACATTATCTTGAGCCCATTTTGAAAATACAAAGGTTTTCTTGATACCTTCTTGATACCTATTTTTCACTCTTCATATTACAGTAAATAAATTGCTGTATACCCAGTATAGAATGAAAATCAACTGCAAGGTGCAGCTCATTTATTGGCTCTGGGTACCTAGGGTTCTTGAAGAACCTACAAGCCCTATATATTCCCGCAACCAGAAGAGTCCAGCAGACATAACGGTATATTGCTTTAAAAAAACTGACATCGCAGGAAAAAGTTACAGAGTAAAACATAAAGACAAATGGCTGTTGTTTTCAGCTCAATTTCAATATTTTTTTATTTCAGCTGTTATTTTCTGTAGGAAAACCTTGTAGGATCTACACAAATGAACCTTTGCTGAATTTAGAATTTTGTTTATTTTTCAAAAATAGTTAGCTTTCCGGGATCCAGCATTGGTTTCACACCCATTTCTGTCACTAACTGGAAGGAGGCTGAAAGCACACAAAATAGTAAAAATGGGGTATGTCTCAGAAAATGCCAAAATTGTGTTGAAAAATTTGGTTTTCTGATTCAAGTCTGCCTTTTCCTGAAAGCTGGGAAGCTGGTGATTTTAGCACCGCAACCCCTTTGTTGATGCCATTTTCAGGGGAAAATCCACAAGCCTTCTTCGGCAGCCCTTTTTTCCAATTGTTTAACTAATTTCTTGGTCTCCTCCAGAGGAAACCACAAACTCTGGGTACCTTTAGAATCCCTAGGATGTTGGAAAAAAAGGACACAATTTTGGCATGGATAGCTTACGTGGACAAAAAGTTATGAAGGCCTAAGCGCAAACTACCCCAAATAGCCAAAAAAGGGCTCAGCACTGTGGGGGGGGGGGGGGGGGGGGGAACGGCCCAGCAGCTAAGAGGTTAAAGAATAATATGCTGAATGAAATGCAGCTGGCCACATCGCCTGCAGGGTGACATCAGAAGATGGGACAGTATCTTAGTATTGCTCCCCGCTAGAATGGGAAGGGCAGTGTGTCCTAATAGGGCTACCATAGGTACAGAGGGTCCGCCATCTGTTTATTGCCTCACAGCATCAGGAATGGGTGTGGTGAAGGCCACAGGGTATTATAAGGGGTCAGAAAATAGAGCAGGGTCTCTTTTGTGGTCTGCGTAAATAGTGGATCTTGGAGCCAAAGGGGAATTCCTCAGGTCAGGGAGTCTTTACAGTGGGGTCTGAGATGATACAACGGTGCACCTTAATCCTCAAGGGACAGTTGAAATCCTGAGCAACTGCAGAGACTGGCCAGGGTCTCACTCGGACTTGTCACAATCATGACACAAAAGAAAACTCATGTTAATTGCTGATACCACCCAAGGGACAGCTCCAGCTTTCTCAGGATGGGTGTCAATTGTTCCATGAACTCACCACTAACACCTGGATCGCCTGTAAGCTAACCCAACCAGTGTAATCAATAAACCTGTGACACATTTTATCCACAAAAGAGTTGTCAGTGTCATTTATTGCGTCTTTTGCATGGTGCTGTAGGATTGCCTGTGTGCTCACATGGGTCAATGGCTAGGGGTAGCAAAGCTAAGAAAAATACAGAAAAACATCCTAAAAAGAGAAAATGTTCTTGTGAAAGTAAATTAAGTTAACCATGTGAAATGTATGCAGGGGCCACCTCACTGGGAATGATTGTCATAAAGGGTGGTACAGCCATTGTTCTGAAATCGATCAAGGCTTTCCCTGTGAAGTTAGGACTGAATATAGGCTCCAAAGGGACCGGTTCCATCTGTTAGCTTTCAACCCGAAAGTACACGTTCAACTTAACCTCATGTTTCCATCGACTCACATTCCCTCCATCTCCCAAAGTCTTTCTTTTGTTATTCTATTTGTTAGAAACGGGGTCTTTGGTTGACAGTCAGGATACCCCCTGTTCAAGCAAGGACCCTCACTCAAGTCAGGGTAAAAGAGAATCACCCTCAGCTAACCCCTGCTTAACCCCTTGGTAGCTTGGCAGAGCAGTAGGCTTAACTTCAGAGTGCTAGGTGTAAAGTATTTGTACCAACACACACAGTAACTTAATGAAAACACTACAAAATGACACAACACCAGTTTAGAAAAATAGGAAATATTTATCTAAACAAAACAAGACCAAAACGACAAACATCCGACATACACAAGTCAAATTATGAATTTTTAAAGATTAAACTCAAAAATAGCGCTTAGAAACACAAAATGCTTTGATGAGGTGTCGTGACAGAGTCGTTCCCAACAAGCCGACACCAGCGGCACCGGACATGGAGTCGCGTGGCCCCCAAGTACAGTGCCTTTGGTGAAGAGTGAAAACAAGTTGAGGCGCGAAGTCGGGAATCGCGGCGTCTGTGCGAAATGTTGAATCCACGCACTTCGAGCTGCATCGGTCACGACGTGGTGCGGCGACATCCACGGAGTCGCAGACTTCAGCGGGGCTGCAGCGGCATCGGGCCTGCGAAGGTCGTCGCGTTCCAGAGAAGATCACGGAATCGGTGGCAGGCAGCATCACCGGATTCAGCAGCGGCGGTCCGAAGTCGTCCGAAGTCGATTTCCTTGGATTTCCACCAGCTTTCCTTTCAAGGGCCCAGGGACTGGATAGGGCACCACTTGTCAGAGCAGGAGTCTCTCCAGAGACTCCAGGTGCTGGCAGAGAGAAGTCTTTGCTGTCCCTGAGACTTCAAACAACAGGAGGCAAGCTCTAAATCAAGCCCTTGGAGATTTCTTTACAAGATGAAAGGCACACAAAGTCCAGTCTTTGCCCTCTTGCTCTGGCAGAAGCAGCAACTGCAGGATACCTCCACAAAGCACAGTCACAGGCAGGGCAGCACTTCTCCTCAGCTGTTCAGCTCTTCTCCAGGCAGAGGTTCCTCTTGTTCCAGAAGTGTTCTAAAGTCTGTGGTTTTGGGTGCCTTTCTTATACCCAATTTCTCCTTTGAAGTAGGCCTACTTCAAAGTAAAGTCTCTTTTGAATGTGAAATCCTTCCTTGCCCAGGCCAGGCCCCAGACACTCACCAGGGGGTCGGAGACGGCATTGTGCGAGGACAGGCACAGCCCTTTCAGGTGTAAGTGACCACTCCTCCCCTCCCTCCTAGCACAGATGGCTCATCAGGAAATGCAGACTACACCCCAGCTCCTTTTGTGTCACTGCCTAGTGTGAGGTGCAACCAGCCCAACTGTCAAACTGACCCAGACAGGGACTCCACAAACAGGCAGGGTCACAGAAATGGTATAAGCAAGAAAATGCTCACTTTCTAAAAGTGGTATTTTCAAACACACAATCTTAAAATCAACTTTACTAAAAGATGTATTTTTAAATTGTGAGCTCAGAGACCCCAAACTCCCCCTGTCCATCCGCTCCCAAAGGGAATCTACACTTTAATCAGATTTAAAGGTAGCCCCCATGTTAACCTATGAGAGGGACAGGCCTTGCAACAGTGAAAAACGGATTTAGCAATATTTCAGTGTCAGGACATATAAAACTCATTACTATATGTCCTACCTTAACTATACACTGCACCCTGCCCTTGGGGCTACCTAGGGCCTACCTTAGGGGTGCCTTACATGGAAGAAAAGGGAAGGTTTGGGCCTGGCAAGTGGGTACACTTGCCAAGTCGAATTTACAGTGAAAACTGCAGTGGCAGGTCTGAGACATGATTACAGAGCTACTTATGTGGGTGGCACAACCAGTGCTGCAGGCCCACTAGTAGCATTTGATTTACAGGCCCTGGCACCTCTAGTGCACCTTACTAGGGACTTACCAGTAAATAAAATATGCCAATCGTGGATAAACCAATCACATACAATTTACACAGAGAGCATATGCACTTTAGCACTGGTTAGCAGTGGTAAAGTGCTCAGAGTTCAAAAGCCAAAAGCAACAGGTCAGAAAAAAATAGGAGGCAGGAGGCAAAAAGATTGGGGATGACCCTGCATAAGTAAAAAAAAGTCCAACACTATTGATTTCAACTTTTGTCCCTCGTATCCATTACCACCAATAAAGCACAACTTCAATTGTGCAGATCGCTCCGTTTTTTTTCTGCCGTACGAAGCCACTATGGCTTTTCACCAGCAGCACTTTGGATTTTGCACCTTGTAGTTTTGTTTTCCCCATCAAAAGTATAAGATTTCAATTTCTCACAATGGTGTAAACGCAAGAGTTGTTTGGAGCATTCTAAATGGGACCACTTGTCATCTTTGGTCCTCAGCTTCCTTACGATGCCACTGGCAGGGGCCTACCACAGCCTATTAAGAATAAGGGTCCTCTTTACCTGGCATTGCCCGGGGAACGCATGCTTTCTAGAAAATTATCTGATTTTTAAGGTACATTCTATGTGCTGTTATGTTTTCGTAATTTATTATGTCTTAAGAACTTTGGCAATATTCACTGCCCAGTCACAAACCATTTTGCAGGCTGAAAACACATTTCTCATATTCGCACGGGATCCTTATGCCTTCGAAACTCTCCTCATTCTTATGTGGCAAGCGAGTTACCGCATTGACTGGTACAGCCTATTTGTTGCCGCTCATCTTGTGCTGACAAGAAACCCTCCCGCAGTCTCCATGGACTCCAGCAACAAATTACCGTGGAATGAAACAGTCTGCACCGGCGCGGCGCCGTTATTGCTCCTAATTCCGAATTCCCTGGGACTGTGAGCCAGGATGTTAAACTCGTCACTGATTAACCTTTGTCGCCGGAGTACATTGGTTAATTGGTCTCGGCGACTTCCGCGCGCTTTGGCACACTTTGCGGGGCACCTCTCATCCCCTGCATTCGCCATTGCCTTTTGTTGTGTTGAAACGCTTCCGCTATTATAAACCCATCAGAGACCGCGGTGACTGAAACGGGATCGCTTTACTGCACTTTCATGTAAAGTATGTGTGAATCACCTCGCTGCTGTGACATCTGTAATAATCTAATACAATCATTCTCCGGCGGCCTCGCGCACGCTGTCACGGGGCTCGTTTCAATGCGACTGGCTGCTTCTCTGCTCGTTCATATATTTTCTGCTGTTGATTTTCATCCGTTTATCCCTGGCCAGGTAGATCTGGTAGGTCGGAAGGCCATTTTGTACAGTAGCATATAAAGGAATTGACACTCTCCTGTACAGCTTTCAAAACAAGCTCAACTGTTGAAAACAACACAGGGCCTGATTTCTATCATTTCCGAAATATATGGGGCTTATGATTTTAGGTCTGGCGTTAACCTTTTGATTTAAAAAAAAATATATATAATTAGATCTGGTGCTGGCCAAGACTTTTTGATTGTAATTGTATTATATAGTGTTACTGCTCCTTTGATTTTTTTTTTTTTAATATGTATAATATACTTATTTAAAGGGACTTTCTGCCAGTTGTCTGCATGGGTTGATCATTCTCTTCAGTGCCAGTGTTTCTGTTTTTACTTTATTGCTTTGGTCACGCCTCTGTGATTAGAGCCTGATGAGAACAGGGCACTATCTATCTATCTATCTATCTATCTATCTATCTATCTATCTATCTATCTATCTATCTATCTATCTATCTATCTATTCATCCATCCATCCATCCATTCAACCCAACTAAGTATCTCTCTTTGCAAAACTATCTTTCTTGAAACTAAAGAAATATTTTTGACTTTAGCCAATGTTTTTTCTTAGATTTATAATGGCCCAGCTGCCACCCAAACAATAAAGTTTTGCATAAACCAGGAAAGAACAAAGCAAGCATAGCCAAAGCCAAAGCCAAAAGGCTGGTGGCCATCACCAGAACTATTGGCTTTGGCAATGCTTGATTTTCATTGTTGCTAACTGTATATGTAGGCTCTCGGACTAACCAACACTATGATAAAAGTTCTTAAGGTAGTGCTTGAAATGGCTTCACACATTACATCTGACCAGTGGGCCACGTCTACACTAGCAGAAGCCGCAGTAGTTTTGGCGATAAATCGTTGTGGAGGAACTGGCTGATGGGTATTTACAACAGGCAACTTGTATGTTGCAATGTTTTTAGGTCTTGCTTACTGACAGCTTTGACTGTTTGTGAAAGACCTCTTGTGGACCACACCTACAACTTACTCTGGGGTTGCAGCCTGCTCATTGCTTATCATTGGTTGGCTTGATTATTATTCTCATTTACTTGATTCTTATTCCTTATTTAATAGTTTGACTTTCTCTTCATGTGCTTGCCCCGCCCCTGGAGCATAGTCTCTTCATCATTCTTCTGATTGGCTCACTTGCATCCTCCCACTGCTCACATTTTTCTTTCTTTTTCATAATGCACTCAAAGAAAGTACATGTCTTTCTTGCTCTTTCATGTGCTGAGAGACGCTTTTTAGGTTTCACCTGCCCAGCGCTTGCACTGTACTTGCAAAATCTCTTGTAAAGAAAATACATCTTAAAAGGGGCTTAGAAAGTGCCCATTACTTTTGTTTACTTACCATTTTTTGTCTCCCACATCACTCATGTTTCCTTGCTTCTTATTGGTTGGTACATCCTCACTTCCGGCTTCTTCCTGGTCTTTAGTCTTCTTGGCCATGGAGCATGTACAAAGGACTTCATCCTGTGGCCAGTGTCCTTCCACTCGCTGCAGAGCCAGAGCTATTTGGCTCAGAGCTATTTGGCTTTGCTAAAGTTTTTTAAAGATATTGCACAGCAGCTAGTGCTGCTGTCCAACATTGTTTCAAGTAAACAAAACAAGTGCATTGATGTGGTCAGTGCTGGCCGCACTATAGTGCTTTGCTTTTATTTACTTTGAGTCATGTTGCACAGCAGCTCGCTCTGCTGTTCAACATCTTTAAAAACATTGACAACACTAATATTTCACACACAGGTGAGATCTATAGGCTTTATCAATGCTTGTTTTACCTAAGAGTTTGTACTTGTTGAAGAAAAAGGATGTCAGAGTTCTGGAAGTGGCACTTCAGTGGATGAAAATAAACATGCCTTCACACTCTCTGAGCCTTGTGCCCCATGACCTAGACATGCTGTGTGACAGCTCTGGAACGATCCATTATTGCATTTCATTCTCAGTAAGGGCTCTGGCCACTCTGGGAGCATGTTTAAGACATCATGGGCCAGATGTGCGAAATTTTGGGATGGCGACTCGCAATTTGCGAGTCGCAAACCCGGATGCAGGATGTTGTCCCTGACACCATCTGCGAATCGCAAGAGGGTCGCAAAGACCCACCTCATTAATATTAATGAGGTGGGTCGCAATTTGCAACCCCCTTCCGATTCGCAGCACTCACAGGGATGGTGGCCTGCTGGAGACAGCAGACCACCATGCCTGTGACTGCTTTTCAATAAAGCGCCATTTTTTTTTTGTATTGCAGCCCGTTTTCCTTAAAGAAAAACGAGTTGCAACACAAACGAAAAAAGAAGTTTGTGTTTCATTTTTTCAGAGCAGGCAGTGGTCCATGGGACCACTGCCTGCTCTGAAAAAATGTTTTCAGGGCCATTCACAAAGGGGAAGGGGTCCCGTGGGGACCCCTTCCCTTTTGCAAATGAGTTAGCACCCATTTGAAATGGGTGCTAACTGCAAATTGCTTTGCGACCGCGTTCGTGGTCACAAAGCAATTCTACATCATGATGCGAATCGCAAATAGGAAGGGGAACACCCCTTCCTATTTGCGAGTCGCATTCCCATTTTGCGAGTCGGTAACCAGGTTACCGACTCGCAAAATGGGAATGAGCATCGCAATGTGCTTTTTGCATGGCGCAAACAGCGAATTTCACTGTTTGCGCCATGCAAAAAGCTTCGTACATCTGGCCCCATGTAGGTTGCTGGGAGCAGATCGTTAAGAGTTCCACTCCAGGAGTTCTGGGGGAGCAGAAGCTAGCAGCACAAAGTTTCCACCTTCATGGGTTCGGACCACACATATACATTCAGTACTGCTGCCATCATCCTGCTCATGGTAGGTCTGGCATCAGAGTGTTCCAGAAGACAAAACTATAGGGGCAGAAAGAAAATTAGACTGAGGGCCTGATTATGACCTTGGTGGATGGGCTACTCCGTCATAAAAGTGACGGATATCCCACCCACCGTATTACAACTTCCATTATGTACTATGGAACTTGTAAAACCGCAGGCGTGGTAGCCGTCACTTTTATGATGGAGTGTCCCATCCGCAACTGTTGTTATCAGGCCATGAGTGTTGTGCTGCATATGAACGGATGTGAGTTTGGGTGGTAAATAGATGTTCACTCAGTTGAACGTGAAAAAGCAGGATTGGCGGTGAAGGTATATAAGAGCTAACATTGGAAGTTTCAATATCAACACAAGGAATGGTGGGAATATGCAAAGGGTGGAGTAAGATAAATAGGGAGTAAAGGAGGGGAGGATGGAATGAGGACCAGGAAAAGATTGTGAGCAAGACAAGTGCGCAATGGGCAGAGTGATAAAAGAGTGAGTGAAGAAGAGAGGGACAAATAGGATTTGACTGAGGGATGAGGTAAGAGAGTGACAAAGCTGGATCTAGGAAACTAGGGAGAGTGGGAGTGATTGAGGGATTTATATTGATTGATAAGAAGATAGGTGTAATTGGGGAAGTTATAGAGAGTGGGTGAAGAAGTCATCGGCGTGATGGCTAGCGAGATAAAGAAAATGATAGAAAGTAAGGAATGGATGTGGAGTAAAGAAGGGCAGAGAGTGTATGGTAGAGTGAAGGAGAAATAGTGAAGAATGAGTAGAGGAGAGGCAGGGATAAATGATGGATGGTTAGGGAATGAAGGCTGAAGTGTGAGGTGGCGAGGGAGGAGAGGCATATATAGGGATCGACTGAGAGATGCTTATATTGTTGCCCTGTCATCAAAAACAATAGGATATGTTGATGCTTAAAGATTATGGCAATGACCAATTTAGCTAAATAAGAGGCGCAGACTTAATATTTTTTCATATGGAGCAACATCCACATTTTCTGTGCTGCAGTGCACAAGGGGTAACACTCAGCACGATTTTGTAACTACAACGATTGGCAAGCTACTAGTATCATCCCTTGAGCTCACCACAGTGCAGATATCAGTGTGGGCTGTCTAGCACAGGCCTCACACAGGAGGCATAGCCATCAAGTAAAAAGTCTTATGCATAGACAATCGTAGAAGGTATCCACACACTGAATTTGTCATGTACACTACAGCACATGTGCAATTCGTCTTTGTTGAGACATGAACACAATTCCCTTTATATGGACATGCTTCAAGGTGGTATTGCTTTTGGATGCAAATCCATTGCTGTTTTAGCAGAATGTGATTTGATTCAAAACATGATTGTTTGCACTGATCAACCCCAGTAATGCCCACTTGACACAAAGGGATGCAAATCTTCTTTGAACTGTGAAAAGTGCACCTTTCCTAGTGCAAAAAACCTTTTCTGCTGCATTGTAAGTGGCATGTGCCTAGTTGTGCCCACTTGACACAAAGGGATGCAAATCTTTTTTGTGCTGTGAAAAGTGCACCTTTCCTGATGCACAAAACCTTTTCTGGTGTACTGTAAGTGACATGCGCCTATTTGTGCAAAATGTTACTAAACCTAGGCCTGAGATGTGCCTGACACATTTTTGGCTCCAGCACTAAACTTCTAAAAAATCAGCCATGTGACAATCATTCCAAAAGGTTTATTTCACTCATGCGAAAGGTATAGAGTTGAAATAGCTTGTTTAGGCTACCAAGACTGCTAGTTATGTTAACGCTACAATCTCAAAAGATGTTCATAGAGTCCTAATTGCCTAGGATCAGAGACTTTAGGGCATTTGAACCTTTCCACATATCTTGGGAAGTCAGAAAACAAATTCAGAATTTAAAGCTTCTTTTATTCTGACCCCTCAGATTGTCAGGGAGTGTTTTTGTTGAATTGCCAGTCATGATGCAAGGAAGGGTTTTTGAAGCCTTGTCTGTAAGCGGGATCTAAGAATCAGCTGTGAGGACAGAGGTGTTTTCTACATCTCCTACTAAAGAGCACATAGCCTTTGAGAAGGACAGGAAGTAGCGTTCAATAACCCGGGTCCATGTTATGAAACATGCCCCTCTTTTCCTGCTGTTCCACAAACAGTGCTTAACTTGACTTGAGCAAGTGGTTGCAGAGGGAGCTGGGGGGAAGGGGTGAGACACCAGCACCCATTTGAGGGGTCTGTAACTTATTTTTCCTCAACAGATATTGACAGTGAGTAAGCAGTAAAAACACACAAACAGGGAAAGAAGGAGGTAGAGAAAGATGGAAAAATGGGCACAAAGGGAGAACGCATGGACCAGTAAGAGTGAGATTACGGGGCATCAGTGCCTTGTGTTGGATTAAAGAGGTCTGATGTGAATTCACCGCTATGTAGCCTTGGTATTCGATGCACGATTTTTAATAGCACTGCTGGAGCAGAGCTTTTGCTACAGGCATTCATTCTTTTACAAATTAAGCACTGGCCACAGACATTGTTTCATTGGCTACCAGGCCCACCTGCTGTCTTGTAATCTCTGTCAAGATCAATTTGGATTGAGGTCTCAAAACTATCCTTATACCTATTCAGCCTAAAATATTAAGCCCTTTGAAATGTTTTCCCTTCTGCCAAGGGTTTTCTTTGACGTTTAGGGAGGAGGAATATTTTTCAGTGTTGCTCACCTCTGACAGTGAAGAAACGTTTTTGTAATTGATATTTTTCCCACACCACATCAGAAATAATTACAAAAATGTATCTCTTTAGCTCGTTCAGTTTTGGAAAAACTCATATTTCAGAGTTTTTACCAATTTTAGTTTCAATTGAATTATTTGTTTGTGATATATTAATGCATCCAATTATTGTAATTGAAAACATCTAACAACTCCATTTAGTAAAAATGATAATTGATGAATTATATATGTTCATTGAAAAAAACAAGGGTTAAAGTTAAGTTTTGAAATGAGATAAGAACTAATGCATAAAAGCTAAAAAACACTGAAATGTGCCACTTATAGTTAATTGAACTAAGTATAACTTGCGCCACCATGCACCCCTTATTGTTTCACATATTGCTTCACCCATAAGTTATATGACATCAAAGATGATATCACTAATGACATCATTGATGACATCACTGTTTACATGATCCAGTTATTGTGAAAGCATCCTATAGGGTTTGTGGACTTGAAGTAATTTAACAAGCTACACCTGTGCCAAATTTCCTATCACCAATTAAGCGATAATGGACATAACCTTTAGCAAAATGCAGGACACATCCGATATCTGTATACTCACCCACACTTGGTGGATGCTACCCTCGTTTTAGTGGTATTTACCTACCTAAAAAACAAAATGTCACCTTAGATTTTAAGTGGTCTATCTACTTTTTAAACCTTGAACCCCATCCAAAAAGTTTTCATTGGCTATTCACCCTAATGGGGACACCCTCCTAAAAGTTTCACATAACCTGCAATTTTAAGTCAAGAGGCTGACAGATATGCATTTGCCATTGATAAAACCCTTTCTGCCAGACAAGCTGACATAGCTCTTCAAAATACACCACACAAGTTCCCGGAGATTAGCAGAATGGCACACAACCTTAGAGTCATGCTTACAACCACACTATAAGTGCAATCCCCTCTGGGTGGGTCACTCCTACATTATACACTATTCAACAATGTTCAATGCCTCAAAATCTTCAGTGAAGTTCTGAAACTAAACATCTACAGCTTATAAACATCCACTTTACATAGATTTTTTATATAGGACATTATAACAACTATTTAGCATGGGTGCATGCTCAGACATCCACTTGTGAATAATCTATTGCGAATAGAAGCGTTGGCTTTTCTCACAAACGTTTTGCAGCAGAGTTTAACATTAAGCAACGGCCTTCATCAAATATGCTAAGAAAAGAGAAATAGGCTATTTGCTTGTTCACTAAGGGCCAGATGTAGCAAACAAAAAATTTGCGACTCGCATTTTGCGAGTTGATGCGACTCGCAAAATGCGAGTCGCAAATTGGAATGCAGGCAAAAAAAAATGTGCCGAAATAGCGACTCGCACCCGGACTCGCAACGCAGTGTGCGAGTCCGCCGATTGTGAGGTCGCTTTTTGCGAGTGTGCAAAAAACGAACTCGCAATTAGCGAGTAGATGTCGCAAATTGCGATTAACTTGTAAATTGATTACAGGTGCAGCAGAACACTCCAGAAACCACTCCAGAACACTCTGGAAACACTTCCTGGCACATGATGATGACATCACAGCCAGGAAGTTTACTAATACACCTGGGAGGAGGGAGGACCACACCCTTTTAAAACTGCCGAACTACACACAGGTCAAACAGCAGCTGCCATGGAGGGAACACCAAGGAAGAGGAAGATGAAATTCTCTGAGAGGGAGCTGGAGGTGCTGACAGACGAATTCTGTCAGCACTATGATGACTTGTTTGGTAAATCAGCCCTCAATGTTCCTGAAGCCACCAAGAAACAGCTGTGGCAGGACATACAGGACAAGATAAATTCCCTGGGGATGAGCCATAGGACCATAGACGACATAAAGAAAAGGTGGTATGACCTCCGCTCCCAGACCAAGGAGAGGGTGGCTGAAAGGCTCCGGGAGATGAGAGGCACAGGAGGGGGACCATCGTCTGTGCCACCACCCACACCCCTGGAAGAAAGGGTGGAGGAAACCTTGGAGCAGGAGGCAGTGTCTGGATTTGGGGACCTGGACACCTCAGAGCCCAGCACATCAACCGGTGAGTACCATGTGATATGCCTGTACCCCTATCAATGCCATACCCCCACCCACCATGTACACAGGGGCATGCACAACCAAGATAGCTCCATTTCAGGGTAGCAAATGCCAGAATGATGCATTATGGGAAATGTAGTCAAGTAGGCAGTTCATAGGCAAATGTTTATTATGAAGTGTGCAATAGATAGTAGACACTGACAGTCTGTTCCCCATGTCCCGCAGGTCTCCAAAAAGACACCACCACTACTCCAAGCAGCCAGCCCCATGAGGACACCTCAGGACCCGCCAGCACCCCCACCTGCATGGTCAACAGCATCCCCGCAGTAGCCACACCTGCTGCAACAATATCACAAGAGGCTGTCCCAGCAACAGGCAGGGATGAGACAGGTGAAAGCACAGGGCAGCCACCGCTGCGCAGGCGTCGCAGGTCCATTACATCAGGGCTGCAGTCTGCATCCGGGCTACTTCCTCCCAGCACCAGTGAGGCACATCTGCTGCATGGTCAGCGCCTACAAAATAAAATTTTAGGGAGGATTAGTGGTGTGCTGCACGTCTGACCCACATCATAGACATGATGGAGACACAGAATATGTCGAGGGGCACAGGGGAAACACCCCAGGACAGTGAGGAGGGCTCGACAGTGAGCAGTGTCTCTGTAACTGACAGCAGGGTGCTCAGGAGTAGCAGGCAGAGCACCACGGAAGCACCAGGGAGCAGCCAGGCTGGCAGGAGGGGCAGAAGGTCTTAGAGATTACCCTGGACCATAAGAAGTGGCACATGACGTCAATGTGCCACATGCCTGGTTTGCATTTTCATGCCCATGGACATTCAGTACTTGTAAATAGTTTCATTAATGCACTAATAAAACAGTTATTTTTGTTCCACTTAACAAACAGAGTTTTTGGTCAATAGGTGAGTATGGTTGGAGTTGGCACGTACCTTCCAAAATATTGTGTTGCGATGTGTTCCCGTCTCAGTCTGCCTTGATTAGCTATACTCCTATCCCCATGATGGCGATGTGGTTGTTCTTGCTCTTCATCATCAGGATCTGGGTCTGCGGGGGTGAGAGGTAGCCCACGTCGGGTGGCTATGTTGTGGAGGATGGCGCATGCGACCACAATTTTGAATGCGGTAATGGGGGTATATTGGAGGGCACCTCCACTGCGGTGGAGGCATCTGAATCTTGCTTTCAGGAGTCCGAAGGTGCGCTCTATGAGGTTCCTGGTCCTCTTATGTGCATTGTTGTATTGCCTCTCTGAATCATTGCTGGGTGATAAAAACGGAGTCATGATCCAAGGCCTAAGAGCATATGCACTGTTACCTGTTGGGCACTAAAAGAACACTGTTAGGAAGTCCTGATTGTCGTGCACAGTGACCTGTGTGTATGTCTGCAAGTGTCTGTAGCTCTACCTAGGAGGTAACCGTCTCCGAATTCCCCACGTTCCAGGCGTTGATGTATCCCACTATGCCTAAACATGTATGAGTCACGGGTACTGCCTGGAAACTTAGCTACAATGTCCGTGATGACATAATGGGCGTCACAAACAACCTGAATATTGAGTGAGTGGGTACACTTTCTGTTGCTCACCTTCTAAGAGATACAAGCTAAGAACAACCCCTTCAGTCCTTGACTCTTCATGTTAGCAATGGTGAGCTGCCATAGGCTTCTCAGGAAGGTTAGAGAGGGAGCATGGCATGCTTAGAACTCAACACACACCCATCAACACAATACAGTGACTGTCCAGCCCAGTGATTCTCTTTAGAAAAGAAAGCACTTTATTCTACATTAGGAGACAATACTACTCACAATACAAAAATGTATCAGACACCCAATAAAAGGGTGCAAGTACAACATGCATCAAGATTATCTTCTCTCCTTTTTTCTCCTATCCCCCTTTATTAGAATGTAGGCCAGGGTGGCATGTCAGCTAGTGCAGGTGCTGTGCTTCCCCTCTGTTGGAATTCTGTACACTGGGAATTCCTCCTATCTGCAGGACACCTTATTTGTTTTATTTTTATCTTTTTGCTGCTCACTCATAGCATTAGAATTCTGTACACTTTACCCCTGCTAACCAGAGGTAAAGTGTTGTGCTCCTCCTTTCAATTTGGTAAAATTAGTATACATCTGATTGGTTTATTTAGTTTGCCTTATAAGTCCCAAATGTATAGTACCAAGCATACTCAGTGTCTGTAAATTAAATGCTACCAGTGACAAGCAGCACTCATTATGTCAGTCACTGCAGTGGCAATATAAAGTATGTCTCCAGGTTTGCCTTAATTTTGCAGCTTCCCCCTCTCAAAATAATGAGTTTTTGACAGGCCTAACCTTCCTTTTAATATTAATAAGTCACTCCTAAGTAGGCTTTATTGCCCATAGGGAAGGCTGCATGGCATTTAAAAGTCAGTCATGTAAACATTTAGGCCCTCATTATGAACACGGTGGGAAACCCCGCCGTGTTCATGCTGGCGGTCTGAAAACAGACCACCAGCTTGGTGAGGACCCCGCCGGCCCAATAAACAATATTCCGCTGGGCTGGCAGGTGGAAACAGTGTTTCCGCCAGCCACCCCAGCGGACTGCTGGGCCTGGACATTGCCGACAGCTCCACATGGAGCCGTCGTCAATGCCGCAGTGCGGCAGGTGCAGCAGCACCCGTCACGCAAATCGGGCAGTGACCTGCGCAACAGGGCTGTGCACGGGGCCCCCTGCACTGCCCATGTCAAGTGTATGGGCAGTGCAGGGGCTCCCAGGTGGGCCCCGGAGCACCGCTTCGGCCAGCCTTTTCCTGGCAGGTGAAACCGCTAGGGAATGGCTGGAGGAACACGAGTTCTTATTGCCCTGTCGGATGAAGAATTCCGCCATAGTCAGGCTGCCTGGCCACAGTAGCCTGACGGTGGTGGAGGACCGCCTGTGGCACTCCCCACTGTGTTCATTATGTGGCGGTCGAGACCGCCATGCCGGTGGCAGAAATTTCCGCTGCCACTGTCATGGCGGTCTCAACCACCATGTTCATAATGACCCCCTTAATGTTGAGTCTGTTGTTATAGTGAAAAGAACCTAAAAGCTATTTTCACTGTAGCAGGGTTGGCTGTTCCATAGGAATGTTTTGGGATGCAATATTAAGTTTAATAAATATTATGTATGGCTAAGAAACAGCTACAGATTTGGTTTTTTTGAGATCTATATTATAATCTAGATTCACTGATGAAGTCAGGTATGTAATAAATAGTTTGGAAAGGGGACTTTTAGGAATTACCTCTTCCCTCCCTGAAGTCCCTGAGACCTAGATCTGCATTTTGCTCTCCGACATCTGCCAGCTAGTAATTAGCATTATCCAAGATTTCACAGAAGTAACCACCGACACTCAGAAAGTCACAAGCACTATTTTATAAAATATACTGCTTAAAGTTCCTGAGCAATTATGGGTCAACTCATCCATTGTTCAACACAGATAATGAATGGCACCTTCAAGTTGCGCCCTCCACCATACTTGTAAATATATATGTGAACATCATAATAGTAACATACTTCTAATGTACACACCACAGTCCAACAAACCAAGGGCAATTAACAACTACTATCCTAAAAAATAATGATAGAATTTGAGCATGCAATGATACAAACTGTCCTCAAAAAATCTACCCAAACACAGCAATACAATGCTGCTATTGCTGTTGTAACCAAAGCATTTGGAGACACCTCCAAGAATCTACACTAGAATATGCGACAAACAGCAGCTTTCCTTTGAAATTAAAAAACATAATAGCCCTAGCATACAAACCAGTGACAGAAGTAGCTAACCATTACAACATACTACATAGAATCCCCATACTACCAAAGAAATGAACAAAAACTTAACCCCCTTGTGGATTACTTAGTAGACACAGGAGTTGGCAGACTACACCGTTCTCGACACAGACACCAACTTCAGTGTAGGAGTGCAGTAGCATATCGTACAGTGTATTAAAGTGTTATATAGTGTTGAGGCATGGTGTCTCATATAGTGGAGTCAAGTATTGTAGACTGGACCAGTGAGTTGTACAATGTAATGGCATGTTGAACAGTAGAGTAGGGTGTTGTAGACTGTCAAAGAGTGCAGTAGAGTGTTTTACAGTGGAGTAGTGTGAAGTAGAGTGTCATAGAGTGGAGTTTGGTCAAGTGGAGTGTGGTAGAGTACAATGTCATAGAGTGGAATGGCGTATCATAGACAGAAGTTGAGTGGTGTGTTGAGTGTCATACAATGTAGTGCAGTAGCATGGAAGGGTTGGTTATAGTGCGGAGTAGAGTGTCATAGAGTGTCACAGAGTACTGTGTTTTAGAGTGAGTTGCATACAGTAAAGTAGAGTATTAGACAGTGGAGCAGAGTTGTAGTACAGTGGTGTAGAGTAGAGTGTAGTAAATTGGAGTGGGGTACTGTAGAGTACTGTAGAGTAGAGTAAAGTGTCATAGCATGGAGTGGTGTGGCATAGACCATAGTGTCGCAGAATGCAGTACAGTGGAGTGGTGTAGCATACAGTTGAGTAAAGTGTCATAAAGTGAAGTACTGTGTTGTACAGTAGAGTGTAGTGTGGTGTTGTACCTTACTGGACAGTGATGTAGACTACACTAAAGTAGAGTGGAATATAGTCCAGTTAATTTTTGTAGAGTGGAGTGGTGTACAGTACAATACAGTGCTGTAGAGTGCAGTAGAGTGAATTAGCATACAGTTTTATAGAGTACAATGGCACTGAGTGGCATAGAGTAGTGGCGTAGAGAAGAGTAGTGGACTGTGTCAGAGTAAAGTGCAGTAAAAAGGGGGGCAGTGGCATACAACGAGTTGTATGCAATTTTGTATGTGGAAAAATGTAGCATAGAGTAGAGTGGAGTAGAGTGGCATACAATATAGTACAGTGTTGTACCATGGTATGAAGGGGTATAGATAGGAGTAAAGTGCTGGAGAGTGGCAAATACGGTAGCAGAGTGTTGCAGAGTGGAGTTTCATAGAGTGAAACACTGGAGCTGCGTAGATTGGATTGTATAGTAGCATAGAGTAAGGTAAAGTCTCATGCAGTGGAGTAGAATTGAATGGTGTGGTATAACTTAGTGTTTAGTAAAGCATAATAGAGTATACTGGCGTGTCATTTCATAGAGTGTCATGGAGTGGAGTGTACTAGCATAGAGTAGGTAGTAAGCTGTTCTAAATTGGAGTCAAGTCTCATACAGTAGATTGGAGTGCTGTGTCATATGGAAACGTGTTGTATAGTGGAATAGAGTGTTGTACATTGGAGTGTATGGACATAGAGTGGAGTATAGAGTTGGACAGAGAAGTGTACGGGACTTCAGGAGGCCACATATTACATCATAGGCCACCTACCATTCTACCTGACATGCAGTTAAAGTAGTTCAACTTGACAACATGAGCAAACCTACATCACTCACACCATTCCAAACATGTGATTACCTGTAGCTAAGTCCAGACAACACAAAAGTCATAAGTCAAAGAAAACCTTATCCTGTCAACATTACCCACATCAGCTAGGCCAAGGTTAGCAGTCATTGTCCCACTTCTTCAGATGTGCCCCCAAGTAACCATTGAGACATGATGTAGGCTGCAACTGAGCTATGTTGCACTGTAATTTGTAGGGCATTGGCACACATAGCATTGACATAGCCTATTGTCAAAGGAGAGATCTGCCTAGGAACTTACCTCCTCTAGAGCAAACCCATTGGGTTGAAGGAACTATACCCACAAGTCAAGCACATGGAAATGCATGATGAGTCCAATCATACCAAATCAGACACCCAAATCGTGTTGGCCTACTGTTGCTACCTTCACATACCCCATAGGTTGAAGATGAACAGACAATGGGGATACAAATAGTAAGCCATAAGTACAGTCCTTTACAGCCCATATCTGTGGTGTAAATTAGATGGCTGCCTCACATGGCATCTATACCTGTACCAGTATTAGATGTCTATAGTCCCTGTACCAAAAAAGAGAGTCAGCCAGTTGCAAATACATGTAATCAATACATATGAGAGTTGACAAACACCTTAGAGACACTAATGCTCATATGCTGATGGATGGACCAGGTCATACTCAATGGGTAGGGTGATATACACGCTCACATCTATAGAAATGGCAGGATGGAGTCACACCTGTGGCATTGTCATTTGACCATCTCCACATGCAGACATGAAGATGTCTTAATACAAGAGATGTACATTTACTAATAGCAACCAATGAAGCCACATCTATTACTCAGGCAAGGGGGAACTACACATGTCCACTAGTCTACATAAATGTTACACTTACTGTACCTGTATACAGTCAGTACTCACCCCCTTGTGGCTGCTGTGTTGCCCTCAAATGCCCATCCACCTCAGGGCAGGCCACTGCCAAAATGTGGGACATTAGGTGGGTCAGGGTACTGATGGCACCCCTCCCTCGTTGGAAGGACATCCCCAGCTGGGCCTCCGTGGTCTTCCGGGCCCAGCGTCTCAGGTCCTCCCACTGCTTGCGACAATAGGTGCTCCGCGGCAGTGGACCCCCAGGGTCTGTACTTGCTTGGCGATGGCACGCCAGATCCCTTTCTTCAGTTGGGCGTTCACCTGCATGGATGACGCAGACAAAAGGAGAAAGTCATGTACACATGCACCATACCAACAGGAGTGGACACTACACATCTGTCACAGAAAGTGCCCACAGATACCCATCCTCTCTGCTCACACACCTTTACTATATGTCCTCTCCATGCATATACTCCCTCACCAGTACACATGCCCAAATCAACATCACACGCAACCCCTATCACACATGGCTGGTTCATGGACTCACCTGCTCCTCTGGTGCCCCATATAGCTGTTCATACAGGGGTAGGACCTCATCCACCAGCTTCTCCAGTTCTTCTGGGATGAAGGCAGGGGCTCTATCACTTGCAGGATGTGGCATGATTGCTCCCAAAGGCAGTACACAGCAGCTCACGTCGGGGAGGTCTTGCAGCAACAGTGTCAGGGGTCAAGTGAACATGGCTGCAGAAAATGGCAGTCATGGCCACCACGTACAGGACCGTCACCACCAGTGGTCACCCCCATTGGCCCCAGTCAGTCACAGGCAGCAATATTAACCAATGCCCAGTCTGTCACAGGCAGCAATGATAACCAATGACAAGTTGCACAGCGGTTGTGACCGCCTACCACCATGATGACTTCCACCGGCTGACTTAGGTCACTTCCAAATGTCCACTACAGCAGGACAGGCGGCTGCTATTTTGTGCACATTTAATCAATGGAGAAGACAAATTAAGAGCGCCATACACATACTCGCCCAAATGGCAGTGTAACCCTATGTTGTGCCCTCATGTTAGTGCTTCAGATTGTGACATTCTTGACACAATGACGTGTTGAGGCTGTATAATTGTTGATAGCTATGTTCAGATACTCATAGGCACATAGGCGAGGGCTATATATTTGTAGGTTCCAATAATACACGTGTGATCAGTGCAGGACAGCTCAGTCAGCCACACAAGTTCAATTACAGATGTGATATGTCCTATACGACTTCAATATACAGTAAACCAATGTGTAGCAATGAGGGTGTAACATGCGCATAACCATGGTCATTATTGTATATGTCTGTTTTGCAATGCATCCCCTATAGTGTTAGGTGTGTGCTAATATACCATGTGGTGCTTGCACGTGCCTACTGCTTTGATTATTGTACATTCTCTCCTCTCAACATAGATATCCTGCCATGAGGAGATTGAGACAACCACCAGTGTACCATCCACTAGTTGACCTTGCAACCATGGAGGACAGGCACGTAATCCAGACATATCGTCTGAGTCATCAGACCGTCATGGATCTATGTACACAGTTGGAGCCAGGTCTCTTGTCAGCCATACGCAATCCCTATTGCATCCCTCTCATTGTACAAGTCTTGTCAGTGGCACACTACCTGGCCTCAGGCTCCTTTCAGAAAACAGTGGCCTTAACAGCAGAAATGTCGCAGCCCATGTTCAGTCTTGTCTTGAAGGATGTACTGTGTGCTTTGTTAAAGCACCTGGAAAACTACATTAGGTTCCTCCCCCCCAACGTGCTGACTTGGGCCATGTGAAGGCAGACTTTAATGATACGATATTGGACACATTCCTCATGTGATAGAAGCCATTGATGGCACCCATGTAGTCCTGGTCCCTCCAGTGCCAATGAACAAGTGTATATGAACAGGAAGAACTACCATTCCATTAATGTTCAAGTGGTGTGTCTGGCAGACCAGTACATCCCACAAGTGACAGCCAAGTTTCCAAGATCTGTGCATGTCTCCTTCATTTTGCGGAACAGCAATGTCCCACACATGATGGCATGACTACACACAGAGAGGGCCTGGCTCCATGGCATATGAAGGTATTTCACTGTTATGGCACCTGTCATCACATTCTTGCCAGTTGCTGTAGCTATTATTTCACAAGTCCTACATTTGTGCACAGAGGTGACTCTGGCTATCCAAACCTTCCTTGGCTGTTGACACTAGTGAGGTGCCCTGCCACGGAAGGGGAACTCATTTTCAAGGGGGCCGAGGGGGGGCAAGGCATGTAATTGAGCACACTTTCAGCCTCCTGAAGGCAAGTTTCAGGTGCCTGGACCTATCTGGAAGTGCCCTCTTCTACTTGCCCCAAAAGGTATGCCAAATCATTGTTGCCTGCTGTATGCTTCACAATCCAGCCCTGAGACGTCAGATACCATTGCTAGCCAATGAGGGAGAGGCAGCTGGACCAGTGGCTGGAAACGCTGAAACGGCAAGTGATGAGGAGCCAGAGGAAGAAGGTGCAGCAGACTCTAGGACAGAGCTCATCAATCAATACTTCCAGTGACATACGGGTATGTAGAGTGGGGTTTTTCAAGTCTTGAATGTCCATATTCAGAGGTGGATTGGTGACAATAGTCGTCCTGACATGATTCATCAGTGGGAGTGGGATGTGGTCCTATCCCCATGTGTAAGTTGTGGAAGCTGACTGATAGAATGTAAGGTGCACTGTAACAGTGGTTCAGCTATAACGTGTGTTCACTACAGTTACCTACAGTCACTTCTCAAATTGACAGACCAGTAATGAGCTATTTTTGCTGCATTCACTTGTTCTCATGTCATTCCACCCACTGACTGTGGTTTTTAATCTGTGGCTTTGCTATCTATGGCATGAGGCATTCATAGTCATTAGCCATTGCTAAATGATTGCAGACATGACAGATGGCAGGTAAATGATTTGTGTGAATAGTCTGCGACTGGTGATGTGTGGTAATATCTGGGGCTCCCCCTTAGGAGATATTCTACACTGGGCATGACATCTATGACCTGGATATGGGCTTTGTATGTCACCATACCTTCCATCTTGATGGTACTCTCTGTCATGGTCTTTTTGCAGTTTGGAATACTGACTATACTTTGTGCGGCCTTGAATTTCTACCTCTCTGACATCTGTCCTGAGACATATCTGTATTTTTTTGTCACTTGCTGAGGGAGCCTCCATCTGCCGTTCATTATACTGCCTGTTCGATCTAGGGGGGGCATCACCAGACCACAATTGGCAAGCATGACAATTTTGGATGTTTTATTAAAGACACATTGTGCATATCATAATGTTGAAAGTAAAAATAAAGGTGCATAATGAAGCATTAAGATGGTGAGTGAGGTCATAGAGGATGGAATCCGAGTAGCAGCTACAGCAGTTGGTTGCATAGGTCTAGTGTCCAAGTGTATGGGAAAATTGAGTCATGTCTCTGAACAGTCAACAGGGTGTTTCAGTGGCACACAAGGGAGACAAATCAGCTGAGGTTCACTTCCTGGCACAGGGTTTGGTCTAGGCATCTGCTCCAGCCAGATGTCTGGGTGGATGTTCACGTTTGCAGGGGGGTTCTTCTGTCATAGACTGAGGGGTGTCTGAGGCCTATAATTCCCCTGGCAGGGCCTCCATCCCACTAGCTGCTGCTGATGCAGATGGGGCAGATGTAAAGTTGCTAGTGGAAGGGGTCTGATGGTGGGTCGAGGAACTATGCAGGGTGGTGCTGATGTCCCTCAGCACCCCTGTAATGGAGGCCATGGTGGTATTGTGGGCCTGCCACTGCTGCATGACCTCCTGGTGGTATTGTCTCTGCAGACCTTGGTTTTCCCCCAACATGGTGATAATCTGGCCCATCCTCTCCTGGGTACTTTGGTATGCTTCCAGGACATGGGAGATGGTTTCCCGGTCAGTTGAGTCCCTTGGGGGCCCCCTCCTCTGGCCCACAGCTTCCCTCCTGCACCCGCTGCACCCAGGGTCCGGTATTCCTGGCACAGTGTGCCCACTCCCAGTGTTAGCAGGATCTTCATTATCTTGGGTATCATGGATCAACTCAGGTCCCTGTACTGTGGGGCACACAATAGTTTGAACAGTCCTTGGGACACAGGTTTGGGGACAAAGGGGTGGCTCTGATGTTGTAGCAATGGGCGTGGGGGGATTGATATGGGCAGGGGGAGGCAGGGAGTCATAGGCTGACAAGGTGTCCCAGATGGGCCAGGTAGGTCGTCACTGACCAGACATCCAGGCATGTTGTCCTCACTGGGGCCTTCATCCTGGGAGGGCTGGGAGACTCTGGTATCCTCTCCATAGTAGCACTGGCAGAGGTCCCTGTGGATAGAGTGAGACACTGAGTTAATAATTGAAAATGTGTTTGGTTATTTCTTTGTCAGATGCATACAGTGTCTTAACATCATTCCCAACTGTGACAATGACAGATGCTGCACTGCATAACTTTGGTGCTACATACTATTCTGTGACATGTGTTCCAGACTCCATGTTGGGCACTGTCATTCAAGTTTGGTGCATATAGCACTGCCGATGGGTTTAGGTACTGTCTGATACTTCACATGGCTGTTCAGCACTGTTACCTAGTTATTAGTCAAGCATGCTAGATGTCACACAAAATGGTTGGACATTGCACCATGGTGTAACAGTGGGCGGACAGTATGGAAGGTTAAATGTCCTGTCTCTGTATGTTGTGCATGTGCATGGAGTCTGCCATCTTACTTTCCATACCATGGTCAGTCCATTTCAGGGTTGGAGATCTAGATAAGTGGCCATTTGAATTTCTCACAGAGCTGTAGCTGTGTTTAGCCTTGGTTGCCAATGCGGTGTGCTAATGCATTGCTGTCATTGCCATGTTGTGGTTCTCAGTCATACCATCTAGTTGTTGTGGCTCGTACAATAGTCATACATGCAAGAGATGTGATGTGCACATTTCAGGTTTTCACGTAGATGGGCTAGTGCATTGTGGGAGTCGTATTGATAGCATTAGTCAATGCTATCCATGCCTTTGCCAATGGCTGTGTGGGCAGTTGGGTTGGGTGGAGGTGTGGCATCCAGTAGAGGGGCATTAGGTGAATAGGTGGGAGGTGTAGTGAGACATATAGTGAACTGAGGAGTATTTAGGTGGTGAGGAAGCATGCAGGACACAACAATTGTGTGACATGGGAGTTGTGGGTACTTACCAAGGTCCAGTCCCCCAGGTATTCCAGTCATGCCCTTGGGATGCAGGATTTCCAAGACCTTCTCCTCCCAAGATGTGAAATGTAGGGGAGGAGGTAGGGGCTCACTGCCAATCTTGAGCAATCTGCTGTTGTGATGCCATGGAACATACCTTCCTCCGTAGGTCGTTCCACCTCTTCCTGATGTCATCCCTTGTGAGTGAATGGTTGCCTACTGAGTTGACCCTGTAGACAATTTTTTGCCGCAACTCCATTTTCCTGGCAATCGATGTTTGTTGGGCCTGTGCTCCAAACAGTTGCGGCTCTACTCTGACAAGTTCATCCACCATGACCCTCAACTCATTGTCTGTGAACGTGGGTGCTTTTGTGCGGACATGGTTGTGTCTGTGTTGAGGGGGAGAGGGGTGTTGTGTGTATGTAAGGGTGCAGTGTTGAGTGATTGATGGGGTGTGGGTGGTGCGTTGTGTGTGATGGACGCTTGTTGTGATTTGTGTGTGCTCGTTATGTGTGTTGTGTGATAGTTGTTCTGGTGTGTGATGTGTGTGGTGTATGTGTGTGTGCCTGTGGTGTAAGGGTGGTCTCTCTGTGGTTGCCTGCTGTTGGTGTATGTGAATGTTGTTTTTATTGCAACGGATTGTGGGTGTGTCTTGGTGTGTTATATTGTGCAGCGAGTAGGTGAGTATGGTGTGTGGATGTTTGTCAGGTGTAGGATATTCAAACTGTCTAACATGGTGTTGTGTTCTGACAGTAGTGGGTTCTTACTGTGGAAGTTCACACCGCCAATGGTTCTCCACCATGGAAGAACCACTCGGTGTGGCTCATAATCTGGTGGGTGGATTTGTGTCAGCCTGGTGGTGCTGGTGGTGGAATTACTTCTTTCCTGCCCTCCTGTCCTGGCGGTCTCCGATTTTTGGCTGTTGTTTGGCGATCTTCACTGTGTGACTTTTAATACGGCGATTGAATGACCACCAACATGGCGGTCTTTTGGCAGCCGCCACCGCGGCGGTCTTCCAAAAAGACCACCAAAGTCATAATCAGGCCCATAGACTGGAGAAGTGTACAGTGGAGATGTATACAGTGTAGGAGCATAGAGTGTAGTGGCATAAAAAGTGACATTGTGTTCTAATAGTGTAGAGTAGAGTGGTGTAGAGTGAAGTCTCATACAGTCCAGAGATGTAAAGTGGAGTGACATAGAGTGGAATTGCATAAAGTGGAATAGCTACAGTTGCATAGCATATGGGTGTATGTGAAATTTAGCAGCTGTGTAGATTATGGTGTACAAAGCAACACAAAGCAGTAGTTTTTGCTGCCTTGCGTTTCTCCAGATTTGCCAATCAATGCAGGGCCACATATGGTGGCCTTGCGTTCCTTTGTAAATCTGACTTAAGCATTGCATTGCCCATTCCGACATGCATGGCAAAATGGTTCTTCAACCCAGTATTACAGCTAGGCCTTAGATATAATTTGGGCCATGGATAACCATGATACCTATGCAGTATACCATGATCTACCATGGTACATGACGATGACAAGCCAGTAAAGAATTGGGCAATGACTGTTTTTAGAGAATGAAAAGGCAGCCCTATTGTTTTTACTACAGTTTGGCTGTGTTTAGTGTTAGGGCCTTAGATATAGGTAAGGTGCAGCTTCTTGCCTATTACTGCTGTATTCAAATGGTAATAACTAGGGAAATGTTGTTTTTTAAAATATATTTTAAAATAATTTTACGGTCATGTACCACGGTAGTTTCACAACATTTTGTGAAATTCTGTGAAAGTGCCGTGGCAACAGATAGCTCTAAGTTTAAATGCTTTAAACTTAAAAAATACTGATGGTACTTAACTGCAGTACCCCAAAAGTTTAATCTCTGCACCATAATGTATAGTCTAGCCAAATTTCATGTAAATCTATTCAGCTGTTTACACGCTACGTCAAATACAATAGTCTATGCAAAAAGTATTGGTGGAAAGATGCGTTTTGGAACCCTCTTTTGGCTTTGCACTCCCCTTAATGATTCACCACAAAAATGTACATCATCTCAAATGTAGAAAATGCTACATGTCTGTAAAGTTTTGTGGTGAATCCTCAAATGCGAGGAATTCCTGTTTTTGGGAACACTAACTAGAGTGGCAATCAGATTTAATGTGATTTCTTGCTCTATGTATATTGCGTTATCCATTTGTTTATCAGTTTACATAACCATGTGACCAAAAATGTGTCTTTTAGTTCTTTATGTTCTGGAACTTGTGCAGTCTACTTAATTTTTTGGGCTTCCTTGCTACTTTTAGTAGGAGTGTGCTACATATGAAGCCCAAAGTGAATAAAAGGCTATCATAATTGTTCTTATAAAAATTAGGATTAGTATTATTTTCCTAATGGACAAATATCATGTCCTCCTTATAGTAGTTTGTGTAGCTCACTGGTAGGTCACTGGTTCATTTTGTTGTATATAAGGGAGATTGTTTTTCTTTGGCCTATTGGGCACAGTTTTATTTTGAGAATGAGAGAGCATGGAGGGAAAACCTATGCAGAATAAGACATGTTCTGTTTGTTATGTATTTATTTATAGGTTTCCACTAGCATGTGACCATAAATGTGTAATTCAGTTTTTCATGCAATAAATGTGAAACTTTACCTATGCAGTCTAGTATATTCTTGTGACTTCCTTGCAACTTTTAGGAGGATTGTGCTACATATGAAGGCCAACGTGAATGAAAGGCAATCACTGTTACAAAAACGGAGGTTAGCATTTTTTTCCCAGTTGCTAATGATCATTTCCTACAAATAGTAGCTTGTGCGGATCACTGCTAGGTCAATGTTTCATTTTGTTGCACATGGGTGCATAAGAAAGATGTTTTTTGTTTAGCTAGTTGAGCAGTTTTATTTTGTGAGCCAGACACCATGCAATGAAAATGTATGTAGACTAAGATCTATTATATAAGTTTTATATTAGCATATGGCCATAAATGCGTCTTTCAGTTGTTCATGTAGTAAATCTGAAACTTTATATATGCATTCTAGTTTATTTCTTGGGCTTCCTTGCTACTTTTAGTAGTATTTGTCCTACAAGATATCACTAAGATGGTGGCCCTTAAAACTGCATAACCACTTCATAACATCACTTCCAATTCCAAAAAGAATCATATACATAGTCTAATGTACATTGCTATTAAATTTCATTACAATCTGTTCAGCAGTTTTGCAATTACATAAAATACAAAAGTCCATGTAAAATGCATTGAATTTCATGTGTGTTTTAAGACCCCACTGTTTTTTGCACCCCCTTTGAATGCCGTTTTCACAAGTTTTTGGCACTCTGTGACCTTTTGTTTGGAGTGCTCTCTGTTGTATTGTATGATACAATAGAATTTAGGAATTAGAACTTAGGAATTTGGAATGTTATGGGTTACCTTAGCAATGAGGGTGGAATGTAAAGGCTTTTGGAATGAATGTGGAGTTGATGGTACGGCTGTGCCAGGGTTGGAACTTAATTGCTGTATTATTATGAAATAAAACAGAAAAGAAAAGAAGAGGAAGCAGTGTCATCTTTTCAGTGGCGATGAGGGTGGCTAAACAACCCTGGCGATATTTGGATCTCTACATTTATGTTGAGAACAAAGGAGTTCATTTCAAGAAATAACAAGAACCCCGTATGAAGCAAGACGCGTTCATATTATTCGAACTTCACTAAAGGAGCATAATTGGCAAGCATCCTGCTAACGGGAGGTAATTTTTGTCAAATTGGTGTTTACCTCTGTTGCTTGCCATCCGTTTGTCGCGTTCTCGTATCTTAATTTCTCGAGCTGTTGGGTGCGCAAGTACCAAGGGAATACATCTCGTGCTGCAGTGATGTGTACCTCGCGGCATTGCATTGTTATTTTTTGCATTGCCTACTTGCTGTGCCGCAGTGACATATTGTTACTTCTGGTTGCCTAGCAACGCCTTGTGAAGCGCACGAGCCTTTGTGTGCGCGTAAAAGGAGAAAACCGTGCCGTGCCGGAGTGACGCTTAGCAACGCGTCGTGAAGTGCATGATCAGTCAACCTAAATGTGACTTTCACTACAAAACGATGTGGAGCAGTTTGAAGGAAGCGTTATGGATTGCCTAAGGAAACTTGGCGAAGTTTATTTATAGTGTGACTATTGCATGTTCTATGCCAGTACTGAGACTTTAAAAGTGGTGAACACTGGAAATTTCGTTTTTTAGGCGTTTTCTGCAGTGACTATGGATAAGTCTTCTATTGCAGCTATATAGAAGTAATTCAATGAGAACATTGCCGGAATACGAATATTTGGATCGGTGTGTGACATCGGTGACTACTTTTTATATTTTAGTTTGTTGTTTTCATTGACTTACAACATGCAATCGATAATACCTCCACCGATTTTTTGGGCAATGCCTGGGGAACAAAGCATGACATGGGAGGATTGGGGTAATGCTTTTGAGACGTACTTGGAAGCATTAGGTGGAGCGAATCATTACTGCAAAAAGGAAGTTAGCTCTTCTGAAACATAACTTGGGGGCGGAGGGAAGTAAAGTATTGAAAACCTTACCACAAGTGAGTAGTTTGGGAGAAGGTGAAGGTGCTTCAGATGAAGAGAACGAGGGTGATGATGTCCATACGAGGGCGATGGGGGCAGTGGAATCTCCTTATTGTAAGAGAACTAGTATTGTGGTAGAACATCATAGGTTGTTTCCGAGAGCGCAAGCTCCTGACGAGTCAATTGATCAATTTGTATGTGCATTGCATACATTAGCAAACACGTGTACATTTAGGGAATTGTACAAAAAAATGATCAGGGATCAGTTGATAAATCATACAAAAAATCTGAAAATTCAAGAAAAACTCTTGAGTTTGAAGGATCCTTCGTTGGATGAAACAGTGGCTGTGGCAAAACGTGTTGAAGACACTTTCCGTTACGTTGAAGAACTAGGAAAGAGGGATGTGGGGAATGTGTCTGTGCAGGTGATTGACAAGGAGAAAGGTAACCAGGAATGTGCAAAGGGAAAATTCTTAAAGAGATGTTATAGGTGCGGGAGTACAAAGCATCTGGGGTCTTCTATAAATTGTCCGGCTATAGAAGCTAAATATTTTAAATGCGATAAGAGGGGTCATTTTTCTAAAGTTTGCAACCAGAAGGGAATACAAAAAAAGAAGCAAAGTGTAAATGTGATTCACCAAGATGATAAGGGGATAGTGCGGAGTGATGAGGAAGAAAATAGTTAGATAGAAGTATTTATGCTGAATGATTTGCAGTAAACGTAACTGAAGAGAACATTTTGGCACTGAGGGACACACAGTACAGACCGCCAAAATGCATGGTACAAATTAACGGTGTGATGGTTAACATGTGGGCGGATTCATGTTCTCCATATACGTTGATAGATAAAGAGACTTGGCACAGTCTGGGCCAAGGTAATTTATCCAGGGCCAAAGTCAAACTGGTGGGTTACGGTGGAAATGAAAGTCCCATTTGGGATGTTTCCATGGAACGTTGGCATTTAAACACAGAAAAGTTGCATCTTGGGTGTATGTGGTAGAAATGGGTCGATGTTTGTTGGGATGGAATGAGCAGAGAGAATTAAAAGTGTTGTTGGACCCTAACTCGGCAGAACAAGTTTTATCTCAGGTTTTAACTGTGTCTAATGGTCAAGACCCTGTGGAATAGAAAGAAGAGTTTCCTAAGTTATTTGGAGAGGATTTAGGCTGTTTGAAGAAATTTCAACACAAAATAATTTTGGGAGAGGGTGCTACACCAAAAGTACACAAAGTAAGGAGTGTACCTGTGGTATTGAAAGTGGCATTAAAAGCTGAACTAGGGAGATTGTTGAAGTTGGATATTATAGAGAAGATTGAGTCATCAGAGTGGTTAAGTCCCGTTGTGTTGGCTCGGAAACCCAGTGGTGATATCAGAATGTGTGTGGAGTTGAGAGATTTGAATGACAACATTTGAATTGATAGGCACCCTCTGCCAAACATTAATGAACTATTAGCCGGGGCCCATGGAGGTAAAGTGTTCTCGACATTGGACTTATCAAACGCTTACCACCAAATAATGTTACACCCGGACTCGAAACATCTCACGTCTTTCATCACACCGGAGGGAGCGTTTAGGTTCAAGCGCATGTCGTTTGGTCTTGCATCTGCCTCTGCCGTGTTTCAAAGAGTCATGCAGAGTTTACTAGGAAAGGTTGAGAACGTGAGGTTTTTTCAGGATGATGTGTTCGTGTGGGCGGAAGATTTGGAAAAGCTTGATGGTATAATGAGTAAAGTGTGTCAAATTTTGGAAGAGGCTGGGTTGACGGTGGAGTTGAGTAAATGCAAGTTTGGGTGTTCCGTTGTAGAGTATTTGGGACATACTATTTCTGGTAGTGGAATAAAACCAAAGGCCAAGTTGTTGGAAGCAATTGAAAAAGCACTTAGCCCGGGGAATAAGGATCAATTGAGATTGTTTTTAGGTTTGGCAGAATATTACGCAAAACTTGTAAAAAGTTTTGCTGATGGGCGCAACCATTGCGTGAGCTAATGAAGAAAAGTCAAAAGTATGTTTGAACGAAGGAGTGTCAGCATGCTTTTGAAGAACTTAAGAGGTGCGTGATTGGTGCTGTAGAGTTGAAACCATTTGTAGCTCAGAGGTTCAGTATTGTGGCAACAGATGCTAGTATGTATGGATTAGGTGCTGTCTTGATGCAAGTGCATATTGGGAGGGAGCATGTGGTGGCATTTGCATCAAGAGCATTGAAGGGTGCTGAGGGTACATATTCTGCGATAGAAAAGGAAGCCCTTGCGTGTTGGTGGGGTATCCAATATTTCAGGAATTACCTGTGGGGAAGGAGGTTTGAATTGCAAACAGATCATAAACCGCTTATTGAGTTATTCACAACCAGAGGGGCCAGTCGGGCATCATCTAGAATTGCAAAGTGGTTGTATCGCTTGCAAGAATATACATTCACAGTTAAATATGTTCCGGGTGTGAGGAATGTGAATGCTGATTGTTTGTCGAGGTTACCGTTGGAAAATACCAATGAAGTAGATGATGATGAGTGGCTGGTGGTGGATATTCGTGACACGAAAATTAAAGCGATATCAGAAGACATGTGGAAGACTTCTGTTGCAGAAGATGTGGATATGCAAACGTTGAAGGAAAATTTGGATAAACCATGGCACATGTTGGATGGCAGTTTGAGTAGATTGACAAATTGCAAGAATGTATGGTCAGAGCTGTCTAAGCAAAACGGAGTTGTGAGAAGAGGGGTCAAACTGATTGCACCTAATAGTTTGAGAAAGCAGGTACTGGAAATCTTGCATGAAAGGCATGGAGGCATGTCAGCGATGAAAAGGAAGGCCAGAGAAGATTTTTGGTGGCCGGGTATAGATCGAGATGTGGAACGGTTTGTGAGAGATTGAATAAGTTGTGCTTGCAGTGACAAAACACATAAGTGTGAAAGGGCTTTGGTTATTCCGGTACCGTTCTCTAGTGACCCATGGAAGAAAGTGGGGATGGATGTGTGTGGTCCATTTGAATTTGGTGGCAGTGGGAATGTTATGCTGTGGTGATTATGGATTATTATTTCAAGTGGCCAGAGGTGAGTGTGGTTAAAGATGTTAAATATGGAGCTGTCATTGAGTTTTGTGAAGAAGTGTGGAGAAGGGAGGGGTACCCCAAAGTACTTATTACAGATAATGGTCCCCAATTCACGTCCAAGGAGTTTAGTAGTTATTTGGAAAGTTGCAGTGTCAAGCATATCAAGACGGCTGGAGCTCATCCCAGGGAAAATGGCCTTGTAGAAAGATTCAACAGGGTGCTAAATGAAAACGTACAATTGTCACTTCAAAGTGGTTTAGATTGGGGGAGAGAAATAAAAAATGTGTTGTGGAGTTAACGCACCACCCCACATTCCCTTTCGCTGGAAACTCCTTTCATGTTGTTAAAAGGAAGAAAACCTTGCACCATTGCAGTACCCGGATGGATGGGGAGAGCTGGTAAAGGAAAGATCGATGAGGAGTTGTTGTTGAGTCGAGTGAAAAAAGTGCAAGAGAAGTATGATGGGAGTTTATGGAGTGAGAAAAAGGGAGGCCGGTTTGTGGAAGGAGACTGTGTGCGAACCAGAATAGGTGATGGTAACAGGAAAGGTTTATCGAAGTGGTCAGTTCCTAAACGGGTGATTGATGTGAGGAGTTATAGTGTGATTTTGGATGATGGGAAGAGGTGGAGTACAGAGAGTGTGGTGAAATGCAATAAAGGCGAGTTGCAGGAAAGTGGTGTGGGTGGTGATGGTAGTGTGGTGAAGATTGATGGGGATGTATCGATGGAAAAGAGATTGAGAAGGAAGCTGAATTACTTAAAAGAATATTATACTGACTGAAAAAAATAGTATACCCACTGTGTATGTTATTCTTGTTTTTATAAGCTCTATTTATTTGGAAGATTATCCTATTGTCTAGTTTCTTGTATAACGTTTCATGTTATTATGGTAGTGTAAAGTTTTTGTGTTATGAAAGGGGAAATGTTGTGTTGTATGATAGACTACAACTTAGGAATTAGAATTTAGGAATTTGGAATGTTATGGGTTGCCTTAGCAATGAGGGTGGAATGTAAATGCTTTTGGAATGAATGTGGAGTTGGGAGTATAGCTGTGCCTGGGTTGGATACTGGAACTTAATTGCTGTATTATTATGAAATAAAGCGGAAAAGAAAAGAAGAGGAAGCAGTGTCATCTTTTCACTCTTTACTGAGGTTAATGGTGTCCTGAGTCTGTGGCAATTCATAATTATTTTCTATTGGACTTTGGGTTTTGGCTTACTTTACAACTGATGATTTTAAGATATGGTTATTTTGAATATTGAATTCAAGCCCCAAGGAAGTCTGCTAGTGTGCTGACACCATAGACAAAACTGTGTTGGCAGACTGTGACCGGGTCAGCCCGATCGGAGGCACGGCACCGGCAGAGCAAGTGTTGTTGCGTTCCCATGTTGCCATGGGAACGCGTCCACCACGAGGACGGCATTCGGAGGTTGCCTTGACAACCACCGATGACGGGGCCAAAGCGGATTGGCCGGCGGGAGGTCAAAGACCGTGGATTCCCCAGGAAGCGGCGAGCGAGGAGACGGCGACGGAGAAAGCGGCGAGCGAGGAGACGGAGAAAGCAACGAGCGAGGAGACGGCGACGGAGAAAGCAACGAGCGAGGAGAAAGGCGGCGGCAACGCCGGGGGAGGAGAGCCACGCAATCCGAGGGACAACCCCGAAGACGGAGGGCGGCCCGCGGTCCAGGAACTTGGGACGACGAAGCCAGGGGAAGCGGAGTGGCGCCGGAGCCCGAGGGGACCAGAGAGCAACGAGGGGACCACCATAGAGCCAGCCACGGCCCCGGAGGGTCGTGGCTCTGGAAGGTACGGTCCTTGTGGACGAGCAGAGGGGCACCTTAAAAGAGGAACGAGCTGGGGAAGGGAGGGAGGCAGGGTGAGGGGAGGACAGGGAGGGAGTCAGAGGGCACCAAAAGGAGCACGTAACGAGCACGACCAAAAGTAAACACATTTAGGAGATAAGGAAACAAAGACACAACCCACCGTCCTCACTGGCGCACCCCCCCTTCCCGAACCCATTCCCCAGTAGTATAGCTAAGCGAAGGACGTATGTAACGGCTGTCATCCCACTCACCATCGATATTTATCCTTTTCTTTCCCCGAGATGCAACCCGGGAGCCCGAGAGGAGATGTCAAACACCAAGTAAAAGGAGAAGAGGGAGAGAAACCCGTTAGGAAAAACGAACTTCACTCAATGAAGAACTAATCCTCAACTCGCTGTACCGAACCATATACATCACTTATTCAAAACAACAAATAAATACTTACCTGAACAACCCCAGCTGCCTCTACTGAGTGTCTGTACTGTTTGGCGCTGCTACAGTGGTGTCAGAAGTGGGATTCAACCCCCCCCTCGGGCAGTCCAAACAGTATACACTATGAGTGAAAGTCCGTCCTTAGAGACCATGGTCAAACAGCTAGCGGAGGGGCAACGGCATTTGCAGCTGGTCTGGGAAGCCCAACAGCGGGAAGCTAAAGAGGATCGGGAGGCCCTACAATCTGCTCTGAAGAGTCAGGCGACCATATTGGCTAATAATCAGTTAGTCCATGAAAGCGCGATGAAAAAACTAACTGAGACTATTGCCGCTAGCAAGGTACATCCGAACGTACCTAGTTCGGTACTACAGAAATACCAGGAGGGAGAGGATCCAGAGTCCTTTTTTACCAATTTTGAAAGAGTGGCTTCCTCCGCCCTGTGGCCGGAAGATAAGTGGGGACAGTACGTTGCTCCCTTACTCACAGGTATCCTACAGTCAGCATATCAAGCCGCCAACCCGGGTGGTGACACCCCTTATCAAGACATAAAAACTAGTATACTGGAAAGGGTGGGCCATGATGCAGAATTTTACCGAGTTAAATTTCGTAAAATCAAATGGGGAGTCAATGAAGATCCTAGAACCTTTTATTTTCGAGTGAAAGATCTGGCGTTGAAGTGGTTAGGCCATGTAGGAAATAGTCGAGAGGAGGTTCTCAAGACCATCATACTAGAACAATACCTAGACGGTCTGCCACCGTCTACAAAACACTGGATCAGGCAACACCCAAAAGTGGACACTGAAACGGCCATTGATCTCGCCTGTGCTTTCCACCGGTCTACTGATGTTAGGAACCCTCCGACACGAAACATCCTTAAACCAATTCTTCCGAGCCCAAAGACCTTGGTAAAAAGCCCACCCGACCACCTAGTACCACGAAGATTTCCGGAAGGTCCACCTACAATGGGACCCCAATGTTATAATTGTGGCGAATGGGGACACATCGCACGTATGTGTCCGCAAAAACAGGATACTGGGGAACCAATGGAGATAGGAATGACAAGGAGGAGGGTACTATGTACAGGAAAGGGTGCCCTCAAATTTAAACTAATGATAACCGTTAACGGGAAAAGAGTATACGCCCTGGTTGATTCTGGTTGTAGCCAATCGGTGATTAGAAAAGACTTGATACAGGACGACACCGAGGAGAAAGAATGGGTAACCATATGTTGTATACACGGAGACAAGGTCCAGTATCCTATAAAGGTGCTTCCAATCGTGTGGGGACCCTATCAGGATTACCTAACCGTAGGACTAATGCCCCAATTAATCGAGGAGTGTATCATTGGGACAGATTATATCCACTTCCAAGAGTTGTTAGATCACGTTAGAGATAACAAGGTGGTCACAGATTGGTGGAGAGAGGCTCCTTTCGCAGAGAGTTGTATTGAGTATCCAGCTGATCGTAGAAGATTATCACGAAAGGAAAAACGACATGAGAGGGAGGAATATCGGAAGACGGCAGGGGAAAAATCGTGTGGGGGAATAGTGGCAGAACTTCAAGAAGCCCCTAGTAGTTTTAGCCAACAGCAGAGAGAGGACCCCTCCCTTACCCACGCTTGGAGGTCCGCCGTATCAGAAGAGACTGAGGAGGTGGGTCCCTACTTTGTAGTGAAAAATAACTTATTGTATCGAGTAACTACCACTCGGTTGGGTATACGTAAACGCCAACTTCTAGTACCTACCGATTATCGTGATCATGTTCTGGCACTAGCACATAGTCATCCAGGGGGGGGACACTTGGGAAGAGAGAAAACCGAAGAGTATTTACTCAGAAAATTTTACTGGCCTGGGGTATATGCTCATATACGAAGGTATTGCACCCAATGTCCCCGATGTCAGTTAACCGAACCGGGTAGGCCCAGGAAGGCACCCCTGTTACCCCTTCCCATTATAGATATTCCCTTTAAACGAATAGGGATGGACTTGGTCGGGCCCTTAATTCCTTCATCAAAGGGACACACCTACATCCTGGTCATTGTAGACTACGCCACCCGATACCCAGAGGCTATTCCCCTGACGAGTATGACAACCAAAACAGTTGCCCAAGCCATGATTAATATATTCGCTCGACTTGGTTTTCCCCATGAAATCCTTACAGACCAGGGTACCCCCTTTATGTCCACCCTAATGAAACAAGTGTGCAAAACGTTGGGAATAGCTCAGATCAGAACGTCCGTTTACCATCCTCAAACAGATGGACTGGTAGAACGATATAACAGAACCATTAAAACGTTACTTAAAAAAATCATCAATGAGACAGGGAAAGATTGGGACCAAAAGCTCCCACTGGTTCTGTACGCCCTACGGACCCACGAACAAGCATCCACGGGGCATAGCCCATTTGAGTTGGTGTTTGGACGCCAACCTCGCTCCCTACTGGACATGGCGGTAGAAGCCTGGGAGGCTGAGGCGGAGGAAGAGGGAACTGCATTATTAGAATATGCAAAAAAATTGAGAAAACACCTACACAGTTTATGGGCGGACGTGCATGCCAACTTGGAAGAGGCCCAACGAGCTCAGAAACTCCAATATGACAAAGGAAGCAAACTACGGGTTTTCCAACCCGAAGACCCAGTCCTAATAATGAGGCCCACCTCCGAACACAAACTCCTCGCCAAATGGCAAGGGCCGTATCGCATTATCAAAGCGGTTTCCCCCGTCACTTACCTTATTGAAATATCCTCCCATCCGAGGAAAACACAAATATATCATGTAAACTTACTAAAAAAATGGGAAACACCCGAACAGCCTAACCAAACCATAGAAATGGGTCACTTCGTATGTCCCAACAAGAGATTAGATATCGAGTTCTACCCCACCACCCCATCCCCAGAGGTTAGTTTACCCTCGGTGAACGATAACTTGTCTGGAGGACAAAAACAACAGGCACATACAATGTTGAAACAGTGGCAACCCCTGTTTTCCGAGAAGCCAGGAAAAACTTCCCTAATCTACCACAACATACGAACAAATCCCGGTACAATCACTAGAGAGCATCCCTATCGCATTCCAGAAGCTAGAAAACAAATAATTGAAGAAGAAATCAAAAAGATGTTAGTCTTAGGAGTCATCGAACCCTCCAGGAGTCCCTGGTGTTTACCGGTAGTTCTAGTACCAAAACCTGACGGTAGCGTCCGGTTTTGTATCGATTTCCGCAAACTTAACACAAACTCCCTCTTTGACACTTACCCCATCCCACGAGTAGATGACGTTCTCGAAAAACTAGGGAGAGCCAAATACATGTCCACTATCGACTTAACCAAAGGATACTGGCAGATTCCCCTAGCCGCTCAGGACAAGGAGAAAACAGCTTTTTCCACCCAATCAGGGTTATATCAGTTCACTGTACTGCCTTTTGGACTTCACGGGGCACCCGCAACCTTTCAGAGGTTGATGGATAGGATTTTAAAACCCTTTCCTACATTTTCTGCCGCATACCTTGACGATGTAGTCGTTTTTAGCGAATCGTGGGAAGAACATTTGATACACCTACAGAAGATATTCCATGCCCTCAAATCAGCCGGCTTAACAGCCAATCCCAAGAAGTGTATCATAGGTAAGACGGACATCTCATACCTAGGTTATCGGATTAATCAGGGTACTCTACAACCTCAGAATCCAAAAGTGGAGGCTATCCTGCATGCCCCTCTTCCACACACCAAAAAAGAGTTACGTTCATTTTTAGGATTAGTGGGCTATTACCGACGTTTCATTCCACACTATTCCTCCATAGCAGCCCCCCTCACGGACCTTCTCGCTAAACACCATCCCAATCGGCTTTTGCCGTTTTCGGAGACACAGAATGCGAGTTTTGAACAACTTAGGGCCTCCTTAACCTCCAACCCCATACTACGCTGCCCGGATTTTACGAAACCCTTCCACCTTTACACCGATGCCTCGGATGTTGGGCTTGGAGGGGTTCTAGCGCAACCTGATGCGGAAGGCCTTGACCTCCCCGTAGTCTACATCAGCAGGAAGTTATGTCCTCGGGAGCGTAATTACCCGATTATTGAGAGGGAATGTTTGGCTATCAAATGGGCCATAGACTGTCTACAATACTATCTCCTGGGCCGACCTTTTACTTTATTCACGGATCACGCTCCCCTGACATGGTTAGCTGCACATAAGGACTCGAACTCCAGAATACTCCGCTGGTTCCTTGAACTCCAACCCTTCTCTTTTCAGGTGCGAAACGTTGCCGGATCTCACCAAGCCCCCGCGGATTATCTGTCTCGTTTTCCCCTATCTACCACTGTCCTAGAGCAGGACAGCTCCTGGGGAAGGGTATGTGACCGGGTCAGCCCGATCGGAGGCACGGCACCGGCAGAGCAAGTGTTGTTGCGTTCCCATGTTGCCATGGGAACGCGTCCACCACGAGGACGGCATTCGGAGGTTGCCTTGACAACCACCGATGACGGGGCCAAAGCGGATTGGCCGGCGGGAGGTCAAAGACCGTGGATTCCCCAGGAAGCGGCGAGCGAGGAGACGGCGACGGAGAAAGCGGCGAGCGAGGAGACGGCGACGGAGAAAGCAACGAGCGAGGAGACGGCGACGGAGAAAGCAACGAGCGAGGAGAAAGGTGGCGGCAACGCCGGGGGAGAAGAGCCACGCAATCCGAGGGACAACCCCGAAGACGGAGGGCGGCCCCGCGGTCCAGGAACTTGGGACGACGAAGCCAGGGGAAGCGGAGTGGCGCCGGAGCCCGAGGGGACCAGAGAGCAACGAGGGGACCACCATAGAGCCAGCCACGGCCCCGGAGGGTCGTGGCTCTGGAAGGTACGGTCCTTGTGGACGAGCAGAGGGGCACCTTAAAAGAGGAACGAGCTGGGGAAGGGAGGGAGGCAGGGTGAGGGGAGGACAGGGAGGGAGTCAGAGGGCACCAAAAGGAGCACGTAACGAGCACGACCAAAAGTAAACACATTTAGGAGATAAGGAAACAAAGACACAACCCACCGTCCTCACTGGCGCACCCCCCCTTCCCGAACCCATTCCCCAGTAGTATAGCTAAGCGAAGGACGTATGTAACGGCTGTCATCCCACTCACCATCGATATTTATCCTTTTCTTTCCCCGAGATGCAACCCGGGAGCCCGAGAGGAGATGTCAAACACCAAGTAAAAGGAGAAGAGGGAGAGAAACCCGTTAGGAAAAACGAACTTCACTCAATGAAGAACTAATCCTCAACTCGCTGTACCGAACCATATACATCACTTATTCAAAACAACAAATAAATACTTACCTGAACAACCCCAGCTGCCTCTACTGAGTGTCTGTACTGTTTGGCGCTGCTACACAGACAAAAAGGTAAAAGTAACATTATAGTTAGGGGAATTTGTCAGTGACAACATTAACATTTTGAACTAAAATACACATAAATTCACCAGTTATAGTTAGCAGCCCTAACTATACCTTATGCCCGAACCAGCCACTGCTTATGACACCACATATGACATCACTCATTACATGTTCTATAGCATCATTTATGGCATCACTGATGACAGCTCAAATGACATAATTAATGATATCGCTGATGACATCAGTGATGACATCATCCAATGAGTGTGCTAGCTTGTTTTACAGTTTACATAATGGCGGGTAACTAGCTTATTAGTTTTCTGCCTAATGGGTATAAGTGCTTACAGAACGCATGTGCTCCTAATGCACTATTGCTTTGTAGAGGTATTGAACATGTTATAAATGTTTGCATTCAAGAGTAACTGTGCGCAAGCGGCAGTTGACACATTTATTATGCCCCACACAGCTTTTTGGTTCTACAGAAAAAGTTTTCAATAGGAAAAAGATTCCAAATAGTAGATACTAATGTTTCTAAGCAGCCTTGAGTTATGAAAGAGAATTGTGTCAGTATGATAATTTAAATTTAACATAGAAGACTGTGTGCACCAGGTACTAAGCTATGTACGTGTGCTTGTTTTGTCTCAGAAGAATGGCTATCTGTAATGTTTTCTTCATAGTATGAAGGGTGCAGGTTGGTTAGTTTTAGCAAAAAGTGTATTTTGACAACTTTTGTATAGAATGTACACTGTTCTTAGTAGATTCTTTTGAATACTCTGTGGTGTATTTCTCATTAGAGTTTCACTGTTTGCAAACAGAATATAGATAGAATGAACTCTCTCCATAGAATAAACACTATTTACAGTATTCAGTTCTCTACTGATATCAACTTTATTTCTTAATGTAGGTTTGGTGTGTGTCATTGGTTTGATATAGATAAAAGCTGTCCGTAGTAGGACCTTTTTTTAGAATTGTCATTCACTATTTTTGGTTTTCTCTGAACAGTTGTATACAGGTTAAACACCGTACTCAATGAGTGTTTCCCATATATCTGTGGTTGATTGTTAATGTGAACTATACTATGTTTAAAGTGTATGCTATAGATAAAAGCTGTCCATAGTAGGACCTTTGTTTTAAAATTGGCATTCACTATTTTTGTTTTCTCTGAACAGTTGTATACAGGTTAAACACCGTGCTCAATGAGTGTTTCCCATATATCTGTGGTTGATTGTTAATTTTGAACTATACTAGGTGTAAAGTGTATGCTATAGGGCCAATGTTGCACATAATGCTTGTTTTCAACACCTAAGGAAGATGTTTCTCTGTTGGTAGTAATGATGCCTGATCTTCTCCTGAGCTATCTTGAATTTACTGATAGACCTCTAATATCATAGCAATTTATACAGAAATATGCAGGAAAACGAAGCTTGGATGATGTCATTGGTGATGTCATCACTGATGTAATCACTGATGTCATTTGAGATGGTATCAATGATATCATAAATGATATCAGAACATGTCATATGTGAGGTCATATGCAGTGCATTGCAGGGGCACAAGTTATTGTTAGCACTGCTAACTACAGCTGGTGAATGTCTATGTGCTTTTGTCAGTTCAAAACATTATTGTTGTCACTGTCATATTCATCTAACTATACCATTACTTGAACCTTTGTTTTTTTCAGTGAATGGCTAGGGTTTAAAAAAAAAACAGATGCTTTTATCACACCTAACTGTAACATTACTTTAACCTTTCTTTTTTCTAGGGTTCTAATACTTAATTACCATACATAAATGCAACCCCCCTGCACACGCCTTGCAGCCAACTCCCTGCCATAAAGCCAACCTGCCTCTTCAGCCATGTGCAGTGGGGGGTTGGCCATAGGGCCTGGCCCTAGGACCCCATCCCCCAATCCCAAGGCTCCCCTGCCTGGCTCCCCTCCTTGAACCATTATCGGCCCCCATGGGCCCCATCCCCCAGGTGGCGAGGGGATGTGACCCCCCTCCTCAGGCCTATATTGGCCCCAGGGACTCATCCCCTGGGGACCAGCAACATACTGAAGGGACAGTGGGCCCAGGACTCCCCTCCCTATGCCAGTTTTTAGGCCTGGTATTCCATACCCACGAGGCCTGGAATAAGAAAAAGTTGGTATCCTGGTGCCTAGCTAGGGCATCCACCACATTGCCCCAAGGCCCCATGGCCCCAGTCAGCTCCCCTCATCCTGTGGCATTGCTAACGCCCATAGGAAGCAGCAATATTTAGAGTTGAAGTGTGCTTTCAGCAGGCGGGAGCATTTTTGAAGCTCCTGCTGGCTGGGAGCAGATTTTGTGTTTGCTCCTGCTAGGTGGAGATTTAAAAAAGGTACCTCCAAGCAAGAGAAAGCACAGGTTTCCCTGCCCTCACTGCTATGGGCAGAGAAACCACTATGTCTGTAGGCAGGCACCCCAGGACATAGCTGCTGAGCTGGCCTGGGGGTGGATTCCCTGGGACTATTAACAGCTCAGGAAGTGGTGCCCCCTCCTGCAAGGCCACCAGGAGCCCCAGACGTGAGCTCCTGAGGTCCTTTTCAGGTTCAGGGAAGCAGAGCCAAATGGTCCCCTCACTATTTTGTGAACTATCAGCCATGGGGGTAGGTTCCCAAGGGCCTCTTGAGGAATGGGGAGGAAGCCGCATGTTCCCCCTCCCCATATACATTAAGGTCAGTCCTGGGGTGGGATTTCCAGGGCCTCTAATGGCTCAGGGAGGGGGGCCGCACGTCCCCTCCCCCAAAGAAAGTGTTTTGGCCCCAGGATGAACTGCCTGGGCCTCTTGAGGCTCGGAGAGGTGGGACAGCCAGCCCCTCTCCCCTTTATAAACACAGCTCCGGAGTAGGCTCGCCAGAGCCTACAATAAATTGAAGGTGCCCAGCTGCCATTTTATTTTTTTAGAGCCCCTAGTAGTCTTGCAGGATTGCAGCATTGTTTTGCTGTTTGTTTCTTCTTTAGCCCCTGGATGGTCCCTCTGGGTCATTCCCACCCCTGAAGGGGCCTCAGCAGTCAGGGTATCCCTACCCTGCCCCCATATATTGGTTCTTTTTTACAAGTTCAGGACAGGAGACTTAGGAACTCGTTATGAATTTGGCGGGCCACCAGACCCGTAGGGAAGAGGGCGCCGCAGAGCTGGAGGTCTCCCCCCTGGCCCTATTACAACTTTTCCACCAGGTTGACTGGCGGAAACCACCATATTGGGAGGGTTCCTCTGGTCAGCCCGGTGCAAACAGAGTGATTGCATTGGCCTCGGCTCCCCGGGGAGCCAAGGACAGTGCCATTGTACAGAGGGGGTGACCACAGCACCCTCAGAATGAGCACTGTCTACCTAGCAGACAGGACACATTCCAAGGGTGCTGGACAGGGCCCCCATGACCCCCAGCACTGCCATTCTGCCAGCCTTTTCATGGTGGGGACCCCTTCATGAAAAGACTGGAGGAAAGGGAAGTCGTAATCAGTACGGCAGTGCTGAACTCCGCATCGCCATGGTTGACCATGACTTTGACTGCTGCCATCCCATCGGGATCTATGATCCTGGCGGTGGCGGCGGTCCAACCGCCAGGATCATAATCTGACGGTCAGACCAGGAGTGTGGCAGTTCATGGACCACTGCCACTGTGGCGCTCCGACCATCAGTAATCCTGACAGGTTAACAGCGGGTGGAGGTCACAATCATTCAGCCTGCTGATTATGGCCTCATTCTCCGCCACCCTTTTCATGGTGTTTTTACCACCATAAAAAGGCTGGCCAAGAACCGGTGCAGGGGGCCGCAAGGGGGCTCCTGCGCTGCCCACGTGCTTGGCATGGGCAGTGCAGGGGTCCCCCTTCTCAGCAGCATTGCAATGTTTTGGTGCTGGTGCACCCTGCAGGTGACAGCATTGCCACTGATTCAATTTTGAGCCAGAGACAATGCTGCTACCACTTTCCTACTAGGCTGATGGATGGAAACCTCAGATTCCATCCGTCAGCCTAGTGGAAAACTCATAATAGGTCTGGTGGGATGGTCGCCACTACTGTGGGAGACACCTTGTTGGGAGTTTGGTAGATGGGTGTTCCCATCCGCCAAACTCGTAAGTAGGCCCTTAGGGGGTCATTCCTACCCTGGCAGTCTATGACCGCCAGGGTAGGTGATGGAGGAAGCACCGCCAACAGGCTGGCGGTGCTTCCGGGGGCATTCTGACCACGGCGGTAAAGCCGCGGTCAGAAAAGGGAAGCTGGCGGTTTCCCGCAGGCTTCCCGCTGCCCCAGGGAATCCTCCACGGCGGCGCTGCAAGCAGCGCCGCCATGGGGATTCCGACCCCCTTCCCGCCAGCCTGGTTCTGGCGGTTTTCACCGCCAGAACCTGGCTGGCGGGAACGGGTGTCGTGGGGCCCCCTAACAGGGCCCCACATAGATTTTCAGTGTCTGCGTGGCAGACACTGAAAATCGCGACGGGTGCAACTGCACCCGTCGCACCCCTTCGACTCCGCCGGCTCCATTCGGAGCCGGCATCCTCGTGGAAGGGGGTCGCCCGCCAGCCCAGCGGGAAACTCAGAATGACCGCTGCGGTCTTTTGACCGCGGTACGGTCTTCTGGCGGTCGCCGCCCGCCAATCTAGGAATGAGGGCCTTAGTCTCTGAGTCCTGTAATGACTGCCAGCAAATTGTTTCTCATTTTGGTGGCAGCCAGTCATAGTACTTGTTCTCATGGGGGGTCTCACTACTGTGGGAGCAAGATTGCCCAAGGGAAATAAAGCTCACTGGCCAATCAGAATGCTCTATTTGTACACTAGCCATCCCACAACATTCTTGGAGTCTCTTGTGAGTACAACTGCCAAATTAAACAATTATCTTTGACCCTTAATTTCTCAAAAACTACTGAACAGATTTACATCAAATCACAAAAAGCACAATTTGCAGGCCAAGATATAGCTTTTTGCTGGATTTGGTGTAATTCCACTCAGCTGTGTTTGCTGTAGTCCGTTTTGAAGAAGTGTATGGAAAGTACATGGGGGTTTTGCATTTTAGAAACCCTCCTTTTTTCTCAACCCAGCTAGATGGATCACCTCGAAAATTTCCAGGAATAAGCTGAGGTGGCTGATCTTTTTTTGGAGAGTTTCGTTTAATAGGGCCAAAGTTACTAACACACCAAAAAAATACTCTTTCTATGGAAAAGCAGACCTAACTAGAACTACCTAGTGGTAACCGCTGCTAGGTAATATATATATATATATATATATATATGTGTGAATGTGTGTATATATAATATATGTGTGTGTGTGTGTGTGTGTATAAATACAGGTGCTAATAAAAAAAGTTTATATGCAATGTATTTGGAAAAATAATTAAAAATATATATATATGTTAAGAAACAAATATGAAACATGAAAAAGTGCATAAATGGAACTTACAGGACAAAGGTGGTCATTACAACCCAGGCGGACAGTGTTAAAGCGGCGGTAAGACCGCCAACAGGCCGGCGGTAAAAACATTGGAATTACGACCGTGGCGGAAACCGCCAACAAAGACAGCCACTTTAACACTCCGACCGCCACGGCGGTACAGACAAACAGCTTGGTGGTCACCGCCAACAGACAGGCGGAGTACAAAGTACCGCCCACAGTATCACAACCTACCAATCCGCCACCTTTTCCGGGGCGGATTCACTGCGGACAAAAACACGGCGGAAACAGGATTTCGAAGGGAAAACGCTCACCTCTACACACCCCACGAGGAATCCGGACGCCATGGAACCCGAGCTGCACATCCTGCCAGCCCTCATCTTCTTGCTCCTCTACCAGGAGCACGAACGCCGGCAGCAAAGACAATGGTGAGTACTTCACAGGGGAGGGGGGAGGGAATAAACAGGGACACACACATGCAACACCCCCACACCCACCCTCACCCACTACAACACACACACTAATACATATTTATTTATACATTATAGTTACACCCCTCAAACCCCCCGGAAGAATGCAAAGACAAAAGGAAATGAGTGTAACCATTGTAATATATTAAAATGAAGTACGCAAAAATATATATATGTATATACACCATAAGCAAAATATACACCAAGCTTAGTAGTCCAGGTAGTGCTCCAATGAAGTCCGTGGAACACTGGGCCCACACGGTATGGGCGAGGCCCACACAAGATCCCCGACCATGACGGAGAGAACACTGCAAGGGCATCAGAGGGCAAGAAAACAGGCACCTAAGGGGGAGGGAAAGCGGGGGGAACCTCAGCCGGTTGAGTGCACAACGCAAAATCCACGAGAGGGCCACATGCCCACTGTTCAATCCTGGGGAGTGCAAAGCCACAGTCTCTCAAGTCTATACAGTGGGTGGGTTGTCCACTGTTCCATCCTGGGAGTGCAAAACCACAGTCTCTCAAGTCTATACAGTGGGTGGGTTGCCCACTGTTCCATCCTGGGGAGTGCAAAGCCACAGTCTCTCAAGTGGATGACAGTCTCCACTGGTTCTGGAGGGGGCATGGTGCCCAGAGTGCTTCATCCTGCTAAGGACAGAGGTAGTGAATGACAGTCTCCACTGGTTCTGGAGGGGGCATGGTGCCCAGAGTGCTTCATCCTGCTAAGGACAGAGGTAGTGGATGACAGTCTCCACTGGTTCTGGAGGGGGCATGGTGCCCAGAGAGCTTCATCCTGCTAAGGACAGAGGTAGTGGATGACAGTCTCCACTGGTTCTGGAGGGGGCATGGTGCCTAGAGTGCTTCATCCTACTAAGGACAGAGGTAGTGGATGTATCTCTCCACTGGTTCTGGAGGGGGCTCTGTGCCCAGAGTGCTTCATCCTGCTTGTGACGGACTCAGTAGCGTCAGTGCCCTTGGCGCTCATGGGCCAGCGGTGCTTGAGGCGGCGGAACTCTGTTCAGCGGTGCTTGTAGCGGCGGTGCCCTGTTCAGCGGTGCTTGTAGCGGCGGTGCCCTGTTCAGCGGTGCTTGAGGCGGCGGTGCCCTGTTCAGCGGTGCCCTGTTCAGCGGTGCTTGTAGCGGCGGTGCCCTTTTCAGCGGTGCTTGTAGTGGCGGTGCCCTGTAGTGACGGTGCCCTGTTCAGCGGTGCTTGAGGTGGCAGTGCCCTGTTCAGCGGTGCTTGTAGCGGTGGTGCCCTGTTCAGCGGTGCTTGTAGCGGCGGTGCCCTGTTCAGCGGTGCTTGAGGCGGCGGGCTCCTTTGCAGTGACTCAGCTGCTGGCGGTCCTCTCTGTTCCAGCGGGGCTTGTGCTGGTGGTCCTCTATGTCCCAGCGTGGCTTGTGCTGGCGCCCTCTCTGTCCCAGCGGGGCTTGTGCTGGCAGTCCTCTCTGTCCCAGCGGGGTTTGTGCTGCTGGCAGTCCTCTCTAGCCCAGCGGGGCTTGTGCTGGCGGTCCTCTCTGTCCCAGCGGGGCTTGTGCTGGCGGTCCTCTCTGTCCCATCGGGGCTTGGGCTGGCGGTCCTCTCTGTCCCAGCGGGGCTTGTGCTGGCGGTCCTCTCTAGCCCAGCGGGGCTTGTGCTGGCGGTCCTCTCTGTCCCAGCGGTGCTTGTGCTGGCGGTGGCCTCCTGGGCAGCAGGGCAGGTGCTGGCGGTGGCCTCCTGGGCAGCGGGGATGATGGTGGTGGCCTCCTGGGCAGCGGGGATGGTGGCGGTCTCCTCCGCTGTGCTACTCTTCCCAGACTTGCCGGGTTTCTTGTGGTCCTTCCCCACCTTGGAAGGTGTTGCAGCTGACTCCACACTCCCACCAGGACCCCTGGGAGCGGCTTTGGTGGCTGGAGTCTTCCCCCTCTCCCGCCGGGCACTGGCCAACTGTTGATGCTTGACAGGTGGGGGACTGTCTGTGCTGTGGCTCCGTGCCACACTGGCTGCCCTGGTGGCCGGTGCACTCCAGATTCCGGTGACTACAGGCACCACTGGTCCCAGAGATGTTGTGGCTGAGGTGCTAGGTTGGGACCTGGAGAGTCGGGCCCTAGGAGACGGACGGGGTGGGGGAGGTGTGGGAAAGAGGTCAAGGTTGGACAGGAAACGTTTTTGGGAGACACCTGGACGGGTAGCTGGAGGGGGTTTGGGAGTGGAGGAAGAGGTTGTGGTTGTAGGAGGTGTTCGTTTGGTGACTTTGGGTGAAGGTGCATGCGCTGGAGGCTGTCGTGAGGTGGATGGCTGTTGGGTGGGTATGTGCCTGCGTTTGTGTATCTTGGGAGGTGGCGTCACAGACACACTGGGAGAGGACACAGGGGACATGTGAATGGTAGTGGGGGTGGTGACTGCGCGTGAGCGGGGTGTGGTGGTGTGTGTGCTGGTGATGGCAGTAGTGGCTGCAGATGTTGTGCATGCAGGTGTGAGTGTGGACGAGACTGGGACGGAGGAGGGAGACGAGGAGGAGGGGGACACAGTGGAGGCAGTGGATGTTGGTGTGTCTGCATGTGTGTGATGCTTGCGTGAGTGCGTGTGGAATGTGTGGTGCTTATGTTTGCCTGAGCTTCCCTTGTGTGTTGACGTGTGTGCATGCTGGTCTGAAGGTGTGCTTGGGATAGGCTGGGGTACAGGGGATTGGGTCTAGGTGGAGGAAGTTGGAGGGGGGAGGCTAGAGACAGGGACAATGGATGCCATTAGTGCTGAGGCCAGAGTCTGAAAAGCTCGCCGAAGGGCCGCCTGACCAGAATGAATGCCCTCCAGGAATGCATTGGTTTGTTGCAACTGCCTTTCGATACCCTGGATGGCATTCAAAATGATAGACTGCCCAACAGTGAGGGACCTGAAGAGGTCAATGGCCTCATCACTGAGGGCAGCAGGGGTGACTGGGGCAGGGCCTGAGGTGCCTCGGGCAAAGGTGATGCCCACCCTCCTGGGTGAGAGGGAATGGGGCAAAGGCTGAGGGGCTGCTGGGAGGGCGGTGCTGGTAGGGGGGGTGGCGGCTGTACCTGTAGATGCGGGGGGCACAAATGTTGCTGCCACCACAAGGGAGCTCCCATCAGAAGACGAGTCTGTGTCGCTGGTGTCAGCTCCTGTCCCCGCCGTGGACCTCCCCTCGCCCTCCGTCCCACTGGTGAACTCCGAGTCCATTGTCTCGTCCTCCAGGGCCATGTGGGATGCAGCTCCCTCGTGCTCCGGTGCCACTGCTCCTCCGTCTGATGATGCTAATGCACACAAGAACAGGGAGACCACAAAAAGGGGTGGGGGAACGACAGAAGAAAGACATGTTCAGTGCATGCATTACCGCTACAGTTGGCGGACACAACAGACACAGAAGCCCCCTGCAGTACGCCGCGCTCTTGGACTCCACTGTTCAATCCCTGGGAAATGGCCTACAAGGCTATGGACGACATCTGCACACATGGATGACACAGGGGCATGACTAGGTGTACTTGGCACTCTACAGAGGTGGGGTGGGGTGCCACATGGCCTGCCTTACGGAGGGACCTTGCCTACTAAACTCGCCCTGGCCTACGGAAACCCACAGCCCACCACCCCCACCAGACACCTCCACTGCGCGCAAAATCAGTAGGATGAGAGTGTACTCACCCCCTTGTGGCTGCTGTGATGCCCTCAAGCGCCCAGCCAACTCCGGGTACGCCACCGCCAGGATCCTGAACATCAGGGGGGTGATGGTGCGACGGGCACCCCTCCCACGTTGGGAGGCCATCCCCAGCTGAGCCTCCGCCGTCTTCTTGCTCCAGCGGCGAATGTCCTCCCATCTTTTCCGGCAGTGGGTGCTCCCTCTTTGGCGATGACACACTAAATATCTTTTTTCTGGTGGGCGCTGACCTACATGAATTGTACAGGGGGAAGAGAAACTTATTACCAACTGCACCGTCACAGTCATTGGCCCCCATCCCTACCCTTGCCATGTCGTTTCATGCACGCCGCAATCTCCCCCCCCATGTTACATCCACCCCACTCCACACAGGCATAGCCCATACAGCATGCTTCCAGCGTACTTAACTGTTTGTCTGGAGGACCGTAGAGTAGCGTGTCCTGGGGGAGGACCCCATCCACGAGTTTCTCCAACTCCTCCGATGTGAAGGCAGGGGCCCTTTCCCCAGACACTCGAGCCATTGTGTCTTCCATACCGAGGTCACAGCAGCACTTGCAGTGTAGGTCCTCTCCTGTCGAAGATCAGGTATCGAGTGATTGAACAGATAGAAAATGGTAGTCATGTCCGATGCGGTGCGTACCGTCACCGCCGGCGTACATCATCATTGGCTCCTGCGACCCATAGGGTCCAATGTTAAGCAATGCAGCATTGTGCCGCGGTCTTCGGCCGCCTACCGCGATGGTGTACAACGCCAGCGCAGTTACCTCACATCCCATTGTCCCACTTTAAAGGTCAGGCAGCCGCCATTTCAGAGGCCCACATGGCATAATTTTTAACTGCATCACACATACCTAGGCCTAGACTCAACACACATACAGGCCACTTTTCGGATTAAGATTTGTGTTCTGTGTCAGCTGTGGGTACGTACCTCTGAGTTGGTTGACTCTGTGCTCGCTTTTGTCCTTCATAGGCACCGTCTGCTGGGACATGTGAGGAGATGGCGCCATCCTCCGGTGTACAGACCGCTGGTGGACCTGTCGACAATGATGGAAAGACATGTGATCATCACATACAGGCTTGACCGTGCCACAATCCAGGAACTGTGTACCCAGCTGGAGCCAGACCTGATGTCAGCTATCCGCCATCCCACAGGATTCCCCCTCAAGTGCAGGTGCTGTCAGTGCTCCATTTCCTTGTAAGTGGGTCATTTCAAACAACAGTGGCCATAGCATCAGGGATGTCCCAGCCTATGTTTTCCAACATGTTGTCCAGAGTGTTGTCTGTCCTGGTGAAACACATGCAGAGCTACATCGTTTTCCCTCAGGTGGGGGATTTGCCTACAGTGAAAGGTGATTTCTATGCCCTGGGACATATCCCCAACATCATAGGTGCCATTGATGGGACACATGTGGCTTTGCCCCCCCCGCAGGAGTGAACAGGTGTACAGAAACCGGAAGAGTTATCATTCCATGAATGTGCAGGTGGTGTGTTTGGCAGACCAGTACATCTCCCATGTGAATGCCAAGTTCCCTGGCTCACTGCATGACGCCTACATACTGCAGAATAGCAGCATCCCTTATGTGATGGGTCAACTCCCAAGGCACCGTGTGTGGCTATTAGGTGAGCACCTGGAAGCAAGACAGTGGGAATGGTTGTCTGGGTGTGGGGTTATCCCTACAGGTTAGTGTGTGTCTAACAGTTGGCCCTCGCCATTTGTAGGTGACTCTGGTTACCCCAACCTGTCATGGCTACTGACCCCAGTGAGGAATCCCAGGACAAGGGCAGAGGAACGCTACAATGAGGCCCATGGGCGAACACGCGGATAATAGAGCGGACCTTCGGCCTCCTGAATGCCAGGTTCAGGTGCCTCCATATGACAGGTGGATCCCTATTCTACTCACCAAAGAAGGTGTGCCAGATCATCGTGGCCTGCTGTATGCTTCACAACTTAGCTTTGCGACAACAGGTGCCTTTTCTGCAGGAGGATGGTCCAGACTGCGGTGTTGTTGCAGCTGTGGAGCCTGTGGACAGTGAAGACGAGGAAGCAGAAGAAGAGGACATGGACAACAGGAACTCGGTGATCCTGCAATATTTCCAGTGAGACACAGGTAAGAATACAAACCTGCCTACTACATGTACTTTAACACTACTACCTCTCTACTGTCTGTCGTTTTCACCCAGTGTATGGTCACTGAGTTGTCACTTTCCCTTACGATTTCACAGATGTGGGTCCCACTGTGTGACATCTGCTTTGATTCCTCATGGACTAGAGCTGTGTGACATAGGTACGTTGACATTACAATTGAAAGAGCTTTTTGCCACAGTAATTGCTAATACACTATTCTGAAATCACAGACTGACTCCAGATTGTTTTGTGCTTCAAGGGTGTTTATTTAAGTGCTCAATATTGGAGGGGGTTGCAAAATGGTGAGGGGTGATGGTGGAGGAATGTCCATGACAGAGTCCAGTCTATTAGTCTCACAGGTGCATTGCCCAAATGGGCATAGGAAGTGGAGCTAGGGCAGTTTAAGGATGGACAGGGTGACAAAGTGGGACAGAAGGATGACATTCAGGGTGGTCTCATTTCTTGGCGGGGGTCTTGGCATCGTTCTCTGTCTTTGTCCTGGATCTCAGGGACCATTTGCGGGGTGGTTCTCCCTCTGCAGGGGGTGGGGTGCTGGTGTGGTGGTCCTGTGGCGGTACCTCCTGTCCACTAGCGCCGTCGGAGGTGGTGGGCAGTTCATCGTCCATGCTAGTGTCCGGGGCCCCTTGTAGTGCCACAGTGTCCCTCCTGGTGTTGAGTACTTCCTTCAGCACCCCTACGATGGTGCCCAGGGTGATATTGATGGTTCTGAGTTCCTCCCTGAAGCCCAAATACTGTTCCTCCTGCAGGCGCTGGGTCTCCTGAAACTTGGCCAGTACCGTTGCCATTGTCTCCTGGGAGTGGTGGTAGGATCCCATGATGGAGGAGAGGGCCTCGTGGAGAGTGGGTTCCCTGGGCCTGTCCTCCCCCTGTCGCACAGCAGCCCTCCCAGTTCCCCTGTGTTCCTGGGCCTCCGTCCCATGGACCGTGTGCCCACTGCCACTGCCCCAGGTCCCTGTTGTTGTTGGGGTGGTGGGATAGCCTGGGTTCTCTGTAGTGGTGGACACACGGCTGATTGACATGTCCTGGGGACAGAGGTATGGGCCCGCTGGGTGCTGTGCTGGTGCTTCCAGAGGGGGGAAGCTCTGTAGTGTCCTGTGACTGTGTGATGGGAAGCGACTGTCCCGAGGTCCCCGATGGGCCGGGCTGGTCATCTAGATCCAGTTGGACAGAGCTGCTGTCATCACTGTGGGCCTCTTCTGTTGGTGGTGTGGACATGTGTGGACCTTCCTTTCCGGTGATGTTGGGTAGGGGTCCTGCAGGGGTATAAAAGGATGTTTATTACATCTGTGTGTGCCATGGTGTGCAATGGGTGGGTGACCGTGTACCCCAGTGCTTGCATTCCTGTGTGGGACCTTGTGGGATGATGGTTTAGGGGGGTGTATGGGTATGTGCAGTGGGCATGCTTTGGTGATGGGTGTCCATGCTTTGGTGTTGCATGCAGGGCTTGGTGTTGGGATGTGTGGTTTGTGATGTTGGGACATTTGTGAGGAGTTGGAGTGATGGGGGTGAGGGTGGGGGTATGTGATGGCATGCAGGTAGGGTGGGGGATGTAATAGTTAAGATTTGACTTACCAGAGTCCATTCCGCCATCTACTCCTGCGAGGCCCTTAGGATGCAGAATCGCCAAGACCTGCTCCTCCCATGTTGTTAGTTGTGGGGGAGGAGGTGGGGGTCCGCCGCCAGTCCGCTGAACCGCAAGGTGGCGTCTTAAGACCACGGAACGCACCTTCCCCAGTAAGTCGTTCCACCTCTTCCTGATGTCATCCCGATTTCTTGGGTGCTGTCCCACTGCGTTGACCCTGTCCACTATTCTTCGCCATAGCTGCATCTTCCTTGCAATGGAGGTGTGCTGCACCTGTGATCCGAATAGCTGTGGCTCTACCTGGACGATTTCCTCCACCATGACCCTGAGCTCCTCCTCTGAGAACCTGGCGTGTCTTTGCCATGCCATGGGGTGGTGTAGGTGATGTGTGGGGTGGTGTGTGGGGTGATAAGTGTGCTGATATGTAGTGGTGTGTTGTGTGAGGTGCGTGGAAGTTATGTGGGTGATGGTCTGCTGTGCCTGTGGATGCTTGGTAGTAGTTTGTAATGTCTCTCTCTTCTTTCGGTGTTTTTGTCGTAGGGGTTTGTGGGTGATGTGGGTGTGTGTTTTATATTGTATTGGGTGTGTGGGGGTGGTGTGTGTATGTGTATCAGGTGTGTGTATTTGGAATTGTCTAATGTGGCTGTAATTTGTAAAAGTGTGTGTATTTTGAGCGTGGCGGTGTGTACCGCCAATGGAATACCGCGGTTGAAAGACAGCCACGTGGATTCGTGTGTCATGATAGTGTGGGCATATTTCTGTTGGCGTGACGGTGGAGGTTTTGTTTTCGCCAGTTTATCACTGACCTTTGGTGTGGCGGACTTGTGTGGGTGTCTGAATTTTGGCAGATTCCGTGCTGTGGGTCATAATAGCTGTGGCGGATTTCCGCGGCCGCGGCGGTGTGTTGGCGGTGTTCTGCACGGCGGTAAGCGGCTTTTACCGCCAATGTTGTAATGAGGGCCAAAATGTTTGTTGTTGTCTAAATTATATATACATGTACCTAAAAGTGGAAAAATGTTGAAAAATGTAATTGTTTGTATTATAAAAATATATATGTGCTAATAAAATATATAACAGACAAACAACTGTAATGTGTACAACCTGCAAAACCAAAAACACACCACTCTCAACTACAGCAAGTACAATAAAAAAAATGCTATTTTTCTAACGCAATATGAACTAAAACAGAAGCACATTAAATATCATACTACTTTGACTCTAACATAAACCTAAAGGGGCAAGGTTTACTATTCCCGCTTCAATCTAAACCATACTGTGGAAGGTATTCGACACTAAATGTGTCACAGGAAATATTGCCTCTCCAATCTTTACCTTGTTGGAGAAGGTGTTAGACGGTAAATGGGTAAAAATTACTGTTTCCCTTCCAATCTAAGCCATATTGGGGAACTGTAAAGGGGCTAAATTTAATATCCCCATGCAAATCTAAACCATAATGAAGAAGATGTAAGAGAGTGAGGGGGTCAAATTTACTATTCCCAAAACCATCTTCAGGAAGATGCCAGAAACTAAAGAGGTCAAAATTACTATCTTCACAATTTTCACTCTGAAACAAACCATTTTACACAATACATAATAATATCATGGAATTATAATATATATTATAATGTGAAATAAAAACTCAGTAATATTAACCCTCAACTTAATAAATATGAGATGCACTGAAAAAACTCCAACATAATTTTAAAAACATTATAATTATTTTTTAATCTGATTGATTGTTTTTTACCCATTAAAATTGAAATAAAATATCATCTAAACAAGAAAACACACATGAACTTAATTATTATTTTATTTAATATGTTTCTAAAAATATACACCCTATTTTTGCAACACAATGCAAATATACCATGCATATTAATACATTAATTTCATTACTTATAATTGTTTTAAAACTCTTTGTTACTTTTGAAATATGTAAAATAAAACATATTAAATAGACTACATGCAAACTATTTAAAAATGTATGCATTATGAATTTATAAATAACGTATATATATACTCAATAATACACAGTGTAACAAAATAAAAATATAAATTAAAAATATTACTTGTATCAGTCTTAAAAATAAGAACATATGAAGTATAATATTAAAAACTAAATATTCACAACCTGAAAATTGTCTAAATGTTAAAAATATTTTTTTTCAAAACAAACTATAAGATGCAGAAAGAATCATGTTTTAACCAACCACACCATTTATGCCTATAAACACAGCACCTCACTACTAAAAAAGATATAACAATATTAGATTGTTTCATTAACAATATTAAAAAATTGAGACATTTCAAAAAACAAATATTAAATACATTTAAAACTCATTTTTAAATGTTCAAACATTTAAAACAAATTAAACAAATACTTAAAAATACTTACAAAAATAACAAACATATCAATAAAAACAATATTAACAATAACAATATTTTTAACAATAAATTTAACCCCTTCAGTGGTGGGAATAGAACAGTTCCATCCTCAGCCACTGTGGGGGTGTTCAGGATGGAACGGTTCCACCCCAGCCACAGTAGACGTGTGCTAAGGATGGAACCATTGCATCCTCGCACCTGCCTGCAGGGGAATCGCTGTTGCTCCTCCCGTGGGCTGCCCACTTACCGGCCCCAAACAGGGATGGCAGCAGAAGCGCTTCCGCTGCCACCCTCACCGCCACATCGGTGATCGACGTGGACACGCCAACGTCATCACATTCAGCTGACTGCGCTGGAAGTGATTTGTTCTTCTAGCGTGGTGCAAGCAGGACCAGGTAAGTCTTTCTCTGGAGTTATTTTTTATTTTTTTCCAAAACAAGCACTGGGGGAACAGGAATCAATCTACTATGCTACCAGGCATTCTTTGTGTTTTTAGGAGAGCGACCCCTTGGGCAACGGTCAATGTTTCTTTGGCATTTTGGCTTACCATGGAGGTATATTGGCCGTTTTGTTAATAGGTCTGCCCCTGAGGGGTGTGAGGGGGGTGTTGAAACCCACTAGGCCACCAGGGATAATTTATTTGCGCAAAATGAGGAAGTGACTCCTTGGGCAAGGGTCGCTCCCTACGGGGCAATGTTTCTTCCATGTTTTGGCCTGGGGGTAGATCAGCCATTTTTTGACTGATCTGCTCCACAGGAGGATCAAAACCCACTAAACCACCAGGGATTTTATTTGATAAATTTGTGGGGAGCAACCCCTTGGGCAAGCCCATGAGTCATCAGGGATTTACTTTTTGGTATGTCAGGGGGTGGATCCATGAGGCCCTTTAGTGGGGAAATGAATTGGTTTACTTTTGGCCATTTCCTGCCCCCCTGAGGGCAGATTGACCATAATTCTAGGCCAATCTGCCCCCAATGGGGATAGAAAGCCACTAGACACCAGGGAAAGTTTCAGTGTATGGGACCTGGCATTTGGCTGGCAGTGTGTGTGGACTAGCGCTTGGCTGGCAGTGTGTTTAGGCTGGCATTTGCCTGGTGGTGTGTGTAGACTGGTGCTTGCCTGACGATATGTGTGGACTGGTGCTTGCCTGGTGGTGTGTGTGGACTGGTGCTTGCCTGGTGGTGTGTGCGAACTGGCGCTTGGCTGACAATGTGTTTGAACTAGGGATTTTGCTGGCAGTATGTGTCGACTGGCTTCTGGTTGAAGGTGTGTGTTCTTGCTGGCGATGTGTGTGGTTGGCATTTGGGTGGGGATGGGTAGGTTTTATCATGTTAACTGTTTTATTACTTGTCAGCATTTGCATTTGTGATTGTAGTGATTTATTTCTCCTTTCTCCTAGTGCAAATCTTTTGAATTCCTTTGCTGCGACTTCTACTTGCAGTATCAGCAATGGTAGATCTGCAGGTTATGTGGTTGCATGTGTTTGGTAAGAAAAAGTTTTTTGTACTATTTTCCCTAAATGAGTATCATTTCCCTGCATGAATGTGAATAGTGTAATAATAGCAGCATATTTAGCTATATTTTAATGTGTGTGGCATTCTCTTTGAATCTGTGAATGATGTGTATTGTGTTGTCTTGCATGTAATTTTCTTTTGTTTTTCTTTTCTAGTGGGATATCGTTGGTGCTTGCTCTGTCTGTGCAGAGTACATGCTGGTGAGTATAGCAAGTGAGTGGTATCATTTTTGAGTGTATAGGTCTTTGTGATAAAGTCACACTTTGGGCCCGATTATGAGTTTGCGGACGGGAACACTTGTCCGCCAAACTCCTGACGTGGTGATAGCCACCATGCTGGCTACCTCCCCGCCGGCCCCATTAAGACTTTCCCGCTAAGCTGACTGGCAGAAACCAAAGTTTCCACCAATCAGCCCAGTGGGAAAGTGGCAGCAGTTCTCACCACAGAATCCTCCACAACCATCATGTCATCCGTCCACTACAGGGCACCTATCAACTCCTGCCCCCATCACATGTTCAACCTCGAACCAAATCAGCAAAGAGCTCGCCAGCATCATCAACACCTCCATCATCTCAGTAGTCTTCCCAGACAAATGAAAACACGTGAAAATCAGACCCCTCTTAAAGAAGTCTTCTGCTGACCCCAGCAAGTTCAAAAACTACCGACTTATCTCCCTCCTCCCCTGCCATGCCAAAGTACTCAAGAAGGCCATCAATCAACAGCTCATCAACTACCTGGAAGAAAACAACCTACTGGACATCTCCCAATCAGGATTCCACACGCGCTCATCCCAGCCACAGATGACATCAGAACACTCTTCCATAACTGTGAAACCGCTGCCCTGATCTTCCTTGACCTAATAGCACCATTTGACACTGTCTCCCATCACACCCTAATCAACAGACTCCACAGCACTGGCATACAGGAGGATACCCTCAAATGCTCTTTCCCCACCAAACAGCACCCTCTCTCACAGAAGTCAGGAAGAGACTCATGACCTGGCTCCTCAACAGAGACCTCGCACCCCAGTGCCCAGATACCACCAGGGGTGACAGTCATGCGCTTGATTGATTGATTGATTGATAGGGAAAATCTACCAACTCTAAATATGTTCTGAAATTAGACACTGAGGGGAGTACAGGGTTGTGTGCCTCTTCTGAATCCCAACAGGTTGTCCTACCAACAATGCCCTGCAAACCTCAAAATGTGACTAAAATTACACATTTTCCTTTCATTCCTGCGCCATATTCTTCGATAAACAGAAACAAACCACAAATTTCCTACCATCCAGCATGTGTCTGCTCAGTGATCCCACACAGAAATCTGAGGAAATTGTGATTTTTTAAATTATATTTGAGGTTTGCAGGGGAATCTGGATAAGAAAACCTTGGAGGATCCACACAAGTCACACCTCCCTGAACTACCCTGGGTCTCTAGTCTTCAAAAATGTCTGGGTTTGGTAGGCTCCCCTAGATGTATGCTGAGCCTGGGACCAAAAACTCATGCGTCCCCGCAGCAAAAATAGGTCCTTGTGCGAAAGATAATTTTGATGTGTCCACAATATGTTTTGGGCCCTTCCCTGTCGTGAGCACTTGCCCACCCACACAAGTGAGGTACCATATTTATCAAGAGACCTAGGAGAATGCTTGGTGGCAGGACATGTGTACTGATTACAGATTCTAGGGCCTTTCCTGACAGAAATGCAAGGAAAATGTGTGTTTTTAGGCAAAGTTTGAGATTTGCAGGAGCTTATGGGTAAAACAAAACCTGGTGAGAGCCACATAAGTTACCACAGCCTGGAGTCCCGTAGGTATCTAGTTTGAAAAAATATACAGGTTTGCTAGGTTTCCCTAGGTGCTGGCTGTGCTAGGGCCCAAAATCCACAGCTAGGCACATTGCAAAAAATGGGTCAGTTTTCAATGGAAAAATGTGATGTGCCCACGGTGAGTTTTGGGGCGTTTCCAGGCACTAGGGCTATCCGCACAAGGGCAGTACCATTTTTATCGGGGGACTTAGGGGAATACAGAATAGTAGAACAACTGCTATTACCAATTGTCTTTCTCTGAATTAGGGTCTTCCAAATGTAAGACAGTGTGTAAGAAAGAACCCATTTTGAGAGTATGCTAGTATGGGTACCCACGAATTCAGAGATGTGGAAATAATTACTGCTTCTAAACTCCATTTCTTGTGCCCATGTCGGTCAAAACATAGGTTTCCTTGATACCTATTTTTCACTCTTTATATTTTACCAAATTAATTGCTGTATACTTTGTAAACCATGAAAAACCACTGCAAGATGAACTCAGTTATTGGCTCTGGGTACCTCAGGTTCTTGGTGAACCTACAAGCCCTATATATCCTCCCAACCAAAAGGATCCAGCAGACTTAACAGTATATTGCTTTTGAAAATCTACCATAGTTAGAAGAATTTACAGTTGAAAACATAGACACAAATGACTGTTTTTTCAAATCAATTTCAATATTTATTTTTATTTCAACTGTTACTTTCAATAGGAAAATCTTAAAGGATGTACACAAATGACCCCTTGCTGAATTAAGAATTGTATCTACCTTTTAGAAATGTGTAGCTTTCTGGGATTCACCACTGGTTTCACACTCATTTCTGCCACTAACTGGAAGGAGGTCGAAAGCACAAAAAATAGGGAAAAGTGGCTATGTCCCAGTAAAATGATAAAACTATGTTGAAAAATGTGGTTTTTCTGATTCAAGTCTGCCTGTTCCTAAAAGCTGGGAAGATGTTGATTTGAGCACTACAAACCCTTTTTTGACACCATTTGCAGGGGAAAAAAACGAATGCTTTCTTCTGCAGCACTTTTCCCCATTTTTCCCAAAAAGCCCAACATTTAGCTGTATTCTGGCTAATTTCTCATTCCCCTCCAAGGGAATCCACAAACCCTTTGCACCATTAGAATCCCCACGATGTTGGAACAAAAGGATGCATATTTGGCATGGATAACTTATGTGAACAAAAAGTTATGGGGGCCTAAGTGCAAAGTACCCCAAATAACCAGACAAAGGCTTAGCACAGGGAGAGGTGGGAAGGCCTAGCATCAAAGGGGTTAAAAATACACCTGCAAAAGTAATATTCCTGTTGACAATAGTCTTGCACTGATAGTCTGGTTATTACGATATCAAAAACTGAATATTTTGTCCAAAAGCACATGTAGCTGCAAGCTGATCTATCAAAATAACCCCTTTTGACAAGAAAGAACATTACTTTTAAACATTTATTATGCCACCTACCCAAATGGGGCATGCAGTCCACAAAGTACGGTGCCTGGTATTTAAAAGTGGCACATACAAGAATTTACTGTTGGCTACTACTGGCATGAACCTACACTGTCTATCCTTTAAAGCTATATTCTCTGTAAAGCGATGTAGTTTTTCCTATGGGGAGACATTAAAGTTCAGAGTGGAACATTATTTCTGCTAACTTGGGTTTGGGACAAATTGCAGGTATGATTAAACAGCTATTTTTAATCAGACTTTTGATAAGTATTTAGGAAAAGTTAGACTTTGCCTGAACCTCCTGAAGGTTAATTAGCATTAGCCTGGCAGCCAGTGCCCTACATCAGTCCTTCCCTTTATTGAGATGTGAAAACTGCCCCGAGCAAAAACAATGGCTTAGTCCTTTTGGTAGGATGACCTAGGTGGGAAACATGTGTCTCCACTCAGCTCAGAAAGGACAGCTAGAGAGGTTTCTCAAAATTCATTAACTTAAAAGGGACCAGGGTGCAGCCTGCCCATTCATAGAGACATGTAAAGGGGGTCCCAAGGAAGAGCAGCCTTTGGGTAACTGTAGCCAAACTGGAGAAAGGTGGAGCTTTTCCAAGAACCAGTTTGATAGGGTCAATGAGGAAGGGACTAAGCATTTCAATTAAAACACCCCAGACTGAGTCACCAGAAACCTCTAGAAGGGTACTGCCAGTGTGGAATTTACAGAGAATAATGCACTGTGGCATAGTTTGCAGTAAGTCACACAGGATGTTCTGCATAATTGAAAATGGAGTCATGCCCCATCGCTCACCCACTGGCTAATAAATCCTACAAAAGTGGCACCTTACCCACAAATCATCAGAACACTTTCTGGACCTATAGAAGAACAGACAAGTACTCGACCTGCTCTCTGTGACCTATGAGGAGACTTGGTAGTGGCTGGACCTCCACCCACTTGTATCCAGGACTAAGAAGAGGACTTCAGGCATTGTTGACTGAACTTCTGTGTGGCTACAAGGACAGTACAGACTGCAAGAGGCTGTTCAACTGAACAGTAGCAACTGGAAACAGTCAGGACACTCCTGGTGGCCTCTGCTGGAGTGAGTCCTGGCCCCGTATGCCCTGTCCCACAGACTCTGGTAGTCTTAAACGAGACTAAGGGAAACTGCTCCAGAAACTCTGAAAAGTTGGCACTTAGAAATTTTTTAGACTTTCAAAACCCCAGAGCTTCGGTATATGTTCATGGGAATAATGTCTGATTTAGAGAGGACCTCATTAGATACACCTTCTATGCTTACCCCACTGGAGGACTTTGAGCCCTAAAAAAGAGACTAAGTTGAAGGTATAAATCTTGCCGGGCATATGTACCCAATGACAGGTCTTCGGCGGGCACAACATTTTAATTTTCCCACTCAGGGCTCTTCCTGCTAAAACCAACAACTTCAACAGGATGAACAGTTATCCAACTTCGTCTTGCCCTGCTGGAGGATTTTGAGTTCCATTTCAGAGTCTTAGTTAGAAGGTAAAATCTTTAACCAGGGCAACCAGGATTCAGGGTATCCAACCTCCAGCCCATCCCCATTGAGGTCAGCCTGAAATCATACAAAGGTCCAATGCAAACAGGGACATCTGATTGGAGCTTTGCAACGTTGATGTACTTCTATAAGGTTTGCTTTCCCACCCATGGGTGACACAGGTGAACTCAGTTAATTGCATCAGTGAGTGTGAAAGGCAGATTATTGTAGCCCTGCAGAACACTACTCAATGTTTTACTGAAATAGTGTTATTGCTTTTGGGTTACTAACAATCCCTATGAAGGGTTCAGGGGCACTGTGATAACAGAAACAAACATATTTCATTATTCACAATATCACACACACACACACACTGCACTAAGACGAAAGAACACTTTTAAGTAAAAGGTATAAACTTCCATAATACTTTACTGTAGCTCCCATTCAGGATCTTGAAATGGAACTGCTTCCTGTCTCTGATATATAGCCAGAAGCAACGCTTCTTCCTTAATATTGCTTAGGATGATATAGGACACTGTAGAGAAGTTCCCCATTAACTTCATTCTTAAGTCCAGCGCTGATGTAACTCCATGCTCATTCTGTACCTAAGTACATCGGGGAAACCTGCCAATGAAGGTGTGCTAGTGCAATTGCATGCAAAGATGCTTCCCCATGTTTCACGCATCTACAGGTGGCACCATTCCAAAAGGGAGACACATAGTCAGTATTCTATATTTGACTTTGGGGCAGTGTATGGATATACTGCCTTTAACTGTTTGGACTTACGAACAATCCAGAAAGCCATTTCATCACGCTTTGTGGGCTTTTTCCCATAATAGCATTAAAAGTCTGTGGACTAATATTTTGTACTTGTGTATGAACTGTACGAATCTCCTGTATAAGGCGACTGTGTAAATGAACAACTCTATCACCTCAGGGTGTGTTAAGTTGTCCGGTGAGGAATGTGAGTGCAGACAGCCAAAACTGGCCATGTAACCCCTTCATTTCTCAGGGGTCCCAAAATGTAATTTCTACATGTGTGTGGCAGGTGGCCAGCAAATTAGTTCTATTGTGCCTGGTAAGTTAAAGGGATTTACAAATCTTGGTAAGCCCTATAGTGTGCTGGCAGATCAACAGCTGTAGAGGCATGGGACTGTCCTGAGGCAGCATGGAGAGGCTTGAACTCCACCCATGAGTAAAACGTCTCAAAGGCATACGCCACATGTGCAACTATTACAAAAGTAACTGCCTCACCCCTCATCAGGGACACCTTGAGCTTTGAGATGTTGAGTAACTACTTCTACTTCCCTGTAATTGGTCCCTATCACAATAGGTGCCGCCATGGTAAACTGATTCAATTGAAAGTTGAAATCTAAGATTTGGTAAACCCACAGAATGGGGAATAGCTTTTAAGAGTCAGGCTTGACAAACCTATGGAATTAGGTGCTCCCTTATGTCCAGTAGGAGGTACTCGTGATTACTACGGACATCTCCATAACAATGTAATATTGGTTCATCTGTGTGTAAATAGTGAAAAAAATATTCAGGGCATAACCATAAGTTACAAGTCCCACAATGGGCACCAACTGTTACGTAAACTATGGCTTTGGCATAGTTCTACAAGGTTTGCTTTCCCACACATGGGATACCCAGGTGAACTCGGTTAAATGCACCAACGATGAATGTGAAAGAGAAATTATTGTAGCCCCACAGAACACTACTCAATGATTTTTTTAAATAAAGTTATTACTTTTACGTTACTAACAATCCCTATAAAGGGATCAGGGGCACCGTGGTAACAGAAACAAACCTATTTAATTAGTTATAATATCATACACACACTGCACTAAGAAGAAATAACACATTTAAATGTATTTATTACTATAGGAACAACCTGTTTCTCAGTACATCGAAAAAAAGTACACAGAATATTATAAATACAGCAAAAAGGCATGTTATAAATAACAAGAATAAAATAAAAATTTCTAACATTGTGAAAAGGCCATCTAGAACCTAACACCATAACAACTACTTCTATGCACTAACTAACAGAGCATGGAAGGCAGAGCAACTTGCAGTCTAGAGAAGAGGCACTGCAAACCCTGTTGACAGCAAAGGCTCAGTTGAAGTGTGAAGCCAGTGTCTCCTGTGGAGGGCAAACACATACTGCAATAACAGTCTTCCTCCAGGACACAGATTTATCTGCTTCAGGAGAGATGTAGCATCTGTGAAGTATGCTTGCAGTAGGTGAGAACGTCTCTGTCAGAATTTCATGCAATAATCTGGGCAAAGGACCTCTCATGACAAGTGGTCAAGTGGCAGCCCTTATATAATAGGGGGCATATTTATGAGCCCCTTTGTGTGGCAGAACTGAAAAATTAGATTTATAAAGTCAGGCATGGCCACCTTGCATGGCCCTTAGTGGCTTTCTAAACCATCAGCAATGCAAATCGCTGCACTGCATTACTCTGTGCCAAGAACATTGCTTTTATCACAGAAGCATGGCTGACCCCCTCCTCGAAACCCAACATTGCCATGGCCATCCCAGCTGGCTACAAGAAGATCAACAGAGAATGCCCTAACAAACATGGCTGTAACATCGCCATCATATTCAAGGAATCCATCCAGTGCGCCATCACTGATGACAACCAAATAGCCTTCATAGAATACCTTAACTTCCAACTCCAGACCGATGCCAACACTATGATGCAAGGTAGCCTAGTCTACAGAATCCCGGGACCACGCCCTGCCTTATGCGATGCCATCACCAACCTCATTGTCCCCCTTACCATAGACTCCCTTCATTACCTCCTACTCAATTTCCACCTCAACGACACAAACTCCACCTCCTTCTTGGAGAACCTCAGCTACATCAGCCTCACCCAGCTGGTCATAAAACCCATGCACAAAGCCAGGCACACACTGGATGCCATATTCACTTCCAGCAAGAGAATCAAATTCACCCACATCACAGAACGTCTTCAGCATCTCTGACACCCAGCACACCATCTCCAAGTGCCAAAGCACCCCCACCAGAGCTCAGGCAAGGTAACCAATGCCTTATGGGCACAGGGCCTAGGCACCTCGCAATTCAAGCCCACTGTAGACCTGAACCAGGCCATTCAGAACTTCACAAACTGTATCACCGAATGCGCCAACAGAGTCGCCCCACTTAATCCAGCTAAAACCAACAATAACTGCAAGCAAACAAAATGGTATACTCTGGAGCTCAGAAACACCAAACGCAACTGCGACTGACTCAAGAAACAATGTTGCATAACCAAAGACCCATCCGACATAGCAGCGCACAAGGCAGCCCTCAACAACTATCACTGTCACATCAAGGCAGTGAAGAAAGCAGCTATCACCACCCACATCGACAGCATAGCCAACCACACAAAGGTACTCTTCAAAAACATCAAGGAATTCTCCAACCCGACAGCCACAGAAACCACCATCCACCCATCCCAGGAACTCTGTGACACCCTCTCAGACTACCTCCACAGCAAGATCACCACCATTTACAACTTCAATACGATAACCACCTGGTCCCCAATCACCATGCAGACTACCGCAACCATCATGACATTGATCCACTCAGGCCCACCCACTGGCCCTTGCCTCCACCATCTCTTCAACCTCAGAACCAATTCCATCAGCACAGAACTAAGAAGCATGCTCAACACCTCCACTACAAACTTCATGGACAAATGAAAGCACGCATAGGTCAAGCCCTCCTAAGGAACCTCAGCAACCTAAAAAATTATAGACCAATCTCCCTGCTCCCCTACTCTGCCAAAGTACTTTAAAAAAAATCTATCAACAGCTCACTGAACAACTAGAACAAAACCACCTTCTCCACTCCTCACAATCTGGATGCACGCCAACCAAAGCACAGAGACCGCACTGATCACTGCCACGGATTACATCAGGATCCTCCTCGACCAAGGAGAAATGGCAGCGCTAATCCTTCAAGTGGATTGCCTCTTTTCTCTCAGGCCGCACTCAGAGCATCTGCCTTTGCTCCTTCACCTCCACACCCAAGACCATCACCTGCAACGTACCCCAAAGATCTTCCCTCAGCCCAACCCTTTTCAACATTTACATAACCCTCCTCGCAGACATTGTCAGATCCCTCAGACGAATGAAATGACACTTTCACAGTTCTTAGAAAGATAAGGCCAGATATCATCTGCATCAAATGGCAGACATGACAATGATTCTCCAGAAATCAGGAAAGATGGTGACTTCCATTGTCTAAGGCTGAGAAGATGGTGACCTTCATTACCTAAAATTCAGTCCCAGCCTGCATAAAACGGGGTCAGACCTTAGGGGCTTTACAACATGTTTTGCCTTAAGATCCTCAAAATTCAATTTCTTGGCTCATTTCATCCTCAAACATTAAATATGTATAACTGGATCCCCTTACTGGAGTATAATCATTTTTCTACCAGTAAAATTATCTCAATGTTTAGAAATTAGTTGTGGGATTTGTATTTAGATGTGCTTTGACTTGTTTATTTTTTGTTGTTTCAGTGTAACTGTCTAACTTAGTGCTAAATCTGATATTTTAAGGTAAAAACAAGTGGGTCTTCTGATATTCAGACCTAGCCTGTGGGGCGGCGTAGATAGTCTTAGGCTTATGTAATAGGATTGGCTCCAAATAAAGGAGAGTGGCAACTACCCAGAGTAAAACAAAATCGATGACGAGCAGCAGAAAATCAATTTCCTACAAGCCCCATCAAAAAAACACCATTATATGTCTGGTACTTATTACAAATACAACACCCTTCCAACCAAGCATCCCTTTGTGGTATAGGGTGCCACCAAGCCGAAATTGTGCTTTAGCACTTTCTGAGAGGAATGAAGTGCCTTACAAGTGCTATTGCATGTGTAATACAAGCACATCTGCATAATGAGCCCAAGCACACATGTTTGAATTCAGACAACTCCCCATTAACCAGCCAGTTTTCAACAATATTCATAATCACCATGCATTGACCGTTTTCACAGTGTGAAAGTGTTCTAATTTCTTTGATTTCAAAATAGATCCCAAAATAACACATATTCCCAGTTTACACATACAGACGTGCACATTTGAAACAAGGTGCAAACACACACACACACAAAGGTATAGATGTACATAGGCCTATTGACAGGCATACATGCACATAGAGATGCTGGCATGCACAGAGACAACAGCACAACATAGACATACGCACACAATCTCTCTTACACTTGTGATAATGAATTGACAGCAAAAGTCAGCATTTCCTAGAAGCGCAGAAAAGATGTGTGTCACATCAGCAGCATCTTCACTGTGCAAGCTTCCCTGATAAATAGACTGAGCAGTGTGGGTACTCCACAGCACTGCAATGCACTGTTAATTACTCGCTCCCAACGTGAAGAGCACACACCATGAGTGCAAGACAACGTTGTGTACATAGCTATGGGTGAACTGAGCTCAGAAGCAGCACTGCAAAGTATCCTCACACAAAGATAAGAATAGCTGAACTAAACCCTGCCACACACAGAGCAGCTACAGCAAAGGAAGAGAAGGAGAGAGCACACAGGCAGCAAAGGTGCATTTTTAGCTCACGTACAGGACTGGCCTATCAGAGACGAAACTGCATAATCAACTCTCAGACATGAAGTAGGTGTGGCACACACATCATGAGTGCCAGATTTCATTGAGCTCAAAAAAGGTTTATCACAGAATGCCACTGCTCGAGATCCCTCTACAGAGGAATGGCAAAGGGTAGGAGAGCAAGATTCTCAGAAACAGTACAGATATATATGTCATGGGCATCAGCAGTGCAAGTTGTTTCTAAGATACAGAATACGGGCAGTCCAGAAAGAATTAGTGAAATCTTCACTCACAGAGAAAACAGGTAGATCACTGTCAATAGTGGTGCAATATCCACCCAGCATGATGTGCGCATTTTTTTAACGCCTGGGTGAGGGCAGGCGTTAAGGGACCTGTGGGCTCCCTTCCATGGTCTCTGCCCATGGAAGCAGTCCAGAGGTGCCCTTCCCAGCCCCCAGGGACACCCCCTGCCACCCTCGCCCACCCCTGGAGGACACCCATGCATGGCGGGACCCATCCCAGGTAGGTACAGGTAAGCTGGGGTAAGTATCATTTCTTTTTTTTAAGGTGGCATAGGGAGGCCTAATTTGGGCCCCCCTACATGCCACTGTGCCCAATTACCATGCCCAGGGGACAGGAGTCCCCTGGGCATGGCCATTGGGCAAGGGGGCATGACTCCTGTCTTTGCCAAGACAGGAGTCATTCCAATGGGGGATGTGCGTCAAAAAATGGCACAAGTCCGGTTTGAGCCATGATTTTTTACTCAAACCTGACTTGCACCATTTTTTGACCCACAACCCCCATTTTTTCCTACGCCAGCGCTGCTTGGTTTGAGTCATTTTATAGATAGAGTGGGAGGAGAATAGTGTGCGTTGGTAAAAAGGAACCAGTTGGAATCACACCCACAATGCAGAATCTGGGTTGACGGCTAGAGAATAAGAAAATGAATACATGGGCCGTGAGAGGTGTGTTGTAGACCTGCTTGGGTAATCCTGAACCTCGGAGTATCCTTGGAATGAGGAGTGGGCTGAGATGGAGTGTATAGAGGGGAAGGAGAATAGAGGAAGAGAACAGAGTAAGAAATAGAAGAACTTTAACTAAAGAAACCCATAACCCTATCCCTCCCACCATCCATCCCATGAAATGCGGGTGAGCTCCATTTTCCCACCCTATCTAGAATGGAGGCGCAGAAGGCCACAAGAACATCGGGCCTGAAAAGTGGCAGGGGAGCACCATCCTATTGGGAGAGATGAGCTAATGCAGGAGTGTGTAGTTCTTTGCAGACTCATTTTATAGGTAAAGCGGGTTCAACTTAACCTTAAAGTAGACCAAAGGTGTATTGTTGGAGAAGGGCGAGATGGAAGGTATCCTGTGTAAATGAGCAACATGTGTATGGAGATAAACTTGCAACACATCATGGTAATGCAACTAAGGAGAGTAATAACCACCAGGATGCACCCCAAAGTGTACGTTTGTTATAGTGTGAAGGTGTCTGAGCCTGCATCTAAGCAGGAACATGCTTAGAACCATGCGTAGGAGAAGCAAAACATGGTGAAACAACATGTAAAGGTGCCTTGGGATGGCACAAAGCAGAATTAATAAAATACTTCAAAAGGTGTGATCTGGACTGTATTATTAGTACAGGGGACAACAAGTTATTCTGGAGCAGGTTCAACCAAGTGTGTTAGTAGAATGGTGATGGACAACTGCAGTGCAGCATGCACAGAAGTACATAAGATGCTAACTTAAGCTATTTAAGCCATATGTGGTAGTTTGACCAATGGTTGAAGAGGGACATGGTCAGGTCGACATCTCTGTTTGAGTGGCTGTGTCCAGAAAGGTTCGGAGACCGGCAGGAGAGCAGAAGACCATTGCTTTTCCTTTGAAGAACACTCAAAACTTCGCTGGGCCGATGCAAGAAAAGGGGATTTTGCATTTTCTCAGACCTTGACCTTGATGCGAGGAAGCCCTTTCTTGTGGCCACAGTTTCCTTTGAGTAATGCTGGGCAATTGTGATGCGTGATACGTTCCATTGGAGATGTTGAGTTTTCCTCATGTGGGAGAGGATTCATTTGGTTTGGCAATAGCATAAATGGTCTGAAGATCATTGTTCTCAGTTGGTTGGATTAAGTTGAGTTTGGCGGTTTGCTCAAGGGGATCCTTTGCGCCGTTCAATTTCAAAGTCTTTGTCAAATTTGAGGCCTAGAGGAAGGGGGATCCCGGATTCCATAAATTCGACATAGGAGTTGGCATCTTTTTCAGTGTTCTCTGGTAAGCCAAACATACAGAGATTTCCTTTCTGGTTACGGCCTTCTTGTTCCAAGAGTTCTCTCACCATCATTTTTATTGACTGGTATGAGAGGTCCAAGCATCTTATTGTCGAGACACTAGAGTCTTCCATTAAACTGATTCTAGACTCTGTCTTGCCTCAGTAAGTCTGTTGGAGAGGCCCTTCATGTCATCTCGAAGAGCATGGATGACTTGTTGCATAGCGTCAGTGCTGGATTTAATCTCTTGGGTGAAGTCGTGGAGGGCACCCAAGTGCTGAATAGTGATTTATATGTTGGTGGACATATCTCCTTTGAACTTGAATAGAGAGTGAGTTATTGGAGAATCAGATTTGGGTCGCTTGTGGGGTGCTTGTGGGGTGCTTTATTGTCCTGGAGTTCCTTGTGGTCTCTCAACTGTTTTCCCTTATGGTCTGCTATCTTAGAGATTGTTTCGCTGTGTAGGTAGCAGTAAAAATACCTCTTTGGTCAGAGCTGGTGCCAGATGGATGCATAGTGACTGTTGTCTGAGGTCTGGGGTCTCATTGCCTGCTGATAAGGACTCTTAGTGAGCTATCCCCTAGCCTGATTACTTGCTTGTTTATCTGTTAGCTTGTTTGTCAGTTCCTTAGTTCATTAGACTTAATGGTTGTTTGTTAGCCTGTTACACAGTTCTTTTGTCAACCCCTTGAAATAAAGAAGTGTGAGGTCTAGGTCGAGGCTTGGGTCTGACAAGATCTTCTGTGGCTCTCCCCTTGATAAAATGTTTAGGAGCTTAGGGACAGAAGCTTATTTGCAATTAGACCACCATTTTGAGGTCAGGCACCGGATGGAGCACTGTAGGCGCAGTACTGGGGTAACATCACCGCAAGCAGCAGGGTTTAAGACCCGGTACTTATTTGTTGGTGTTGGTGCTCATTGCCGGCGATGTGTGGCTGTGATGAAAAACAACTGTAATGGCTGTACGGCAGAATTGGTGCGTGTTCCGATTTTGGAAGTGCGCATGTCAATTGGGAGTATGTCCATCCGGGGCTTCAGATCTGGTCATAAGGCTGTCATAGGGAGCTGTGTGGAAGCGTTCGGGTAGGTGGCTGGCACCATCTTGTGTGGCAGTATCGTTAGAGGCTTCAGGGGCTAAAGCTCTGTTTCAATCGGTCAGTCCTTAAAAGAACATCCTCCAGCGGAACCTCTGGTATGTTGTATAAATCTGGAAAGTGGCTGAGTCAATTATTTGTCAGGATGGCCAGATTATAGGACTGCACTGAGTGGATGGAGCACAGAGCCAACTGTCTAAACAGCCATTGTTCTCGGGCGCAAACCACGTCCCACACGCACACAACTTTGCACCATAATGAACATAATGAAAAGGTGTCAGTGTTGCTCTAGCATAGGTTTTGTACTGGAAGGATAGCCTTCAATATACTATGCTTAGCCTGACTTTACAACTTTTTCCACTTTGTATGTGTGCTGTACAGTGCAACACACATGCGAAGTCAGGAAAAGAAAAGAGAAATAAATGCATTTTTTGGTTATTGCGCCTAGTTGGAATGGGCACTATTTTTTTACGCAAAACTCTATCTAATTTTTTTAGTTAATAGGGTTGGGTGGTTGTATGGGAACGCCCATGCACCACCCACAAAATGCCCCCTTAGTGCTACGTAATACACAGTAGCTTATGCAATGCTTTGCTTTACTTTCAAGTGGTTTTGAAAAGTAAATAGATAAAAAAAGATTTTGCGTCAATGTGTGCCACAATCTTAGTAAATATACCCACAAGTATGTAAGCTTAGTGCTCACTAAACACATGCAGCATGTGCCACAACAGTTCAAGCTCATGTCACACATTCAGACAATGGGTAGCACTACGGCAGCGCCAGTATTCCTTGGATTCAGAATAGATGCAGTGCAGTAGCAGCCGCCCCCACCCCCACCCCCACCAGCAGCTGAAATCACAGCCAGAGGAGCTCCTGCTGGGCTGATGTGGGCCTGTTTTTCCTCAGATCTGCAAAGGGCATGTAAACAGGTGAACAGCTGCAGACACGATAAACTTGGTTCATAAAATCAGGGTGCAAGCTCTAACAGACAAGAGTATTTTTTTGTTTTGAAAATCTTTATTGAACAACCGTCAGTGAATACAGAATGGTACCGAGTGCAAGATCCATAGTACGTCACAATGAACGCATAACACGTGATCAGTAGGTGAGATTATGGACTTTCTGTAATTATGGACGTCTTTGTACAGACTTGTAAGTAATTTCCTTTATTAATAAAACAGACCACCGCGATCTGTCATGTCACAGCCACAGCCTCCATTGACTTGCCAACCCTCTCTCTCGACTCGCATGGCCTTGTGCGCGCTGTAAAGCGCGAGACACACGAGTCGCGAGCATAACACTACATTATCCTCTGCCCTTACAAAATAGCAAACAACATTTTATATATTCACTACGGATTACCCATCAAGCAATGCAATCTACAAGAGAACAAAAAAAAAAGATTAAATAAAAAAAATTAACTAAAGAACAAAAGAATACAGAATACTGAAGGATAATAAAAACACAAAGTTAAAATATTACTAATACATTTCAGCAGAAACTGTAGAGAAAACCTAACAAAAATTTGGTAGAAATAAAGTAGATGGAACCACAAAATCAACAGTATCTCAAAGCGTTCACCCTTTGCCACTCCTGCGTACATAATGATCAAGATCAAACCTATTTACATCTCTTGGATTTTTTTTCTCAGCAACGGGTTTACCAGGAAATGCTTTGCCCTAAAGCACATAAGATTGATCAGAACCATACATTGTGTTAGAAATATCCTTGACCACCTTATTAACATTCCACCAATTTCGCAAATTGACTCTGGCAGCATTATCACATATTTTGTCAATTACCATTGGTTCTGAAAACCTCTTTCCTCCTTTCTTCCTGTGAACAGGTCATTTAATTCTAATCTTATCCCCCACCACAAACTGGTGGGAACAGACCTCCTTTGATGAATCAAAATATTCCTTTTGTTTGATCTGTGCCATCCGGACATTATTCCTGACCACATCATCACTCACACTCCAATCACTTTGTTTAACTCACTTGGACATCCAACCAGGACAGATCTTAGAAGATGGTTTCCTTCCATTCAACAATTCAAAAGGAGAAACTCTTGTTGGTGAATGGGGGGTTGTGTGATAAAACCAAAGCATAGACCGTACAGAAATTTGAACATTTGACTTGTTAGCAACAGCCCATTGCACACAATTCCCCAAGACACGGTTCATGTGTTCTACAAGGCCATTAGTTTGAGGATGATATAGTGAACTTTTGATATGTTTGACATCTCCTTCTAGTAAAAATTCTTTAAATTCATGACTAACATATTGCACACCATTGTCCGAGACAATAGCCGAAGGGAAACCCTCACGTAGAAATACACCTCTCAAAAATTCAATAACATTCTTTGATGAGGGATCACCTATAAATTTGATTTCAGGCCACTTAGAGTAGTAGTCAATTAAGATTACAGCAAACCTCAATGAAAATGGTAAGGTGTTGAAAGGACCAATAAGGTCAGTTCCCAGCGTTTCCCAAGGTCTAGAAGGTAACACAAAAGGTTGTAACGGTGGAGTCCTCACCTTGAACCCTTTTTCACAACTGTTGCATATTACACATTCCTCCACACACGCATCAACACATTGATCCATTCCAGGCCACCAAAATGTTTCACGTAGCCAGCGCTTAGGAAGTGTCCTACCTAAATGACCCTCATGCGTACCAGCAACTATTCTTTTTGTCAGGCTCTCCGGGGGAACAAACCTCTCTTCCCTCATCAGAATGTCATCTTCAACGGACATTTCACTTGATACTTTGATGAAAGTTTGGAACTGAATCGGAACGTTTCTCTCTCTGGGCCACCCCTTTTTTTTTACAAATTTCAAAACCTGAGCCAACACCAAATCCTTTGCCAATTCCCTCTTCCACTCACTTTCACTTATCGCACACATACCCTCTAAATAAACAGCTGCTATAAAACAGTTGTCAAAATCATCCTCCTCTTCATCCTCACCAACACCAGCTTCTTCAAGTGTCGGGAATCTAGATAAAAAATCTTCCCTGACATTCTTATTACTTGAAACATAATAGACTTCAAAGTCATATTGTAATAAGTTTGTGAGCAATCTAGAAATACAAGGTGCCAATTCTCTGATCTTGTCTCCAGTCAAAATAGAAACAAGGGGACTATGATTTGTGCACAACACAAATTTGTTTCCCCACACATACGGATGAAACTTCCTTATAGCCCACCAATATGCTAACAATTCTTTTTCAATAACAGAAATATTTAATTCAGATCCTCTCAAAACCCTAGATCCATAGCCCAAAGTATTTTCACACCTTTTTTCACTTGAGTTAACACCTCACCCACACCAAAACTGCTAGCATCCACAGTTATAATACACTGCACATCTGCATCAAAAGGTTTCAAAATTCTAGGTCCAACTAATTGCGACTTGACCCAATCAAAAGCCTCCTGACAGTCTTTACTTCATTCAAAAGCAACATTTTTCTTTAACAGATTTGTCAAAGATTTGGTTTTAGCAGCGTAATCACTCATGAAGCATGAATAAAATTCACACAAACCAATGAAAGACTTCAACCCAGTTTTGTCAGACGGTGGAGATGCATCCATAATTGCTTTGACTACCCCTGGTTTGGGTTCAATTCCTTGTTCAGACACAACATGCCCTAAATATTCAACTCTATTTCTAAAAAACTAAAAAAATGGCATTTCTCCCTTTCTAGGAACAACTCCTCTATCCTGCATGATCTTTAACACTCTTCTCACAATGTGATCATGTTCATCTTTGGATGATGCATGGATCAAAACATAATCTTGAAACACAGCTACCCCTTTAATGTCTTTTAACATCTGAGACATAACCTATTGAAAAACAGCTGCTGCAGAAGCTAATCCAAAAGGCATCCTGCAATATTGAAATGTACCTAAAGGTGAAACAAATGCAGTAAGATGTTTTGAAGCTGGATCTAAAACAATCTGATGGTACGCCACAGCTAGATCCAATTTGGAAAACCATTTTGATTCACCAATAGTAGCCAGCATCTCTGTAATTTTGGGTAAAGGAAGCAAATCTACCCAAATACGTTTATTCAAACTGCAAAGATCAACACAAATTGTCAAATCGCCATTTTTCTTCCTGGCAACAACCAAGGGGGACAATCATCAAGAGGATTCTATAGGTTCAATGATACCCTTCATACATAAATCCTTCAATTCTTTTTCCAGTTTGTCCCTCACACTGAATGGTACACTCCTGAATTTATGTTTGACTGGTATGGCTCCCTCCTTGACTTTTATTACATGAGTAAACCCTTCAATGTTGCCCACTTTTTCCGAAAACACCAAAGTAAGATCTTTTATTAAACTGGCTCCATAATCGCTTGATTCTACAATAGATACCTGTTCCTTGGTACCTGGCCTCAAAACCATTTGAAACAATCCCAATGATGAAACCAACCCAATATGTTTAACTCTTTTATTGCTACGTAAATCTTGCCAAAAATGTTCCTACCTTTAAATTCGCGCACATCCTCGAAATAGAGTGCCAATTCAATCATTCTCCCTTCATAGGACACAGGTGCTCTGTCAGGCGCACAGAGAGATCTGTCTCCCCAAACTTCCTTGCACAATTCTTGAGTAATCATTGTGATCCGAGCACCAGAATCCACTAATAATTTTACAACGTTGTCACCAACACCAATTTCAACATAAGGATCCACACACTTTGTAGGGTCACCAGTCACTATCTGATCCTCTGTAACAATCATTACCATGTCCTTGAACTCTTCTTGGATTCTGTCTATATCACTGTCAACTACCTCTGTGACATTGGCTACCCCAGAACTATTTGTATACCTGCCTAAACTCAGTTGAGAACCAGCAATTATTGTGCCACTCTAACACTGGCAAAGTGTCCGACTTTGTTGCACTTCCTGCATATAGCATTCCTAGCAGGACAGCCTCTACCACTCTTGAAATGGTTTGGATTACCACACCTAAAACAAATATTGTTTTGCTTAAAAATGGTTTGGAAGAAGTCTTAGTTAATTTAAAAAAAAATTCATCTTGAGATTTCACCAATCCTATATTTTCTGTTGTTCTGGATTCCAGTTCCTTCACCGACAATTTAGAGGTCTCAATGCTTTTTGCCAGTCTAAATGTCTCATCAAGTGACAGATTACTCATAGAAAGAAGCTTTTGCTGGATAGTTTTGTCCGTGCATTTTGCAATAAATTGGTCCCTGACCAACTGGTCACTGAACACCTGAAATTGACAGTCAGCTGCAAGCTTCCTCAATGCTGACAGAAAGGTATCCACATCTTCTCCAGAATTTTGTTCTCTTTTGAAAAACTTGTGTCTGATAACCACTAAACTGGGCTGTATGTCAAACCTGAGTTCTAGATTTTTTACAGTTTCAGTATACTCATCAATCTCTTCTCCTTCATCCAACACCAAAGCAGGAAGATTCTTAAAAAACGATCTCCCTTCAAATCCTAGGGAATGCAGTAGTAGAAATGTTTTCCTCTCAGGACGGAAACGTGATGCACCAATTGCACCTAGGTACATTTCAAATGCATCAAACCAATTTTTCCAGACAATTGGTGGATTCCCAGGTCTCTCAAGAAAAGGTGGTGGCAGATTCACAGACTGCATATTGATCCTGAGTTCAACTGCTAATGCCAAGCACAGTAGAAGTCACACACTGTAATATCACTGAGTTTGCACTCCTGAAGATAGCGAAGACTGTTGAACTTCTCAGTACTCCATTTATATCACTTTATCCTTATTTACTGTGCTAACTCCATGCTGTACATAATATAGACCAGAATATGTAGATAATCCAGAGTCTATGCTTAAATAAGGTCCATAACAGATCGTGCCCAACAGGCACTAGTAGTTTTGTTCTGTTCAAGCAGCCAGTTCACACAAATAGGCTTTCAAAGTTACATTCCAATTAAAATAGGGTGCAGTACCTTTTTTTCCATTAGATGGCAATGTTGAATTAGTATCCAGTATAACTGGCTTTACCTTCTTGGTCTAATCGTCAGAAAATTAAAGTAAATAACCAATCAGGAGCCTTCCTTCACGTTTCCAGAAATCAGCGTCTATTCCTGATGAACCATGACGAGGAAAAAAGGTTCTGACGCAGTGGTCTGAACGCTCGTCGCCAGATTCCTTGTAATGATGGACGTCTTTGTGGAGAGTTGCAAGTAATTTCCTTTATTAATAAAACAGAACGCCGCAATCTGTCATGTCACACCCACTGCCTCCATTGACTTGCCCACCAACTCCCTCGACTCGCGTGGCCTCGTGCGCGTTGTGAAGCACGATACACGTGTGACGCGAGCATAACACTACACTTTCGGAATGGTCCTCATTGACACAACAGTTCCAAAGATACAGTGCATGAAGTACAGAAGAACTACATTCAACAGGACAAAAGTGAATAAAGAAACAAAGACATAGGACACTTCAAGGCTGTCAGCCTCCATTGTGCATTACGTCACTTATACAAATGAAACTTTGGCAGAGCAAGTCTTGTCTGTTGTAAAAATGTCCACAAATCCCTGCCCCTCCCATAGGTCCAATAGCAATCTCTGATCTTCAGGTGACTTCACCCACACACTGATCACCAGCGCTCACTAGATCAAACCCTCCTAATACTCTATCATAGGTGTCAAGTCGAAAAAATGGGACCCAAATCTCATCAAACTGGACCATCCTGTCATCCAGTGTATACATCAACTTTTCAAAGGTCGCCAATGTGTGCATGTCATGAAACCATGGTGTCCCTTGTCGAGTGGTTTTTGATTTCAATAACCGTAGAATTACCATTTTAACTCTTGTCAGCGCCATAGCCAACCATTGATAAAGGTATATAGCGTATCCAGCAGATCAGACATGAAACGTGCCAATACAGGCCGAATCAGGCAGGAGGCTCACGATTTTTAAAGCCAAAAATGACTTTATTTTGAATGGCTGTGTCCCGCATGAAATTGTCCCTCCTTTAATAGAGGTCAAAGGGGGAAAATACATTCCCCCGAATATTTTTCACAAAATGTCCTACTTTCATCTTCTTACAAGTTGGCATATATGAGACATGTCATGGAGGATTGCCAGTAGTGTAAATAATCCTAATGGAATATTCAGGAGCTATTGGATTCCCTTCCAAATCGCTCTCCAGTAATCGCACAGTCAAAAGCATTCCCATAGTGAACTATGCCGCTATCACCACCCCTTTCCTCCAACACTCTGCTTTGGGAATCAATCCTGCCTTATGCAATTTCTGCGAGGTCCAATGCCATCTATGCAGGATTTTGTCTATAACAACTATAGGCAGGCCTCCTTTAGACGTTTGTCGTGATTGGCTGTTAGGTCCATCCATTCGTCATCAGTAAATTGCTTCTCTAGTCTGACCCCCACCAGTGTGCTAGAGCCACTGATGTGGTAGAAGAGAAACGGTGATCCGTGAGCACCGAATATGAGTCGCACATTGTGCTGTGCCCTGAAACTCTTTTCATGTCAAGTATTGTACAACCGGTGACTGCTGGAGAGACACGTGGATTGTTTTCGAGGCTTTCCGCAAGTATTGGGCCCTCACAAATAAGGCTAGTAGTGAGTATGTGGAAGCTAACTCAATATCAGGGACAGAGAGGGAGTACTGCACGCTGCCAGAAGCTTGGGTCAGCTCACCTAAGGGAATGCGCAAATCTACCTTTTTCCAGCCTATATCATCGCAGTTCAGGGTGTCCCTTGTGGAAGTGAAGTGTAAGCTACAAACTGTGGGTATCAAGTAATCCTTACTATTCCCTGCAAAACTGAAGGTGATGGTGAATAGAGAAACATATATTTTCACTGAGCTCAGATGTGAGAAAAGGTCTCTTTTGTCATGGTTAGCCCCCACTTTTTGCCTGTATTAGATGTGGTCTCAAAGTTGTTATTGCCCAGGGCCCCTACGAACCAGGTTCACTGAGCCAGATCTCTTTCCCAAAACTGGTGAGATACATTGGTACAATTGGCAACACCTTTAGCTGTCACTACAAGCCCCTAGTAAATGGTACTTAGGTACCTAGAGGATGGAGTACTGAGAGTAGGCCTCTGAGGGCAACAGCACATTGCGCCATCCTCTAGGGCAGTGGTTCCCAATCTGTGGGCCGGGGACCCCTGGGGGTCCGCGAAGCCTCATCAGGGGGTCCGTGGCTGCTTAAAAAATGTAATAATATTAGGTCCCAGCTATCAGTATTGACTCAGTGGGGGTCCCCCGGTTCCAATAATGATTCAGTGGGGGTCCCCGGGCTCCAGTACTGATAAAATGGGGGTCCACAGAAGTGAAAAGGTTGGGAACCACTGCTCTAGGGCCATGCATCCAGAAGCACCCAGCACTGCCATTGTAGGCTGAGTGTTCTGATGTAATCCTAAAAGGCCAACTAGACATGGCACACAGCCTGCATGCCCTGTCCACTATACTCTGCATGCAGTATAGGTAAGTCACCCCTCTGGCAGGCCTTTTAGCCCTAAGGTAGGGTGCACTATCTTGTATGTGTGGGAATATATGCAAGAGCAATATGTCCCTACTTTGTCCTTTCCAAACCTAGGACATTGTAAGTAAACAGAGCAGCCATTTTAAATGCATGTGCTTGACACTGGTCAGTACGAGTTTCACAGGTACATGATGGCTACTCTGACCCTGTGTTGTTTGGTATCAAACAACTCAGAATGATAAATCCAAACTGGTACCAGTATTGGATTTAATACAAAATGTGCGGAGAGGTCACCTTAGAGGTGCCCCCTGCAAAAGCTAACTACCCTGGCATGGTTGCTGGCCGGTCACAACCAGCCTGCCACCACCAGTTTCTGGAACACTGGGATGAGAGATCTGCTCTCTGGGTCCCAGAACAAAGCCCTTCCTAGGTGGAGGTGCAAACACCCCTTCCCTCAGGAATGTGCACTGCTCTGCTAGCAAGCTTCAAAGGGCTTACCACCCTTGAAACTCGACCCTCAATTCTGCTGCTAGCAAAAGATGGCTGCCCTTGTTGCAAATCCCCACTTTTGGTGGGAGCAACAGCAGGAAACCACAGAAAGGATAGGATGAGTGGTCATCCCCAGCTTGCACCACCCCTAAGGTGTTGAATGTGAGGTGACCTCTCCATTTCATTTTCCTCCATCTTGCATGAAAGGAAAATAGCGAATCAGGTGTAGGGAAGTGGCCTCTGCCCACAGGAGGTGGTCACTTAGTGGGTGTAGCCACCTTAAGGTAGATGACCCATTGGTCACTACTAGGTACTCCACTAAATGCAATATTTAGTGGGCATCCCTAGATCAGATAATCAGATTCCAAGGACAAAAGAAGACCAGCAACAAAGAAGAACCAAGGCTCAAGAACTGAAGTCCTGCTTCACAAAGAAAAGGCTCCAAACACTGCCTGCTCCACCCAGGACTCGACAACCACTGCTGAAGAGTTGCATGGGCACTGGACAGACTCTACAAACCCCAGAGGACCTCAACACTTTGAAAATTGCCAAAGATCTCCCTCCAGAGTGAAGGCATCACTCGCTTGCAACCAAAGACTCAGTGAAGGCCACTTTGATGACAGACTGCTGACTAAAGAACCAGATATTGAAGCCAAACCAAACTCCACCTGAAGGACTGCGAGGAGAAACCCAGTGTGCCAAGTTTGGTGGCACTGTGCCGTCAAGTGGCCAAACCGTACAATAGCCCCAGGTACTAGTCACCTTACATCGGACACCCAGAAGGACAGTCCATTCTGGACTGTAAAAGGACCAGGAGGAAGCCCCAGTCAAGGGACTTCAGAAACCACCAGGAACTCCTAACAGAATGCCCCTGCTGACCTGCAAGCAACCCTCAAAATGACCTGCCTCCTGCTGCCAAGGGCCCCATTGCGCACAACTCCTGGCTCACCGATTCGCTCTGCACCGACCTCCCTGTGCCCTGCACCAAAGAACCAGCTATATCTTAAGTGTCCCCCACCCCTTGCGACCTCGACACTCCAAGGGACCCACCGCACTTACCTTTAAGTCCACCTGTGCAGTGCTTTTCCAAGTGGTTCTCCACAGTGGCCTAGCATCAGCTCCAACGACTTTCAAAAGCTGCTCCCACCGAAACCGGAAGCTGCCCGGACTTCTCCAGCTCGTCCATAGTGCTTGCCAATGACCTACACATACCTATGAAAGGAGACATTGGTAAACGAATTGCCTGATTTTATGTGCATTTTCAAAGTTTTTCCTTCATTGATTCCTATGGTGCTTAATTACGCACAAAAAGACTATTTTTATTAAAACTTCAAAACTTCATAACTTAAAAAGTACTTACCCGATTTTGATGATCTTGGTCTTCAAATTTTTATAAAAATCAGAAGTATTTTTGTAAATTGGCCTTGAGTTATTCTTTTGAGTGTGTGGTCTCATTTATTAATACTGTAAGTACAACAATTGCTTTGGATTTCCCCAAGATAAGCCTAAATGCTCGGCCAAGCTACCATATAAATTAGAGCATTAGGTGGTCTAGTTTTCACCTCTGTAAACCAATGTGTGGTTGCCTGGACCACTGCACAGTGTGCCTAGCTTTGCACACTACATAGAGCGCCAGCTTACTACATCAGGGACGTTTGGGATTGGGGCGAATGGCAGAGGCAGGACTCTCCGGAGGCCAGTGATGCTGTGCTGCGCAGGGAAGAGGCCTGCACCATCCTCTAACTTTCAGCATGGGCACTATTAGCAAACGCACCTGGCATCGCATAAGAGGGCCTCCAGTGTTTCTGGTACTCCATCACATATTTAGGGCATCAAGGGAGACTTTCAGCCCTTGCAAAGTCAGCGCATACACAGAACGCTGTCAGCACCTTTGCGCCTGGAGGTTCAGACAATTCCTCCTCAAGTAAGGACTCTGACTCCTTGGCACAGCATGTTGTCTACTCCACTCCCTCAGTCACTCCGGAGACAGCTGAGGAAATAATTTGGCTGTTTCATGGGCTGGAATAACTTTCATAGTCAACATACCAATGTGAGTCTACTGTGGTCAGGGGAAAGAACTCTTTTCCTCCCTTCACCCCTTTACTTCAGCTATGAATATATGTGTGAACTCAATTGATTATTGGAGGGGATCAGTTTGGACTCCTTTGACTCACTTGCTATACCCATAAAGGCCATCTTTCATTTACTGCTCCTGGCTCTCTGGAGGGCCTTGTACTACTGTTAAAATTTTGATCATGGGGCCCTCTCCAACAACACTTCGCTGGATACGTACGCCGCTGACTTGTGCCTGGTGGTTACTTCCACACACTCCTTGCCACTCTGTAGTGCTGCCTCATAGACCCATGGGGCATCCTGTGGCCCAATCTAAACTGTAGGCCTTTATTATATGCTGCAGTGTTGGATGTCTCAAGTCAGGGCAACTGTTGAACTCTTGGATTTGGTAGCTGCCTGGAGTCCCATTCCCTCCCTGCATTGTGCCACATTATGGTTTCAACATGGGTAAGCTAACTATTATGACCTGGCAGATTCGTATCATGACCATGATCAAGAAACAACACTTGATATACCAATACATAAAGCAAAGAGGGTCCCATGTAGCCTTCTTGACGGAAATGCACCTAGCTAAAGAGGCAGTCTGTCACTCCTGAGGCATTGGCGAGGTCAGTGTTTTAGAACCGACTACTCTGGGTATGCCAGGGGAGCTCTTACCTGGATCCACCCATCTATCCCCTTTCAACCCATAACCATAGAATGGATCCTGAGGGGCAATATGTCCTGGTGGAGATACTGGATGGCTTACCAGTACTATTAGGCTGCGCATACGCAACAAATATGGAGCAATCTACTTTCCTTGCTGCCCTTCCTGCCCAGTTGGTATGATCAGCCCACATACCTTGGATAGATAGTGGAGGCTTCAATTGTCCCTACTCGACTGTTGGAGAACCCTGCACCCCATCACTAGGGAATACTCCTTCTACTTCCCTCCAAATGTTTGTACTTCAGATTGGATAGGATTTTCTGCCCCAGTCCATCCAACTACTTGTCACAGTTTCCGAGTAACTAAGTTGGACATTGTTGGATCACAACCCCCTATTGTTGCGAATTACATGGGGAGGCTATAGACCCCATGTGTCCAAATGGAAGTTGCAACCTATGGCATTAGAGGATCAGGGGCCAGATGTAGCAAAGGATATTACCCATTCTGTGTCTATGGGAAAATTTGTTGGTACATATGGCTCCAGATCTCTTGGGTGGTCACTCAGGATGCCCTCACCTACTACTTCACAGATAATGATAACAACGCCACCACATAGCTCCTCAAATGGTATGCAATGAAAACGCCATCATGGGTGCCAGGGCCATGGACACTTGAGAATTGAACCAGTTAGAGCGAGCTTTGTCTGATTTCGAGCATGCTGTTTGCAAGTCTAAGGAGGGATGGCATGCGCTACTCAAAGTATGGGATCACCATGTCCGTCTCCTTGACTCCCTCCATTACAAAGCATATCATATTAGAACTCATGTAGAGGGGGAAAAGCGGAGCGACTCCTTCAGCTACTTGACAGGGCCTGGGGGCTACATACCCATTCTGTTTGTCTGCTTTTTTTATATTGAAAAGGCATTTGATACGCTAGAATGGGAATATATGTTTGCTGTCCTGAGGAAGATGGGGGAGTGACTGATTAAGTCGGTCAAGTTACTTTACACAGAGTCATCGACCAGAGTCAAAATCGGACAGTTGATATCTACTCCGATCCTGGTGTGGCGGGAAATGTGGCAGTGATGCTCACTGTTGTCGCTGCTTTTTGCATTGGCAATGGAGCCTCTAGCAGAGAGATTGTGCTAGTCAGCGCAGGACTGGGGGCTATCACTCCCAGATCAAATGCATGCATTTTCATTCTATGCAGATGATGTCCTAATCTATGTGAAAGATATATGGAATGGTGCAGATTCAATACTGGGAGATCTGACTGTATTTTAGGTGGTATCAGGTCCAGAAGTGAATCGGTCGGAGATGTGCTTATTCCCTCTGGACCCAGGCTTTCCCCTCGAAACAGTGGGTGCAAACTCCCACCACATTAAATGGGAAGTTCGCACACTTTGGTACTTGGGCATCAATACATATCATTCCCCAAAGGATCTATTGGAGGGCAACTTAATGGGAGCAGAAGCCTCCCTTCATCCCCAAATCATGTTTTGGTGCTCACTTCCACTCACAGTTCAAGGTAGGGTTACGGTAACCATTGGTGATGCTGCTCAGACTCCTTTATTATCTCACAAACCTGCTTATTCTTACCCCCCACAGATCGTTCAGCATGCTGGAGGACGTGCTCTGGAAGAAAGGCAGGCACAGAGTTGCTTTGGCCAGGCTTTAATTGCCTACAGCTGAAGGAGGCCTTGGGGCCCCGAATTTTGAGTACTACGACCTAGCGTTGCAACTCTAATGGCCAGCTTGCTGGCTCGTGGGGCTTAGGATGACAGAGATATCGACCACATTGGGAGGGGAGACAAGACATAGGGGGTCATTCCTACGCCAGAAGACCGTACCGCGGTCAAAAGACCGCGGCGGTCATTCTGACTTTTCCGCTGGGGTGGCGGGCGACCGCCAAAAGGCCGCCCGCCCGCCCGCCCAGCGGGAAAGCCCCAGCAACGAGGAAGCCGGCTCCGAATGGAGCCGGCGGAGTTGCTGGTGTGCGACGGGTGCAGACACTGAAAATCTTAATGGGGCCCTGTTAGGGGGCCCCTGCAGTGCCCATGCCAGTGGCATGGGCACTGCAGGGGTCCCCAGGGGCCCCATGACACCCGTTCCCGCCATCCTGTTTCTGGCGGTGAAAACCGCCAGAAACAGGATGGCGGGAAGGGGGTCGGAATTCCCATGGCGGCGCTGCTTGCAGTGCCGCCGTGGAGGATTCCCTGGGGCAGCGGGAAACCGGCGGGAAACCGCCGGTTTCCCTTTTCTGACCGCGGCTTTACCGCCGCGGTCAGAATGGCCCCAGAAGCACCGCCAGCCTGTTGGCGGTGCTTCCGCGGTCGTTGGCCCTGGCGGTCCATGACCGCCAGGGTCAGAATGACCCCCATAGAGTGTAGGAGTCTGCATATTCCTTAGCCTCCTCTGTGTAGCTCATAACTACTACAGCAGGGCCTTGAGGTACTCACCTGGCACCCTGCCGTATGCACCTGACATCCTGTTGAGTACTCTCACTAGCTTTCACACAGCTGCGGGCAGGGAGGGGTTGGTGTCCTTGGAAGTCTCTGGGAGTGGGCACTTTGGGGGATCTGTACCAAGACCACACTTTAGTCCCATTTGACATACTGTCAGACCAGACCATGCTCTCAGTGGGTCAGCTTTTACTGCACCAGCGACTACCTGCTTAGATAGAACAACTCTGGGGTGTAGTGGCCACTAAGCCAATCATACAATCCTTGACTCAGGCTTTGTTTACACTGGGAACTGAATGCCGTCTGATCTCCTTGATTGACAGCAATCCTAACCCGAGGACAGATTTATCAGCCAGACATAAGAGTTGGTGGGAACACAACCTATGCTGCGCACTGGCTTCTAAGGAATGGCAATGGATACTTAAATACCCACGTAAGGTCTCACGAAACACTTGTTTCCAATACATCTAATTTAACATCTTGCATTGTGTTTATCTCACTCTAACTAAGCTGCATCAGATTTATCCAACATCATTTCCAGAGTGCCCCATTTGTAGACAAGCTACCACAGATACACTGCACATGCTCTGAGAATGCCATATACTGAATCTATTCTGGGAGGAGGTCTGTGGAATACTCCACAGAATAACAGGTCATTCCGATATATGTAGACCGGACGTATGCCTCCTTGGATTCCATGGTCGTCATAGGGTGCGGGGCGCAGTAATGCACTTTATTGAGTTGGCACTCCTATTGGTCAAACACCCAATCACAATGAAGTGGAAGGCCACATTGCTCTCTAGGCCAGCACCCTAGCAGGCGGCCATGCTGTAATGGGCTATGGCAGAATCAGTGACATTGCACAAGGAGGAGTTGTAGGGTCTCCGCCGACACCCCATAACTGCTGACTGGGATAATTTAGTGCATATTTTTCAGAGTAACCTCGAATCTGACTCAAGACTCGGAGTCACCACCATTGCACAGAGCAATATATATTGATTCGTACAGCAAGGCCATGTTGATCACAATAGGACGAGCACATGGTAATCCACACACCAACGAAAATGTGAACACAAATCAGAAGTAGGCCTTATATTGTTTGTTAGTTTACTGTTTATTGTTGATATCCCATATTTATAGGGATGACTTGCCATTCAAACAATGCTTTTGACTCTGTAGGGATGACATATACTACACAAGTAATACTAAAGGCAATGTTTTTCTTGTTTGTAAATTAGAACAGCATTTTGCATCATCTTAAAACTCAATAAAGATGTGGGAAAGAAGCGATGACTTAAACAACTGGGTGGTTAGTTCTAACTCTTAGGGTTGTGTTAAAGATTTTCAATAGCTGCTTACAGCTTGGGGATATGTGATGGTAAGCCTCAGCCTTACTTAAACATGTAGACCCACGGGTGTGGTGATTGCCCGACAAGAAATTGTGCCACCCATTACACAGAGCCCCTGTATCATTTTGTGGTAGAGGTTTGTGTACCGCAACAGGGCAAATCTAGAGGAAGGGAAGAGTAAGCAAACAAGATGAGGACAGGAAGGGGTGGTGATAGAACAGCAGGGGTGGGTCCATTCCTCTCAGTAACCCCTGGGGGAACAGACTAGGGGGTGGCTGTGACTCAGGTAAATGGTCCATGTCTGTATTGATCAGTCATGTATCTACCCACCTTCCCCAATATCCCGACAAAGCTTCCAAAATTGCCCTTGATTGGTATACAAATAACGATACCAACCAATTCCATTCCGTGTAGTACAATGTCTGCTCCCAGCCAAAGTCCCAGCAACATTCCCCCACCAAGCTTCCCAGAGAAGACCCACCATGCCCTTCCACCTATCACGATTGGCCCCTAGGTCCTCATTGATTGGTCATTCCCTCAACAGTTTGGTACACAGAAGGCCACTGCCACACCTAGAAGTTTCTTCCCCCGATATAGTCAGTCTTTCAGAGGGAAGCTGGACTTGTCCTGCAGTGTTGAGTGTTTCCATGCTCTAGATTCTGAGTACTCCATCCAAGTTTTAGATACACAGGCGAGGCTCTCTATCTCTTCTCAATCCTCTTTGGCCTTAAAAGCCACTGTATCCTGCTCAACCATGTCACCAACCTCCATTTAAGTCTTTGTATCCATTCTGTATGGTCCCAGGGTGTCCAGAAATCCCTACTAGCCCTTAGGCTTCTTGTATCTTGTCCTACGGCCATCCATCGTTCCAAGCTCCAAAATCCTGTCCCAAATATCCCATTTCCGCAAATTAGGCCTGAATGCCTTGTTTTCTATTATGGTTAGTCTCTTGTGAAAAATTTGCTGAGAAGAGAACTGTGATTCTGAGAGGTATTAGGACCATGTTTTTGTAGCCATAAGGACCTGTCGCTCCTATTTGTGCCTCAAGAATCAGATCAAGATTTGTCTACAGGTGCCCATTTTCAGGCTCTATCTCCTGCGCACTCTATGCACTCTTTGGAATTCTAGAGACGGTTCATACCGAATGTTCAGGAGCTTGGGTAAAGATCCTTCAAAATGGAGAACATATCATGCTTTTCAGCATGTTTTGGTATCCCTGAGATTTTCACATTGTGGTCCTCATTATGACCTTGGTGGTCAGGTGACCAGCACGCCGGCGATGGCCGTAGTACCGTCACCAGGCCGGCAGTAATGACCACCAAATAATGACCATGGCGGTGATCCCTCCCATAGAGAGCCAATGTACCTCACCAATCGCCAGCGCAGTATGACCACTGAACACGGTGGTGGCCACCTACAGGCAGGCGGAAGACAAGGATCCACCCACCATATTATGACATAGCATACCACCAGGATTTCCGGGGCGGTAGCAATGCTACCAAACTCCCAGTGGAAACACATTATTTGAGGAGACACTCACCTCCAGGGACACAGAGGAGTTTGCGGCCGCCATGGAACCTGAACTGCAGGTCTTCCCGATGCTGTATCACGCCATGGCTGTCAAGGAGCACCAACTCCAATAAAGACAACAACAGTGAGTACAGCCACCGAGCACACAAAGGAGGGAGGGAGGGAGGGGAGAGTGATACACACACACACAGATCACACACCATACACAGACACCACACACCCAGAACCAGCTGCAGAGTAAATCGACAGCAACAGAACCCATGAGCAAAGAAAGCTAGGACACACACCTCTGGTCTAACCACTGTGATCATGTTGGAAAATGAGCGTAAATATAAATAATGTCAAAGTACATATGTACAAGCAGGCCCATTGGCCAGTCCAAAGAACACAAATGGCCACAGAGTAACATCCAAGGGCCCAACTTGACAACATTGGCACTCCACTGGGCAGGGGCATCATGGAGATGTCAGGCAGGCACCTCAGGGGGCAGGAGCGGGGCTGGGTAAGAGGGGGCTACACATTGGGAGGGGGCTCCTTGCCCTCTGATTCTGGAGGGGGCTCCTTGCTCTCTGGTTCTGGAGGGGGCTCCTTGCCTCAGGTTCTGGAGGGGGCTTCTTGCCCACTGGTTCTTGAGGGGGGCTCCTTGCCCTCTGGTTCTGGAAGGGCCTCCTTGCCCTCTAGTTCGGGAGGGGGCTCCTTGGCCTTGGTTTTGGGAGGGGTCTCCTTAGCCTTTGTTTTTGGAGGGTGTCTTTGGCCATCGTTTTGGGAGGGGTCTCCTTGGCCTTTGTTTTTGGAGGGTGTCCTTGGCCTTCATTTTGGGAGGGGTCTCCTCGGCCTTTAGTTTTGGAGGTGGCTCCATGGTTTTGGTTGTTTGTTAGGGAAGGGGCGGCACATTAGCCCTCCATTTTGGGTGCGGAGGAGTGTCCTTGGGGCGGTGGGCCGGCGTTGCACTTAAATGCCCCTTAATGGCAGCTGGAGACTTTGGTGGCGGAACAGTGTCAGACTGGGTGCTGGAGGTACTGGGCTGGGGGGATGGGACCTTCCTCTTCCAGGCAGGATGGAGGGGGGGGAGAGGCCAAGGTGGGAAAGGAAAAGCTTCTTAGGGCCAATGGCGTGGAATGTGGGAGGAGGGATGGGAGTGGAGGTAGAGGGAGTGGTTGTAGGAGGAGAAGGTGTGCTCGACTTGGGTGCAGGTCATTGAGAGTGTGCGGGTGGGAAGTGGATGCTTGTTGGGGGTCTGAGTGCAAGCGCTTGTGTGTCTTTGAAGGGGGTTGGACAGGGTGCGGGAGGGCAAACAGGACATCTGGATGGATGTTGTGGTGGTGTCTGCAAGTGAGGTTGGTGTGCTGCATGAGGTGGTGATGGTGGTGGTAGTGACTGCATGTGGTGTGTGGGTTGCATGTTTGCGGGTCTGCTAATGTGACTGTGGGCACGGCTGTGCAGGTGGCAGGTTCAGGGACTGTTCATGCAGTGCATGCAGGTGTGAGTGTGAATGTGACTGTGAGGGAAGAGGAGGGAGAGGCAGTGGAGGCAGTGGATGATTTTGTGTGTGCTCAGTGTGTTGACTGTGTGAGTGCATGTGGACTGAAGTGTGCTTCCTGTGTTTGTCTGTGCGAGTCTTGTGTGATGTTTTGTGTGCATGCTGGTCAGAATGTGTGCGTGGGATGGGTGAGGAGATTGGGACTGGGAAGTGGTAGTTGGAGGGGGTAGGAAGAAACAGGGACACTGGCTGCCATCAGTGAAGAGGCAGGAGCCTGAAATTATCTCTGTAGGGCCACCAAGCCAATGTGAATGCCCTCCAGGAAGGCATTGCATTGCTGCATCTGGAATGCCAGACTCTGGATGGCATTCACTATGGTTGACTGCCCTACAGAGATGGATCTCAGGAGGTCAATAGCCTCCTCACTGAGGGCAGCAGGGCTGACTAGGGCAGGGCCTGAGGTGCCTTGGGCGAAGGAGATGCCCAACCTCCTGGGTGAGCGGGTAACTCGGTGGGGGGGTACTGGGAGGGCGGTGCTTGTATGGGAGTGGTGGTAGAATCTGTAGTTAGGGTGGCCCCAGAGGAGATGGGAGGAAGGTCCCATTGGAGGAGTAATCACAGTCAGTGGTATCAACTCCTGTCCCCGCCATGGTGCTCCTCTCGCCCTCCATCTCACTGGTCCCCTCAGCATCAGTGGACTCTGCCTCCTGGGTCCGGTGGGCTGCAGCTCCCTCACTCACTGGTGCCCCGCTTCTTCTCCAGATGATGCTAATGCACACAAAAGGAGAGAGGGTGGGAGGAAGAAAGGGAGCACAGGGTCATTCACAGCACCAAAAGCACAGATCGAATACACATCACTGACACACACTGAGACTTAGAATGGGCAGTAGGGACCACACTGGCATACCATTGGCCAAGTACCACAGCAGGTAGGAGCCAAACACTGCCATCTGTACACCAACTGGGACCAGCTAAGCCCTGTCTGCCATGGAGAGCCAGCTACCTAGTTATCAAAAATATGCCTTTCACCCAATTCACCTAAGCCGGACCATTCAGCAATGTCTAAACTGGCATTTTGGGGCATCCACTGACTAGTACCCTGCAGCCAAATCCCATGCCAGGCAACAGAGATTGTTGTCAAACACACTGTACTCACCCCCTTGTGGCTGCTGCGATGCCCTCAAATGCCCATCCAGCTCTGGGTAGGCTACCGCCAGTGTGTGAGCCATCAGGGGGGTCAGATTCCGACAGCCACTCCTCCCTCATTGGGAGGCCAACCCCAGCTGGACCTCCGCAGTTTTCCGGGCTGAGCATCTTTCCGGAAGTGGGTGCTCCAACTTTTATAGACCCCCAGGGTACGCACATCCTTGGCGATGACACGCCACAACCCCTTCTTCTGATGGGCGCTGACCTGTAGAGGGAACAGAAACAGAGGGACACCATGAACCAAACAATCCAGCGTGTCACACATATGGCCTACAAACTGCATTTGCCCCTCATCAGGCACACACATGACCCGTTCCTCTGCATTAACAGAGCCACCAGCTATACCCCCCAAATGACACACTGCCAGCACACACACACATCTCCATGCAGCCATGTCCCATGAAACGTATCCATGGTGTACTCACTTGTTGGTCTGGAGGCCCATACAACTGCCCATGCAGTGGTAGGACCCCATCCAAGAGCCTCTCCAACTCCTCCGACGTGAAGGCTGGGGCCCTTTCCTCTGGTATATGGGCCATGGCAGGTTCCAGACACAGGTCACAGCAGCACACGCCATGGAGATGTCGTCGTGTGGAAAGTCAAGAATCAAGTGAAGTGATAGAAATAAAATGGCTGTCACATCCACGGCGGTGAACACCGTCACCACCGGCGTTAATCATTATTGGTTCCCATACTCCATAGAGGGTCATGTGAGCCAATGAGGAATTGCAGGGCGGTGCAGACCGCCTCCCACCATGACACGAAAGCCGGCGGAGTGAGGTGACTTCCACCTGTCCCTGCATACAGGACAGGCGGTTGCCACTTTCTACTGCTAGCACACATGTACAGATTTAAAAGTGTGTCATTGTAGTCGAATGTACAAATCCTAGAAAATTCCAGTGTCCAACATACTAGCATGTAGTGTGTTCATAGTTCCTGTTGTCACTCCCTTCTTACTTTTGGGTCCCTTAGGTACCAACCACTGTGGAGGAATAGGAGGAGGAGGCAAGCACCCGTGTACAGACCCCTTGTGGATTTGGCTACAGTGGAGGGCCGGCACATCATACTCACCTATCGTCTGGACAGGGCCACAATCACACAGCTGTGTACACAATTGTAGCCTGATCTGCTACCTGCTATCGGTTGCACAACAGTAATACCCCCTCTTGTGCAGGTACTCTCAGTGCTCCATTTCCTCTGCAACTGGCTCTTTCCAGGTGACAGTGGGCTTGGCAGCAAGAATGTCATAGCCACTGTTCTCTATTGTGCTTGCAAGGGTTTTGGCAGCCTTGCTCAGCCACGTGTGCAGCTACATAGCCTTCCCCCAGGAAGATGTATTACCCACTGTGAAGGCTGGATCCTATGCAATGGGACATACACCACATGTTATTGGGGCCATTGATGGGAACCATATCGCCTTAGTCATCCCAGGGCCAATAAGCAAGCATACAGGAATAAGAAGAGTTTCCACTCACTCAATGTCCAGATGGTGTGCCTTGTTGACCAGTGCATCTCCCGCGTCACTGCCAAGTAACCTGGGTCGGTGCATGATTCCTTTGTCCTGAGGAATAACAGTGTCCCACAGCTGATGGCACAACTACAGAGGCACAGAGTGTGGCTTATAGGTGAGCCTGAGTGCCCACCCAATGTATGTCAGTGTATGCCTTCAGGAGTCATACCCCATGCCACTGTGCAGGGCTAATGTGTGTCCCTCACTTCTTGCAGGTGATTCCGGCCATCCAAACTTGTCCTGGCTCCTGACACTTGTTAGGAATCCGAGAGCAGGGGCTGAGAATATGTACAATGATGGTCATGGGTGTACCAGGAGCATTGCTGAAAGGACCTTCGGTCTCCTGAAGACCAGGTTCAGGTGCCTCCATCTGGCAGGTGGATCCTTATGCTACTCCCTTGAGAAGGTCTGCAGGATTGTTATTGTGTGCTGCATGTTGCACAACTTGGCCCTCAGACGCCATGTGCGGAGGAGGGGGGTGACAATGCAGCTGTGCAGCAGTGGGCACCGAGGACAGTGAGGAGGAGGAAGAGGAGGATGTGGACAACAGGACACATATGATTCAACAGTACTTCCAACAACACTTAGGTAAGACTGTTGAACTAAACATTTCTCAATTTCAGTGTTGTGCTGTGTGGCTGTAGCATGATGCCAGTCATTACCATTAAATCCCACCTGACTGTCACCTATGTCTTCCCCTATTGCAGATGTTGCTGTGGTTACAACAGTGTAATGCTGTAAATTGTGCAGACTGCTGAGACAAAATTGTAGGATGGATCAACATATTACAGGACATTTGCACAGGATCATGCAGTTTATTACAGTTCAATACATTGTACATTACCTTCAGATAAAGCACTATTACTCAAGTTGTGTCCAAGGGTGTTTATTTAAAATTGGTATACAATGCAAAGCGCAATAGAGTGGGGTGATGATTGGAAAAACGTCCAGTGTAGTGGGCCAGTCTTTTTGTTGCACAGGTCCAGTTTCGAAGGGCCCATTGGAAAGGGAGCTACTACTGATTGACGTGTCCTGGGGACAGAGGTCTGGGGACACTGGGTGGCTGCTGTGGTGTTGGATTCTGAGGGGGGAGGCTCTGTAGTGGACTGGGTGTGGGATGGGGTAGCTGACTGACCAGTAGTCCCTGATGGGCCAGGGAGTTCATCCAGATCCAGAGCTCCAGAGTTGCTGTTATCACTGGAGGCATCTTCAGGTGGGGGACTGAGTAGCCGTGGCACCTCCTCGCCACTGAGATTGGTGGGGGCACCTGTAGGGATGTAAGTGGTATATTATGCTTCATGTCTGTGACATATTCTGCATCACTAGCTTCCCCTATATTATTGCTGTTGCCCTGCCACCTTTGTTTGTGTATATGATATATTCTGGGATTGTTAGTTCTCCATGCTGTGCATGCATTGGTGGTGGGTGTACATGCAGGGCTGGAAGTGATGTGCATGCAGTGGGTATGGCATGCAGAGCTTGCCATTTCATTTTAGTAATTATGGTGGTGCGCTGTGTGGAATGGAGTGGGGTGATGGGTGTCAGGGTGAGGGGTTGTGATGACATGCAGGTATGGTGGGATGATAGGTAGTAAATGTTGACTCACCAGTGTCCAGTCCTCGGGCTACTCCAGTGAGTCCCTCAGGATGCAGGATTGCCAAGACGTGCTCCTCCCATGCTGTCAGCTGTGGGGGGAGAAGGGGAGGGTCCACCACCAGTCCTCCTGATGGCAAGCTGGTGCCTTGCTGCAATGAAACGCACATTCCCCGTAGGTCATTCCACCTCTTCCTTATGTCTTCCCTTGTGTGTGGATGTAGACCCACAGCGTTCACCCTGCCCACGAACCTCTGCCATAGCTCCTTCTTCCTGGCAATGGATATCTGCTGGACCTGTGCTCTCAACAGCTTTGGCTCTACCCTGACTATTTCCTCAACCATGACCTGCAACTCCTCATCGGTGAAACAGGGGTGCCTTTGTGGGGACATGGGTGTTGTGTGTTGTGTGTATGTTGTGCAGAGGGTGATGTGTGATGTGGTGGGGTGTGTGGTGCGTGTCGATGAATTGGTACTTGTGATATGTGTGTGCATTTCTCTTTTGGATAAGCATCGAAAAGTGTAGCCGTCTTGTCGTGTAAGCAAAGGAATGTGGGTGATGTGGGTGTGTGTTTTATAGTGCTGTTGGTGGGTGTGTGTGGTGGGTGTATTTGTGTCAGGTGTGGGTTTTTTGTTCTGGCTAATGTTGTTTTGTTTTGTATTTGGTTGGCCATATCCGCTGCGGCGGTGTTCACCGTCAATGGTTTACTGCCGTTGAATGATCGGTGTGGTGATTTGTGGGTCATTATTTGGAGGGCGTAGTATTGGTGGCACTATGATATGGGTGTGTTGCGTAGGCTCTCATTGTTCTAATGAGACTACTGGATTTTAAGCAGCAGAATCGCCTGCGGTGTGGGAAACTGAGTCTGACCCACTACAGGTGACACCTGTCGCCCCAATCCGGGTTTTGCTCCTGCTAACTAGCAGTGCCTCATCTCTACCGAAGGGCAAGGATGATTAGGCAGCTGAGCGCATGACATAATGGATTTCTCAGGGAAACCATGGTCACTCAGGTCTCATCTGTTTCTCTCAGTTACATTAGTCTCACATACACAATGACAAACAGAGGCAGTATACGTTTCAATAAGATTTTAATGAGGGGACTACATCTTAGATAGCGTAGCAGGTACTGCAATGACCAGGATGATACAGAATGACAAGATTAAAATTGTGACAAGGAGAGTAAAGCAGAGAAATAACACTACCATATTGTCACTAGAGTCAATAGACTAATTCCTACCTAGGCTATAATAGAACACAGCATGTTAAGCTTTAATTCTGCCCTTCAGTTTCCTCTGGAAAGACATCATCCCCCATACCTGAGCAAAGGCCTGAAGTCTGCATTAGCAGCAGTAGCGAAGCGTTCAGCAATCAGCATAGAGTCGTGGTTCTCAGGCTGGAATCTCCCTCTAACGTGTAAGGGACAGGGAAGTGTTTAGATAATAAAACAGCTGATGTTCTGAGAAAATGTCCCTATGTAAGGATGTGTGTTTTCTATGAATGTCAGAGACAAAACTTGTACCACGCTCACCACGCTCACCGGCAACCTATCTTACTGCACCCTTGAAAGAAGCATAGAGTGAGCAAGACTGTCTTGTTTGAGAACGTAGTGCTGGCCTAGGCAAAAACAGTAGATAGAGAGAAGTAAAACAAGACCACAAAACTGGCTATTGTAAGAATAATAAACAAAGCTGAATAAAACATATCAAGGTTAAAGCGCACAGTGGCAGGCCTAGTTTGCAAAAATAACGTGCACGGTGCTATAACTAAAATGGCTACACAACAGGTGGTAGTACCAACAGTTTATCACATTCAGTGGGTCTGATGGATTTGTGGTTGTGGCTGTTTCCTGTCGGTTTTGTATGTATGTGTCATAATCGGGAGGGCGGATGTCTGCCTCTGCGGCTGTATGCTGGCGGCAGTCAGCGCGGTGGTATTCGGTATTTACCGCCAAGGTCATCATGAGGGCCTATGTCTCCTGCTCCGGTCCTCAGGGTCAATGATTTTCCGATGCAGTTTCCAAACATCAGGGCCTCATTCCAGTAGAGAGTCTATGCATGACTCCTGGTCTGTTAACACCTTTTCAAATGTATCCAGCTTAGTGTAAAAGGCTTCAATGTCGTCACGTATGGACTGCATGTCTGCTGCTGTTGTCCTGACTGCAATGTCTACAGATCCAAAGGATACCTTAATGTCACCAAGTTCTCTGAGTAAGGCATGCATGTCTCCCTCCGACTCTGCCATCCTTTTGGTCTAGGAGTGTGTTTTGGAAGCTATGACTTCTGAGAAGAGTGACAGCCAGACTGATTTTTGCTCTGACTTGGAAAACTGTGGCCAAGCCGTCATTATGTTGGGTGAGCCTGTTGAAATAGAAATGCCTGTAATCAACCTCTACAGACACCGTCCAGTGGGGCAGCTTCCTAGCACCTTCTGCACACCCATGGGGATCTTGAGGCTATGTCACCACTCTAGGAACCTGCAGAATCTCCCCTCAAGCAGTAGCTGCACAGGTGTCTGTGGTGCAGCCAGAGAAAAGCCTCCTAGGGCAAACATACATTGAGAGAAGCTGTTATAGGAAGCAACACTCAAGAATGCCTACAACAAAGATGATCACCAGCAATGTAATCCTCTTTCTATGACAGTGAACAGCGTCTGGGCAAATAACTCCCACAAGGCCTAATAGCAGAGGGAGAAAAACCGAATTGTTGGGGGGGGGGCACCTTGTATACCCCACCGACCTTCATCAATGGTGCTCACCCTCCAGGCCTCTCAGGTTATACATCGACCACCAATTCCAGTCTCCAGAGGTGTCTCCCTGTCCATCCCATTCAGACCCACTCCTGTCGCCATCGGTAGAGAAAAGCCTCCAAAGTGCAGATCCAGGTAGGCTGAAAAGTCAGGGGCTCAATGCGCCAGTAAGCCCTCATGGGTGCATTCAGGAAAGAAGCATGCTGCTGCAGCCTAGGGCCGTGCAAGTGTATGCCACATTTTATACCTCCGGCGATGCTACAGATCTAAGTTACTTAGGGGCTAGGGGGGCACAGCACTGAGGAATTGTTCCAGATCTACCCCATCCTCCAGCACCCCATACTGGGTCTTTGCACCACCATTAAGCAAGCATGGGGTGTCACGTTTCCCGAGATTTACAGAGGTGTGGTCATTTCTCTGTGTCATCACCTGACAAAATATGTAGAAGCAAGTTGGCACCCTATTGAGTGTTCTCTTATTGTCTGAGGAAAATATTATCATTTGAAATCCATCTGCTTTAAACCTGAGTCTGCACTGTTCTATTTATCATACTATTAAATTTCTCCATGCTGCACTGGCCTGGACGTCACCAGGGAGTTATCTTTCAGTGCAGACTGTTTGAATTATCCAAGTAGTCAAAGTAATTCACATGCTTGAAAGGTGGACCATTGTGGCTTTTCACCTCATGCGAGATACCATATGTGGCTTAAAGTTTTGAGTTTTGTGCTATGCTGTCAAAAGCAGTCAATGTGGAAAATTCAACTACGGGCTACTGCGTGGAATCTAACTGGTTGTTGACTCTGGCCTGTACTGCATAAGTCATACACTTGTAATTGCAATGTCTGTTTTTTGATCAGGCAGGGGGTGGGTTGCCAGGCCATCAACAATATGAATGAGAGTCTTGTGACTATTTATCACAAGAAGTCTATGCCTGTATTGAGAGCAGATCAAAATGTTGGTTCCTCCATTTGATCTCCATTACCCCCGATCAATCAAAGAGTGTCTAGGTTCAGTCAGCATTCAGTCTCATTAAGCACCTATTGGAAACATCAGATCAGTGTCCTTTCACCATGGTCCTATACTGTAGGACAACGGGGCCCACACAAAGGGGCTAGCACAAACCACCAGTCCTGCAAAAGATCATCTTGGTGACCTAAAAATGTCTTTGCATGTCTGACAATCCATGCCCAGAGCATCTTGGATTTTGTTATCTTTCTCATTGTTTCTACAATTATGGCAAGGTATAGGATGAAATGCCCAAAATTAATGACAATCTCTAGAAAACTCGAGACCAGTGTTACCTCTGGTCATTATTGCCTGCATCTTTTTTGGATCTTCTTTTACATCTTCTCTAGAGGATATACATCGAAAAAGACACTAGCTTGTCCTTCAAAGATCTCACATTTTGTTCAGGGAAGTCTGAACCTCACATTTCAGAATTTGCAACAGAGCTGCTTTAATTTGGGCAATATGTTATCACTGAAGCTAGGTGCACCTGAAGCATGTGAGCGCCTCTTTAATGGCCTTCTAGACTAGTAATGCTGATAAGAAAGTTTTAAAAACCTAGCCATTTGTACCTTTGGAGACAACATCCAAATTTCTAGGGCATGTCATTAAATAACAAATCTATTGGGGGGGGGTTGTCGAGGCAGGGACCAAAAATGCATTGCCTTGCCTGAACTCCCAGGTCAGGGCCACCAATGACACATGGTACCACCGCATAGTTGGCTTTCCGGGGGTTGGGGGTGAAGGCAGCGGCTGTAGCGTTGGACTGCAGGGGACCAAAGCAGAGCTGACAAAAGAGGCAGCATCGGCTGTGGGCCTGCTGGTTGAGGTGCAGCTGTGTTGACCTTTGGGTAGCAGCCTGCGGAGCTATAGAGGAGCTTGCAGAGGGAGGCTGGGCTTGAGTGCTCTTGCCCAGCACCCTCCTTAAATCTATGATGGGGCAGAGAGGCCTACTTGGTGCAGTTCTTCGGATTCAACACGCGGCAGGCACTGCCATTTAACCCATCAGCACAGCTCCCATAAATATCTGCCAAGGCAAGATCTCTCAACACCTGCAATGAAGGGGCCGTACAATTATTTTGCAAGAAAAGAGACAGGACATTGCAGCCATAAATGACTTTTCACAGAAGCCCTCACAGAGCTTGACCATTCAGTGAAAGTAGTTGAGAATCATCTGGACTGTCTGTGAGGAAGCGCATCACCCATCTTTATATGGCCCTCTGTTGGCTTTCACAGCTGCAAACACACCTATTTGCTTCTCTGTTTGCTTCTCTGTTCTCTGAATTACATTAAGAGGAACATTCCATTTGACTTGTAAGCCCTGAAGAAGTCCATTGGGATGAAACGCGTTGGCTATGACTAGTTTGACTTCCATCTGATGTTATATATGGAAAATTACAAGTGAACCAAGAAAGACCAAAGAAATTCTAAAGAAGACTTGGTTGATGGAATAATGTTGACGTATGGTGCTGTATAAGGATGTGAGACACATAAGGAAATTTCCTTTCGGTTACAAGCGGATACATATTTGTGCTAAGTCTCATTTCACATTTATAGCACCAGGAGTCCTAGTGATTGAGGGCTCGGGGGCTGGCCCTCAAGACTCGTGCACTAGTAATTTATAGTACTATTGATGTGACTGAATGAAAAGGTGCGGCAGTAATTGCCTCGGCCCCAGAGCTTCACTTCTAACACCTGTCAGACATGATGGGAGCAGTATTTAGGTGTCCCAATATCGAATGAGATCTAGCAATGATTGCGGTTAGCCAAGTCCTCCATTTGCTTGCAACATAAAGCTAATTCTTACAAAATTCTCACTAGATGGTATTTTAACCTGGTGCAACTTCACGCCATGATGGGTAGATGTTATGTCTGAGTGTAGGTGCTGTGAGGCCTGGGGCACATATTTCCACATGTGATGGCAATGTCCTCAGATAAAGTGCTTTTAGGGAGAGGTGCAACAACAGATCTGCCAAATCTGTTCAGCGACACTGCCACTGTACCCACGGGTGCTCTTTTATGAGCAGAGGCTGGAGAGAATATATACTGATACTATTTTCAGGGGCAAAGTGCTTACCTTCCTCCTTTTGGCGGGGTGATTAACAATAGTCCATACTTGTAGGAATCCCCTCACTTCTAGCTTTACACTATGGTGGATCGAAATATGGCACATATATGGCATGGATCGTCTGACTGCAATAATTACCGACAGGATGTACAAGTTCGAGAAGATTTGGCTACCTTCCAAAACCTATATTAAGAGAGACAAGATTCAAACGGTTCCAGCTACCACAATGCCAGATGTCATATAGCGAGAGTGATTGGGAAGACTTTCGTCATCAGACAGTGCATCTGGGGAGGGGATGCTAGCTGCCTCTTGTAAACTGTGTTTTATTGCATGTTTATGTAATATATTGGCCTGGTTGCTTTGTACTTTATAGCCCACATGCCTATGTTATAAAACTATACTATGCGTATGCTGTTATCGCCTTACTGCAGTTATCTACTTGTGCTGTAACTACTCTGGATTCCCTACTAAAATCCAAAAATAAAGTGTTTGAAAAAAAAGTAACAAGTCTATTTTGTATCCACATTGAGGAGTCGAGATCCAGTTTTGAAAATAAATGTGGTCACTCTGTTAAGCAATGTATTTATTTAGTGGTGATAATCAAATATTGCTCTTTACTCACCCGAACCTGCACCCATGTGCTTGGGCATGGTTGTTCCTAGCACTGGCTATACCCATGGTATGGGGACTTTCCATGATCCCATTGTTTTCCCATTTCCACAGTTCGACCTCCACCTGCTTGCGGATCTGCAGCAGTATCCTTTGCTGGCAGACTGCCACTTTCTTGACAGCTGGATGTATGGATAGGTTTGCTGACCTTGTTCCAAGTTACCCGAGGCAGGAGACAGGCTCTGGAAGAAAGTGTAGATCTTCTCCTTAGCATAATCGAGAAACAATCCTGTTCCCCCTCCCGACCCCCCCCCCCCCCCCGACTCCACAATCAGCCTCACCTGAAGTCTTGAAAAAAATGTGCATTTTTCCAATTCACACTTTTCAGTTCACAGAAGCAGTGATCAGTGCTGTAAGCATGCTAAATGCAAGGGAGCAGGCAGTTGAACAGCACCGGCACAGGTTGCACCACGGCCACAGTGTGACTAATGACGTGCTCACCTATGGAAACAGGAGAACACCATTGTGTCCGCAGACAAACAGCGCAAATGAGCCGTACAGCACCGTCCCCAGTGTTCTGTAGTGATCTATCCCATCCCACAATGATATGGGAGCCTTGGGATGAGGCATGGAACCACAAGTGCTGCCTATAAACAGACACATCAAATGCTAGTGCATCAGAGGGTCTTTTATTAGGATTACTCTGAGAGCCCAGATGTAGGATTGGGATTGGCACGAGTTAATTTCTGAGAACAGACATGAGATGGTAGAGCATGACGATTAATACAAGAGGAAGAATGGGGGGGGGCAGAACAGCAGGATGAGAGGAGAGAACAGAGCCAAGATAAGGAGACTATGCATTGAAATGGTGAGAACTGAGAGACACCGGAAACGAAAGGCTCGTGAGGAAGGAAAGGAAAGCGAGGATAAAGGTCCTGATTTAAGAGGCCCTAGCGCCACCTTAGAGCCGCAACAGCATCATTTTTTTTACGCTATGGCGGCACTATATTGGCTTTTTGCACACGCCATACTTACAAAGTGGCGCAATGCATGGATTGTGCCACTTTGTAAACCTTTGCGCCACATTATGCCTGCTCCAGGCGTAATGTATGCAAAGGGGTAGTTCCCCCATTAGGGGGGGGGGCAAAAAAATGGAGCAAGGAAATCTCAGAGATTTCCTTGACCCATTTTTTCGGCACTTTCAAGGCCTACTCAGAGCAGGCGTTAAAAGGGGGCATGCCATTGAATACAATGGGCCCCGTTGTACTCTGCTGGAGTAGCGCCGAACGTTAGGCGCTACTCCTGCAGAGTACATCAATAGCGTCAGGAATTCTGATGCTACAGCCCCCTACCCTGTGCCATGGGGCTCTGTATTTTAAATACGCCTCACACATAGTGGCGGTAGAGGGACGCTAATTGCTGCCATTAAAGTAGCTCTGAACTTGGTGTAGCGCCACTTTTCTTAAATCAGCCCCAAAGACTGTGAAGAAAAACTGCAAGAGGAGACAAAGTAGAATAGAGTGACAGAACATGGGACACATATGTAAGAGGGTGAGAGGAGAAAGGGAGCGAACAAGAAGTGGGGAGAGAGTTATGTGATGAAAACACCATCGATTGCAAAGACACATTTTTAGCCATAACCCTATTAGAGGTTTCATTTTAAAATGAAAATACGGCCATTCAAGTCATCCGTTTTAAAAGGCTATCATTTTAAGATTCACCGAGGATATTCTGTAAGGGCAAGGTTTTATTACTTGCTGAAACATTTATGGGTTGATGGAACTCTTTTTTTTAAGGTATCAAGAAAAACTATGTAAAACATGTGGGACACAACACAATTAAAAATATCAAGCTGACAAACGAATCTATACAGTCGACTGGTATCAGTTCTCAAATGAGACTGCATTTCTACAACATGCAATATTCCTTGCGGTTAGGAATTTACATTAGGATTCTGTAAACCAATTATAGAGGAAAAAATCAAATCAACCATAAAATGAAGCACGCTTTCTCGCAGCCCCAAACTCCCACTGCTTTGGACTCCCTCTCAGCTCTATTGCTAGAGATGCACAACTCTACCAACCTGAAGGGCAAATCTTCACTAATCTCCAATCAGCAAATAACAGCATTACGGTGAGAAGACGTTATGCAAACCATATGCTGGGGAACGAGAACATAAAGCTGTTAGCTCAAATTCTCTCCCACAGGATAAATTAAATTATATCAAATATGGATTCTAAGTACCAGACAGGATGAGAGCCTTGCAGACACTTTGCCTCTAAATGCCAGATATTAGTAGCTGCTACTACATGTGTAAAAATGCACTGCTTTGATTGTCAGCCTGAATCTTTTACGTTTCCAACGTGTTCGCCACGTTTGAGGCATTTGTGCTGCGTGAAAGCAGTTTTGAGTGGACACCTGTGCCACAAACGTACATCATGTGTACACAAAAGCAATGTGGAAATACGGCCCAGATTTATCATAATTTGGTACGCTAGCAAAACTATTTGCTTCGCTGTGCTGCATCAATGGAGGGGGCAGGAATGCACCATATTTACTAACATATGGTGCATTCCTAATCTAACACTGCCTGCGCACTATGTGCTGCCTAGCACCAATGCAGGCACCCTCGCTCCATAGTGCAATGGTGTCCAAGTTGTAGGCAGGATTGTTTTTTTGCAGGAAGGCACACCTTCATGCACAAAAATAATCCTTAGATGATCTTTCTTCTTAGAAAGAGGATAAAGCGAGGAGAAAGAAAGATATTTCTCCTTGTTGCGCCTCTATCGGGAAGGCCCACAATTTTTACAAACTCCTAGGTTTACTATTATTGGTAAATCTGGGAATGCTGCAAAAAGCATATAGGAGCATCCACTCTCCACCCATATAATGCTTTCCCTGCACAGAGTAATGCAAGGCACTGATTTGCACTTCCTTCCGTTACACCAGATATACTAAGCCACGCAGGGTCAAGCAAGGTGGCTTTGTGTGGCTTAGTAAATCTGAATGAAGGATTGTGTTGTCCTTTCATCACCCTGCATGATGCAAGGGCAAAACAATAATTTGATAAATCTGAGCCACAATGTGAGAAACTGACACCTTGTTGCATTAACCCCCCCACCCACACTTTTTGCCTGGTTTCTGAATGCAACTTGGACTGGAAGGCACTGGGATCCTGCTAACCAGGTTCACAGTGCCAGTGTTCTTTCCCTAAAACATTGTAAAAGTAATTGGAAACAACTTTAGCTGCCACTATAAGTCCCTTGTAAAAGGTGCTTAGGTACATGGGGTACTAGGGGCAGGCCCCTGAAGCCAGCAGCACTAATTGTGCCAACCTCTAGGGCCATGCATCCAGATGCACCCAGCACTGCTATAGCAGGCTGTGTGTTCTGGTGCAAAACTAACACAAACTGTGTGCCCTGTCCACCATACACTGCATTTACTATGGGTAAGACACCCCTCTAGCAGGCCTTACTGCCCTAAGGCAGTGTGCTCCATATTATATGTGAGCGCATAGCTGCATGAGGAATATGCCCCCACTGTGTCCCTGCCAAAACTGGGACCTAGTGAGTGAACAGAGCAGCCATTTTAATGTATGTACTGAACACTGGTCAATAAGCATTTCCCAGCTATGTAATAGCTACTCTGCACCCTGGGTTGTTTGGTATCTAACAACTCAGAATGATAAATCCAAACTGGTACCAGTACTGGATTTATTATAAAATTTACCCAGGGGACACCTTAGAGGCACCCCCTGCAAAAGCTAACTATCCTGGCATGGTTACTGACTGGTTTTCTGCCAGCCTGCCACATCCAGACAGCCAATAGACAAACCTGGGGGAGAGCCTTGGCTCTCTAGTTTGTAAAACAATGCCCTTCCTGGGTGGAGGAGCTAATGCTCCCGGCCTCAAGAATGTGCACTCTCCTGGTGGTGAGCTTCAAAGGGCTACCTCCCTTGAAACTCGAGCCCCCAGGCCTGCTTCTAGCAGCAGATGGCTTCCCCCTTTGTCTACCTCCACTTTTGGCGGGAGCAAAGGAAGGAAACCACACAGAGGGTAGGAGGAGGGGTCCCACTGAGCATGCACCATCCGCTAGGGGCTTTCAGGTGAAGTGGACCCACCATTTCATTTTCCTCCATGTTGGATCGCGGGAAACTAGCCAATGAGGTTCAGGGAAGTGACCCTTCCCACAGGAAGTGGTCACTATAGTCGGTGTAGCCACTCAAGGGTGTGTCCCGTTGGACACTACCAGGTTCCCACTGAAACACCCACTAAATTCCATATTTAGTGGGCTCCCCTAGACCAAGAAATCAGATTCACCAGGAAGAAAAGAAGACAGCACCAAAAAACAGGACAGAACAAGAACAGAGGACCTACTACACCAGAAGAGGCTCCAAGACCCCTGCTTGCTGCACCAGAGTACAGACAATCACTACTGCGGAGGATCTGACCACTGGACCAAACTCAACAAACCCGAGGACCTCCAGGCTTTTCAAATAGCCCAAGAACTCCCTCCTGAGTGGAGGCACCACTCAAGAAACCTACAAGGAACCAGCAAACCAGTGGGGATCACTTCACCAACTGGATGATATCTCCACAACCAGAAGGTGCAGCCAGACCTGATGACAGAATGACACAACAATGACAGCCCAGATGAGACATGCAAGTGTGCCAACTTTGGTGACAAAACACCCTCCCATGGCCGAGTTATGCCAATACCCCAGGTACTCATCAGTGCACATTGGACACCACCAAAAACAGCTCTCTCAGAGCTGCAACTGGACCAGAAGGAAGCCCCAGTCAAGGGACTTCAGTGACACCCTGGACCTCCCACAAGTGCACCATAATTGTCCTGCAAAACCCGTAGAAGAAGACCTACCTCCAGCTCCAAAGGGCTCCATTACGCACAGCAACCAAGACCTCCAACTCACCTTGCATCCGTCCGCCCTGAGTCCTGCATTGCAGAATCTGCTGTGTGCCCCAGGTCCCTAACCCCTTACGACCTCGACAGCCCCAGCGGACCCCAAGGCACCATCTTTAAATCTGCAAACCAGCTCCTTATCCAGGTGGCCCCTTCCAGTGGCCCTGTGCCTGTGCCAAGAGACTTTCCAGCTCTGCTCCCGCTGGAACCAGGACCCGCCTTGGGCTCTCCAGCTGGCACAGTGTGCTCACCGACTGCTTCGACCATCCTGCAAAAGAAGAGACTGGTAACCCAACTGTACGATTTTAATGCATTTTTAAAAGTGACAGCATATTGATTCCTATTGTGCGTAATTATGCACAGAAAGACTAACTTTATTAAAACTTTTAAAAGTCATATCTCAAAAAGTACTTAACGTATCTTAAAGATCTCGGTCTTAAAATTTATGTAAAAGCTTGAAGTAAAAAATCGTCCCAACTTTAGCAAGATAAAAATGTCAGAAGCAGAGTCCAGAACCCAGGAGCTCAACCTAGAACCTTATGAGGCATATAGCTATGACCAATTAAGGACACACTGCAAGCTGTACAAGGTTCATACTGGTAAAAGCCCCAAAACAGAGATACTTAGGTTTCTGGTGGCCCAGCATGAAAGAGATAATCCCCCAGGTGAGAATGATGATGATGCATCTGTGATGGGTGAAGATCCTGTGGCGAATGGTAATGAGGGTAGCTCCTCTTCCCTCAGCAGCTCTAGAGCACCCACAGAAACAAACCTGGATATTGTCAGGCTGACCAAAAGACTGGCATTAGAGAGGCAGCTCTCGGAAATATAGAATCAAAGAACAGAGTTGGGCCTGGGACCCATCTCTGGTGGCAGCATACTAATAAATAGGGAGGAAGAAAAACCTTTCAACCTAAGACTCACAAAAGGAGTTGTCACCCCCACCAGGAAGGAGATGATATTCAGAAATGGGTAATTTCCTTTGAAAGAGCCTGCACTGGGCGGGATGTCGAAAAGAAGCTCTAGGGCACTCTATTATGGGAATTACTCTCAGGGAAGTACAGGGATAGGCTCCTGACGCTGAGGGAAACAGATGCAAAATCCTATGACCTCATGAAAGGTACCCTGATTGAGGGCTTTAGATTTACCACTGAGGAATACCGCATAAAATTCAGGGGGACTCAAAAATGTCATAGTCAGTCCTGGGTAGAATTTGTGGACTTCTCAGTAAAGATGCTAGGTAGTTGGTTAGAAGGCAACAAGGTACATGATTTTGAAGGGCTGTACAATTTAATGATGAATGCACACCTTTTGAGTAATTGTGCCCAAGACAAGTTGCACTAGTACGTAGTAGATTTGGGGCTAGTCTCCTCTGAGAGTTTGGGAGGAAGGCTGATCATTGGGTGAGAACTAGGATGTCCAAAACTAGAACTGGAGGGGGTAACCAAAAGAAAGAGTCAGGGGAGCCCCCCCAAAAGAAAAAGATGGAGCACCCTAGAAATAAAGAAAAGCTATCATTAGGCCCCCAATCATCTGTCCAGGAGGGTGGGACCTCACAAAACAAAGGTGAGTACTAGGGTACAAACTGGGAGCCACTAAGGCATGGTGTCACAACTGTCAAAAGACAGGGCACCACACCAAGGACACTTCTTGTCTCAAAAACAGACACACTAGTAAGCCCCCAGGGATAACTAGTGTAGCCAATGGGGATGACTCCTCATATGAGGAGGTTCTCATAGCGTTTAACTAGAAAGTGGGCCCCACAGGTGAGTTGGGGATTCCAGAGGGGAGAAGACACTTCCACCACCTACTGGAAAATGGAATCCCATCCATTGCCCTGAGAGAAACCTGTGCGAGTCACACAACTGTGCATGACAGGCAGGCTGGTGCTCTCCAACCAGTATATGCCAGGGTAAGGGTTACCCAGGGAAAGTCACTGATATGTCAGTAGCTGTAGTGCCTATAGAGATAGAGGGGTCCCTTAGCTAGAGAAGGGTGGTAGTCAGTACAGACCTCCCCCTTGACTGTCTCCTTGGAAATGACCACCCAGAGGTTGGTCAAAGCCCAAAAGAGGAACGGGTCCAGTGCCAGCCCTCTTCTAAGGATTCTGGAGGTGCTGCCCCTGCAGTGAGTGCAAGTAGGCCCAGAAGAAAAAGGGAAAGAAAAGAAAAGGAAAGGTGGGCAACCTTTAATGAAGGCACTAGAGAGCCAAGGGGTTTCTACCCCATTAGGAAATAACTTGTCTGTTGGAACTGGTGAAGCCCAGCTTGACCCCCAAGAAAACCTGACTAGTCAGGTACGTGCTCAGCCTGTGTTGGTAGCTCCTCAGCTGGCAGAAAAGAGAGTGGAAGGAGGGTATTCTCTGTAGGATGTGGAGAACCCCCCACCACTCCCTTACAGCAGACAGGCACCCTGAACCCAAAGAAGCCTGTAAGATAGCCTTGTCCCCTGTGTGTATGGAGCTAAAGGTGTGGTTCTGGGCACTGACAGCTGTCAGAGGCCTCTTCTGGGTGTTAGCCTTTATGGCTGCACTGTCCTTGGCATGGTGGTCTGGCCCCAAACCAAATATCAAGCTAAGCCACCTGACCCTGCTGGTCATGGTGGGGTTACTCCAGTTATGGGTAGCCTCTTTGGGTAAGCTAGGGGATGCCCTGGCTAAGATAAGGATACCAGAGGTGGACACCTCTGACCCCAAGACAGAAGGGAAAAGTGAAGACACTGGTGGTACAAGTATAAGACATTTCAGATTGGGTCCTATAGCTGCTGAGGTGGGTCAGTTCCCCAGAGGGAATGACCGGAACAGGAGGATGTGAGGAAGAGTAGGCCCTGCAACTAACCAGCCTGTTTCCTTTCTCTTCCTCATCTGACAGACTAGGAAGCCTCTCTCAGATATTGGCTGAGTCTCCTGGCCTGTGGGCTGGGGGAGCGGGGTTGTGTGAGAAACTGGCACCTTGTTTCTTTAGTACCCCTCCCCCTTTTTTGCCTGTTTCCTGAATGTAACTTGGATTGGGATCCTGCTTACCAGGTTCCCAGTGCCAGTTTTCTTTCCCTAAAACATTGTAAAAGTAATTGGAAACACCTTTGGCTGCACTATAAGTCCCTTGTAAAAGGTACTTAGGTACCCAGGGCATGGGGTACTAAGGGTAGGCCTCTGAGGGCAGAAGCACTAATTGTGCCACACCCAGCATTGAAATAGCAGGCTGAGTGTTTTGGTGTAAAACTAACACAGCAACTTGACTTGGCACACTACCTGTGTGCCCTGTCCAGTGTACACTGCATTTACTATGGGTAAGACAACCCTCTAGCAGACCTTACAGCCCTAAGGTAGGGTGCTCCATATTATACCTGAGCGCATAGCTGCATGAGCAATATGCCCCCACTGTGTCCCTGCCAAACCTAAGACATAATGAGTGAACAGAGCAGCTATTTTAATGTATGTGCTTTACACTGGTCAATACAATTTTCCCAGCTACATAATGGCTACTCTGCACCCTGGGTTGTTTGGTATCAAGCAACTCAGAATGATAAATCCAAACTGGTACCAGTATTGGATTTATTATACAATGTACCCAGGGGTCACCTTAGACGTGCCCCCTGCAAAAGCTAAACATCCTGGCATGGTTACAGACTGGTTCCAGCCAGCCTGCCACATTCAGACAGCCAATATACAAACCTGGGGGAGAGCCCTGGCTCTCGGTTTGTAAAACAATGCCCTTTCTGGGTGGAGGAGCTAAATACCCACTCCCTCACAAATGTGCACTCTCCTGGCGGTGAGCTTCAAAGGGCTACCGCCCTTGGAACTCGAGCCCCCAGGCCTGCTGCTAGCAGCAGATGGCTTCCCCCTTTGTCAACCACCACTTATGGCAGCAGCAAAGGCGGGAAACCACACAAAGGGTAGGAGGAGGGATCCCACTGAGCATGCACCACCCCTAGGGGCTTGCAGGCGAAGTGGACCCTCCTTTTCATTTTCCTCCAGGTTGGATGGCAAGAAAATAGCCAGTGAGATTTAGGGAAGTGACCCTTCCCACAGGAAGTGGTCACTATAGTGGGTGTAGCCACCCAAAGGTAAGTGTCCCATTAGTTCCCCCTAAAACGCCTACTAAATTCAGTATTTAGTGGACTCCCATAGACCAAGAAATCAGATTCATCAGGAAGAAAAGAAGACAGCACTAAATAACCCAATAGGACGAGAACAGAGTATCTGCTGCACCAGAAGAGGCTCCAAGACCCATCCTTGCTGCACCAGATTCCCGACAACCGCCGCTGCGGAGGAGCTGACCACTGGACTGAACTCAAAAGACCATGAGGACATCCAGGCTTCGCAAATAGCCAGAGAACTCCCTCCTGAGTGAAGGGAACACCTCAAGAAACCAATGAAACCTACAAGGAACCAGCAAACCGATGGTCACTTCACCAACTGGACGATATCTCCACAACCGGAAGTTGCAGCTAGACCCAACAACACACCAATGACAGTCCAGATGGGACCTGCAAGTGTGCTGACTTTAGTGGCACAGCGACCTTCTGTGGCCGAGTTGTGCCAATACCCCAGGTACTGGTCAGTGCACATCGGACACCACCAAAACCAGTTCACCCAGAGCTGCAACTTGGCCAGGAGGAAGCCCCAGTTGAGGGACTTCAGTGACACCCAGTACTTCACACCAGAGCACCCTCATCATCTTGCCAGGCCCCAAGAAGAAGACCTACCTCCAGATCCAAAGGGCTCCATTGCGCACAGCACCCAACACCTCCATCTCGCCCTGCATCCGGCCGCCCTGAGCCCTGCTTCGCAGAATCTGCTGTGTGCCCCGGGTCCCTAACCCCTTTCAACCTCGACAGCCCAAGAGGACACCAAGGCACCATCTTTAAATCTGCAAACCAGCTCCTTATCTAGGTGGCCCCCACAAGTGGCCCTGTGCCTGTGCCAAGAGACTTTTCAGCTCTGTTCCTGCTGGAACCGGGCGCCGTCTGAGGCTCTCCAGCTTATACAGTGTGCCCACCGACTGCTTCGATCATCCTGCAAAAGAAGAGACTGGTAACCTAATTGTAGATTTTTAATGCATTTTTAAAAGTGACTGTCTATAGATTCCTATGGTGCGTAATTACGCACATAAAGACTAACTTTATTAAAACTTTGAAAAGTCATATCTCAAAAAGTACTTAACGTATCTGAAAGATCTTGGTCTTAAAATTTATATAAAGTCTGAAGTACTTTTATACATTCTGGTCTTGAGTTATTCATTGAGTGTATGTGGTACGACTGGATTTGTGAACGCAACAAATGCTTAGCACATCTCCTGGATTAGCCTAACTGCTCGACCAGTTACCTTAAAATTGGACCATTAGGTGGTCTAATTTTTACCTCTGGAAACCAAAGTGTGATTGCCTGGACCCCCTGCACAGTGTGCCTAGTTTTGCACACTACATAGAGGGCGAGCCTCCTACACACAATGTTTAAGTTGTTGAGTGATACACATGTACCATGTGTGTTTTTTTTTGCTATTTTTCTAGTAGCCACCATGCATGCTACTATACAAAATAATGACAGATTCAATAGTCAATATCTGAATTTGTTAGCTTCTGAATGGTGTGATAAGCGGGTATTTACAGCATTTCTTTTTATCGTGAACCTGGCTCAAGAATATTAGAGTGCTTTGCTACAGAACCTGAATAACATACAATTTTTTTTCATTTGGCACAGGGTTATTAAGCAATTTAGAATCACAGGATGATGAGCCAAGGGCTAGATGAGGACCAGGTTCCCCTAGTCCCAAAGTCAGTAGTTCTGGCATTAGGTCACATCTCTTCTCCCAGCATTTAGTTCATCAATCCTTCCTGACGTTAAAATGAAAAATGTACAGTTGCAAATGTCTATGAAATTCAAAGTACATATTGCAACTCCTTGTGATTTGGAAGGGAGAGGGGCTAGAAAGAGGCATTTCACCTCCTTACGAACCACTTTTAAGTGTATCAATACTTTGCGATCACAAACCCTTCATGAAACCTGTAATGATATGTGATCTTTGCCGTCCCTTTAAGAGACTCAGTGAGCAATCTCAAAGTCATTCTTCAAATGTGGCTTCTGCATTTGCACCCCAACTTATATCAACCCCATGACACATGCTGCAAATATTGTAAAGAAAGTCACACAACATCATTCCTGAAGTAAACCTGAAAGCATGCTAATGCACCCCACCGGTTGCGACTGTGGAAATGACTGTTGTAAACTCAACTGAAGATAAACATATGGGATTTTGTTGAAAATCACTGGCTGCAAACTCAACTGAAGATAAAAATATATGTAATGGGGGGGCGTGGCCAGGCCGCGAGAGAAGATGGTCGCCTAACCCAGGAGCTCCGTGCCGCGTCGGACTCGAGGTGGCGGCGGGGGCCGCGCGGCCACCGCAAATAAGATTAAAAACCCTCCAGAGGCTTTATAAATACACGGGGGCCTGATCCCTGCTGAGGTGGACCAACAGCAGCAGCGGCGAAGACCGCCACGTGTCCCGACAGGAAAGGCCCTGTCCGGGGGTGGAGTCGTGTCTCCCGAGGCCGGAGAGGTCCGGCCAGCCGGGACGGAGACAACGAACCACTCGCCCCATCACCTCTGGTCAGTAGCGTCGCGCCTCTTCCCAGGACGCCGTGCCCTCACCCCTCTTACCCCCCTCCCCACCTTCAGAGCACAAGAGCCGGTATTGGACTCAGAGGGGCGGTGGGGACCCCGTGGCTACCGCAAACGGGATCATAACATCCCCAGAGGCTCCCCAAAACTTATGGAGCCCTGATCTCTGTGGAGGAGGCCCAGAGATAATAGTGGGAAGGACTACTGCACCCCAACAGGAAAGGCCTTGACTGGGGGCGGAGCCGCGCCTTTCGAGGCCAGAGTGGACCGGCATGTCAGATACAGAGATCACGACTTGCGTGACCCTTTACCATCGCCAGTGATCAGCAGTGCAGTGCTGCACACTAGGACGTCGTACCCTCCTCCCACCACCAAGAAACAGAAACAGGTGATCAGAGAGGGGAGGGTGGGGGGCAACGAAGCACTGACATAGACTAGCATCACCTACCCCTCCCGGCTACCTATTCAACTGAGCAATCGCAAGGGCCCTGACAATACCATCAACAGAGCTACCCTTGCCGCTCCGAAGTGAATTAATTAACATCTCTGTGGTCTTCTGTGGTCAGGGCAGGGTCCCTGCGGGCTGGCCCCACGCAGTGCTGGGAACAAGAGAGCATCGACCAGCCCTCCCCACGCCCCAGCAAAGACGGGGCGCTCTGAGACAAGAGCTAATGATGATCCTAAACCGGCCCACTGGATAGGAGGGTCACTTTGCTGGTCAGGCATGCAGCCCCCTTCTGAAGGATTGGATGGTGGGCCACTAGCCCAAACGGGACAGATCTCAAGCAGCCCCCTCGGACAAGATCAGATACAGGAAGGGGACCCCCAGGAAAACATACCTCTGGACACACCGACCCGGATGTAGCACAGACGAGGGCAACACCGGGATAAGATTGCCCGTCTTCTCTGAAACACCCTTCAGCCCCCCCCCCAAAAAAAGCGAGCAGCCCCACAGTGGCGAATCCAGACCTATGACACAAATAGGGGCGGTCAGGCACTGACCAACCTACGCTTTCTCACCCTCATCAGTCTCCGAGAAAGATAGAAGGGAAATAAAAAGGGCCTCGGATTCCATAAGGCCTCTCCCACAGAATGGCACTGAGATGCCCGGAGGCAAGTCAGGCCACAAACCCACAGGCAAACCGGCACGACGATTGTTATTTTCAGAGGCACTCCAACATAAGCGTACTACCTCCCCAACAGTAGGACCTCACACAGCCTTAACTCCAAACCAGCCTTTTACGATGACAGACAAGGACCAACCTACAACCATGGAATAGATACTGCAGGAGATCACCGCCGTCAGTCGCCAGATAGAGGGGATGGACGCTTCTATATCCTCCCTGACACTGGAGACCAAATCCATGCGATGAGACATTGTAAGCTTCCAATCCCGGGTGACAGGATTGGAACACCGCATGGGGACCCTAGAAGCCCATGTGACCACAATCCAGGACAGAGACCAAGATCTTTCCTACCTATGGAGCAAAATAACAGACCTGGAAGATAGAAGCCGAAGGGATAACATTCGCCTTTTCGGAATCCCGGAAAATGAAGAGGGACCAGATGTACAGGCCTTCCTTAGCTCTGTCTCACCCAAACTGACCTCACTGACTTTTGACCCGCCACTGGAATTCCAACGAGCACACAGAGTGGGCCTGAAATGCCCTGTTGGGGCCTCAAGACCCCACCCGATCATTGCTTGCCTGCTACGTCACACTCATACCCGCCAACTCCTTCAAGTAGCACGAAACCACGGACTCTTCTGGATAGACAGATACGAAATTCGCATAACGGCCAACTACTCCAAGGACACCAATGAACGCAGGAAGCCCTTTCTGGCTTTAAGACCCCAACTCCGTCAGCTGGAGATGAAATACAGCCTCTTCGACCCTGTGAGAATGTGGGTCACACCAAAAATGGGGCATCCAAAGACTTCTACAATACCGAGGACATGAGAATTTTTGGGGATTCCTTCCAGCATCAGCCTACAGACTCCACCATCCCGATCCTACCACAAGACACTGCGGGAGACGACAGCTACATCCCTCCCTCTGGACTGGAGAGGGGAGGCACGGACCGGTACGACCCTGACAACTGCCCTAGAGGCAGAGACCTAGAGAGACTAACCAGGGCACATGACGACAGGGGCCAGGTTCTACATGCCGTGGCAGTCCACACTTAGCTCTTGGAAAGGGACAAATCCCGCTTACCCCTAAAACCGGCTTTTACACCCCCCTGAGACAATGATCTGCCACAGGGACTATATGGGATTATATGAGACAACAACGAGAGCCTCGGAGCACGACTGTTGCCAGTCCGACGGACAGATGAGTCCGGACTCTGCATTTATATTTTCTTTACTGCTGCTGATAATGTCATTACTAAAGAGCTAATATGCCTCAATCCCTACAATGCGAGACTATACAATGCAATGATACAATGCAAGTTATCTCTAGCTCAGTTCTGTGCACACACTACATACACTTAGATCAGACCTTGTTGGTACCCACTGTTTACGCGTAGGACAGGTTTATGCCCCATGTCGATGCTACGAATGTGTTGTTCGTTTGTTTATACTCTTTTAACACGAAGTAGTACGATGTGATAATGTAACAGAAGCTACCTCTGGCCTATCGTCGAGTTTATATTGCCTATACTAAGACTAAGAATTTGTCTATCCCCACAGACTACACATAGGCCACGGATATGCCTTAGAACTCAATGTCCTGTATGCAACGTTATGATATTAAGCCACAAGAGAAGTTACCTATGAGGGATGAGACATATGCACATATATATACCTCAAGTCTGTGCACACATTTCCTGCATCTAGGCCAGACCTTGTTGATATCCACTGTTTACGCATAGGACAGGCTTATGCCCCATGCAGATGTTATGAAGGTATTGTTCATTTGTTTCTACTCTTTCATACAAAGTAGTACAATGTGATAATAAAATAGAAGGTACCTTTGGCCCATTGCCAAGTTTATATTGTCTATATCAAGACTCAGAATCTGTATAGCTCCATTGTTTACCCATAGGTCACAGATGTGCCCTAGAATTCAATATCCTGCATGCAATATTATGACACTAAGCCACAGCGATACTACCTACGAAGGATGACACGTATGCACATGTATATGTATGTATACTTTAAACCCCTTCCCTGGCCCATCGCTGACCTGCTCTTCCCGCTCTGCTCCTCTACCCCCCTTATACCGTTCCCCCCCCCACCTCAAACTGCCGAACCATCCCTACAACATAGGATCCTGCATAGCAACGACGACTAGACACGGTGGTCTCCCACTCCATCGCTAGGGATACATAAACAATATCAGCTCTCACTCATTAATAGAATGGTCTCTCCCCTATACCTACGCCTGACTGCCTCCTTCCCCCCATCATTAATACAACAAGACTCTACTCTGTCAATAACCACCAATGCACACACTCCCCCTCTCCTGCTCCAACCCTCCATCTCCCTCCCCTCTCCCCCCTCCACATAGGACATCCCCTGTATGATCACTCCCCGCCAAAGCCCCCCGTGACAAACCTACGACATTCCTCCTCCCTCTGGAGCCAGACAGAAAGACTCTTAATAAATGATGACGACGGCCACCCTCCTTTTCCCCCCGCCCCCTCCGACAGGGACCCGACTGACGGCACTAAGAGCTCCTATAGGAAAAGGACCTGCAGTCTACAGATCTACTCCTCCAGGGGAAATTTTTCCCCTAGCTTCCTAACCTAGCTCCTCTATTCTCACCCTTACCTGTCCCTTCTCTCTCCCTCCTCCCCCTCTCTTTCTGACTGCATCTCCCCATTCCCCCCTCTCACCTTCCTCCCTACATCCTTACGCTAACCACCTCCCTCTTCCTCTCCCCACCTTCTCTTCTAACGCCTCCCCTTCCTTCCTTCTCTTGACCTTATCTACCCTCTTCTTCCCCCCCTACCTGAAGGATCATCCGACGTCCACCAGCTATCCCCTCCCCCCAACCGTAACGCTACCAGGACACTCTCCCCGCCCCAACGATAAAGGCAGCCCTCCACACTATTCTCCGAATTGCCGAGACCCATCAACCACACCCAGTATGCCGAGAGCTGCTCTCTGCACGACACACCCACTAAGAATCATCTCCTAGAATGTGCATGGCATGACGAATTACATCAAGCGAAAAAAGGTGTTGTCTTATCTCAATCTAAAAGAGCGGATATAGCCCTGATCCAGGAGACCCATCTGGACAGTACAGAGACCAGCAAGCTCTATCGGGACTGGGTGGGAAGGGTTTCCTTTAGCTGCTGTCCAGCAGACCAGGGACCCGGAGGAGGCACCCCCTGCAAATGCGGAGTAGCGATATTGCTACGTTAAACCCTTCTGGTTACAATTATCAAAACATGGAACGACCCAGAGGGAAGATACGTATTTGCAAAACTGAAGATAGGAGACACTTTCCTATGCGTGGGCTCAGTCTATACGCCGACCGGTACTAAGCTATCTTTCTTCCTACAATTAAACCACCTCCTGACTGAAATAGGGACTACCCGCTATATCATAGGGGGAGATTGGAACCTTGCCCAGGACGCCATGTTAGACAGAACGGGCCCTATCAATATGGGCAACAACCACGACAGGGCACTGCTAACGGACTTAATCAATGATGCAGGCTTGGCTGATTATTGGAGACTGTTACACCCAAAGGACAAGGAATATACATTCCTGTCGCCTGTCCACGGTACCCAATCCCACCTCGACTATTTCTTAGTGTCGCGCATCGTAGTTCCCCAACTCCAAGATTCTAGTATACTTGAAAGTGGACTTTCAGACCACTCCCCTATCTTGCTCCAGATCCAAGCAGGCCTCGCCCCCCCAGCCGCAAACCATGGCGCTTCGCGGTGCACAGATACCGTTCCCCCCAAGGGAAAGAACAACTGAGGACCCATGTATCCACATACATGGCCGACAACACCGGCACTGTGGCCTCTAAACGAGTCCTCTGGGCGGCGGCGAAGGCAACCCTGAGAGGCAACATGATGCGCGATGCAGCACTGGCTAACAAGGATAGGATGATACGCCAACGAACCCTAGAAGACGACATACGGAGCCTCACCAGACAATACACTGGCCAGCCGTCCCTCGCACTACGCCACCCTCTCGAACAAGCATGAATGGCACACAACGAGCTCTACACTTCGCAGGCAGAATACGCACTGCAAAGATTGCGCGGCCGTCACTATGAACAGCGCGAGAAAGCGGGATGCCTTCTGGCGGCACAACTCCATCAGAGAGAAGCTGCCTCTGTCATCCCGTCCCCCTCAGGAGCAGTACTAACCCGCCCACAAGACATCGTAAATGAATTTGCGACCTTCTACCACCACCCTTATACCCCTGAGACAGCGGCCACTACAGCGCAAACTGAGGCCTTTCTCACCTCGGCCAACCTACCCCACCTCTGAGAGGCAGGCCAGGCTCTCCTAGAAGGCGACATAAGCAGGGAAGAGATAGCACAAGCCATTAAAAACCTCCCCTATCACAAATCTCCGGGTGAGGGCGGCTTCCCTGCTGAATTCTATAGATGGGCAGGGGAAGAGGCAGTCACTGCTGTACATGAGGCACTCACAGAGGCATGCCAAGAGGGCTCCTTAGGCACACTGTCCAAAAATGCCACTATTGTTGTCCTGCCCAGACCAGGTAGAGACCCCCTACTCTGTGGCAGTTATCGCCCTATTTCCCTCCTGAACGGAGATGTCAAACTCTTGGCAAGCGTTTTTGCGGCTCGCTTACGGAAAGTGATACCGTCCCTGATCCATAACACCTAAGTGGGGTTCATACCGGGCCGCACCTCCAGAAATCATATGCTCACTCTCTGCCATACCCTATATGAATCCCTAAACATGCTGGAAGAAGCTTTGGCCCTGTCCCTCGACGCGGAGAAAGCGTTCGACTGTATCGAATGGCCCTACCTATTCGCTACTATGAAACACTTCGGTCTCGGAGAACAATTTATCTCCAAAGTTTGCTTATTATATGACCACCCTCCGACGCAAATTAATTGCGGGGGCTTCCTATCGGACCCGTTCCCCATTGGAAGAGGCACGAGGCAGGGTTGCCCCCTGTCACCGTTACTGTTCCTACTAGCAATGGAACACCTGGCAGCTACCATACGAAACTCCCAACAGATACAAGGTATCCCTTTAACAGGAGGCACCTCCAAAATCTACCTCTATGCTGATGACATCTTGCTCACCCTGTCTGATCTAGAAAGGTCCCTGCCAGCGTTAATCTCAATCATAGTGGACTTCGCATCCCTGTCTGGATACCGGGTGAACTGGGACAAGAGCGGATCACTACCCCTCTCACGAGTAACGACGAGGGCCGTAATCTATGGTCTACCATTCAAATGGACCCCGACACGTCTCAAATATCTGGGAACTCTTGTCAACCGAGGCCTAGAGCACATGGTTAGGGATAACCTAGACCCTCTCGTATCTCGGATGAAACAGGACTTCGCTAAATGGTCGTTACTGAGACTTTCTATGTGGGGCAGGACACAGGCAGTCAGGATGGTCACCCTCCCGTGCTTCACATATATACTAGGCATGCTTCCCCTACACGTGCCTCTTACCCTGCTTTGTGGGACAGACGCCTCAATAAGAACCTTTTTGTGGGGCTCTACATGCCCGAGGCTGACACCAGCAAAAATATTGGCAAGGCGATCCTACGGAGGTTTAAGTCTCCCTTCAGTGGAACAATACTCACTAGCCCTACAGCTATCGCAACTGGCATATCTACTCCCTGGAAACACAGACCCCCCACAGTGGGTAGCCACATAGAAACTTCTACGGGACCAGCACGAAGGACTAGGAGGGATATACACTGACCGCCACCCAACTGCCTAACCCTGTCCTCACAGCAACAAATGCGGTGTGGCCCAGGGCTCATCGCCTCCTCGGAGTGCACCCCTTTTTACACACCCAAGCCCCTATAGAGGGTAAAAAAAGCATTAAAATAGGGGGAAGTACCCTAAAATGGCACCAGTGGTACAATGCTGGCATTAGCTGCATAGCCCAAATCATAGATGGCGATCGACTCCGACCCTTCGCCACCTTAAGGGAAGAGTTCGACATACATAATAGCCAAGAATGGCGATACATGCAGCTTAAGCACTGTCTACATAAAGTACTGGGAACCCTTTCGTGGGGAGTCAAGGCCTCGCCAATTATTGCCTATCTACAGACATGGGGCCGCCACAAAGGTGTGATGGTAGGTTTATACGGAGTTAACCACCTTTATTCGCAACCCCTTCTTGAAAGCTTACGCCTCAAGTGGCAAGACCGGCTTGGAACGACATATACCGAGGAGGACTGGTCAGACATCCTGGAGGCACTCGACAGAGGTACCCGCGAGGCTCGACTGAAGTTTTGCCTATTCAAAGCCCTCCAGGACTGGTATTGGACCCCTATGAGGCTCTTCAGGGTGGGTCTAATACCGCATGTGAAATGCTGGCGATGCGCAGATCCTCACTGCGACCTACTACACATCCTGTGCCGCTGTCCATCGATACAACCCTTATGGGACACCGTGCATCACACTCTGGCGGACACCCTCCAGATACCGCACCCGTTCCCGCCGTCACTTATCCTTCTCCACGATATGCGCCCGTATCCCCTGCCACGCTCACAGCAGAGACTGCTGCATACAGCAATAGCCACAGCCAAAATTTGCATACTCCGGCACTGGAGATCCAGTACCGCCCCTACACCGAAAGAATGGATGACTGCTATGATACAAACTGCCACTCATGAACGGGTAATCTACAACTTACAAGATCAGGCAGCCCTGTTCACAGAAATCTGGAGCCCCTTTCTGCCAGGACCGTAATTGACAAAACCACCCCCCCTACACTCCACACTTAGGGCCAGATGTAGCAAAGTTTTGCGAGTCGCAAATGGCCCGATTCGCAATTTGCAACCTCGCAAAATCCGAAATGGGATGCACAAATCCCATTTCCGAGGTGCAAATAGCGATGCGAGCCATTACCGACTCGCAAAAATAGTGACCTGATTTTGCGACCCGCAAGGAGGAAGTTGCAAAATTTGCGAGTCGCAAACCATATGAAAAAGCCAGTCGCAAAATGCGACTAGTCGCAAAAAGCCCATTCTGCACACCCAGATTACCACTGATTCAGAGCAGGTGGTAACCAGAGCCAAAGTATAAAAGGATACCCAGAAGGCATCTGGATTACTCAAAATGGCTGAAGTGTATGTGAGAGCAAGGAGGAGGAGAGACCACGCCGCCCAGCAGAGGAGGAGGAGGAGCCAGAGACAGGAGAGGATATACAGAACCAGGCAGACACTTTTCCAACAAACTGAGGAGGAGATTTATGACAAATATAGACTGAGCAGTGCAGCAATATTAGAATTAATTGAACTACTCAATCCGCAGCTTCAACGACAGACAATGCGCGGCAGCGCCATCCCTACACATGTGCAAGTGCTATGCTCACTGCACCTCTTGGCCTCGGGTAGCTATCAGGGGGTGATTGCTGTGGCAGGTGGGGTATCCCAAAGTGCACTCTCACAATTCTTCAGATGTTTCCTAGATGCCATACTCACACACATGTCCAGATACATATACCTACCCAGGAATGAGGCAGAAATTAACAGCACCAAATTGGACTTCTACAGAATTGCCAGCTTCCCCCATGTAATAGGGTGTGTGGATGGGACACATATACAAGTCTGCCCTCCTACAAATCTGGAATATGTGTTCTGCAATAGGAAATGTACCCACTCACTAAACATCCAGGTGGTATGCGACGCCCATAATGTCATTACTGACATTGTAGCCAAATTTCCAGGGAGTACACATGACTCCTACATATTCAGGCACAGTGGGATACACCAACGCCTAGAACGAGGGGAGTTTGGAGATGGATATCTCTTAGGTATTGCTGAATACACCCTGAAGCCATACATACAGGTCACTGTAGAAACCATCCATGCCCTGCTAACATTGCTTATTTTTGTCAAACAGGTGACAGTGCATATGCTCTAAGGCCATGGATACTTACCCTGTACCTAACACCTGGGAATGAGAACTAGAGGCGATATAACAGTGCCCATCGGCAGACCAGAACTGTCATTGAGAGGACCTTGGGATTGTTAAAGGCAAAATTCAGATGCCTCCACAAAAGTGGAGGTGCGCTCCAGTATGCCCCAGAAACAGAATTCAAGATCGTTGCCGCATGTGCAATCCTACACAACATTGCCACCAGATGTGGGCTACATCTCACCCCTGAAGACACAGATTCAGGGGATGAGGAGCAAGAGCTACCACACCGACAGCCTGGGGATAGAAGCATTGCAAATCAAGGCAGACAGAGACGGAACCACATTGCAACACAATACGTTGGCAGGTACGTGGCAATTGTCACCACACTCACTGATGTCAGACAAACAGAGCCCAGTTGTGTAGTGGAACAAACAAAACCTTTTTATTTGTAAACTAAATGATAATAGAAAAGTGCTGTCCGTTAAAGTCTGTACATGTCCTAATGTAATGAGGACACATTAACATCATGTGCCTCATGACTCTTGCTGTCGGATGGCTCACACCCTCCTCCTTGTGCACCCAGCATGGCTCATCCCAGGTGGGTCAGCTGACCCCTGCCGTGCACTTGCACTCCTTAGCACACGGGAGTCACTGGCAGACACACTACTTATTGTTGACCCCTCCTAACTGTCCTGAGGGGTCTCACCTGTGCCCCTTGACACCTGCCTAGCTTCCATCAAGTCCACTGCGTGGCTGATGCGGCCAAGTCCACGTGCCACATCCCCCGCAAAGTGGCCAAGTTCCACCTGTAAACTCACTGTCCGTCTAGACAGGCCAGTTGTGTTTGTTGCAAGACACCCAATTGAAGCTGCCATGCGGTCGAAGCGTGCCACTGTGTGGCGCTCCCTGCACCTTGCCACCAGTTCCGTCACAAGTTGACGGATGGCCTGGGTGAGATCCCCCATATTTTCATTCAGTCTAGTGAACTGCGTGTTCACTTCAGCCAGGCCAGTGGTCATGTTGCTCTCCATCCTGTGCAATGTACTTGAGATTGACCTCAATTGTCTGTTTTGCAGGCGCTGACCGTTAAGGAGAAATGCCTCTATTCCTGCAAATCCTTCCTCCCCTATCTCCTCCTGGGGCACCGCCAGAACTCTGCGTCTGTTTCTGCGCCTTTGTCCTGCTGCTGGCATGGAACAACTTGCTGTGGGGTTGGGGCCAGAGGTCGTATCAGCTTCCCCCATTTCCTGCTCTTGTTCCTGATAGGACTCTGGTGGTGTCCTGCTGGGCCCAGGAATTTCTGCAGCAGCCTCCTGCACTGTCTCTGGCCCGTGGACTCCTCCCTGCCTGTTGTCGATGCTGGGGGTGTCTTGTGGGAGACCTGTGGGACATAGGGAATACACTGTCAGTCTCTCACATCTGTTTTGTGCATCATAATAAAGATTTCCTATATGCTGACTACTGTACTACATTGCCCATAATGCACTATTCTAGTGGTTGCTAGACTGGAATGGAGCTAGTCTTGTAGTGCCTGCTGCTGTGTACTGGGAGAGTGTGGATACTGCATTTGTAGGTGTGAATGCATACCTCATGGTACTCACTTTTGGATGTCCCTGGCGCAGAACTGTCCACTTCTCCCATTCCGAGTACGGCCTCAGGCTTCAGGGTCTGCTCCACCATTGCTTCCATGGCTGTGGGTGGTGGGACGGTGGATGGGCCTCCTCCAGTGCCCCTCATTTCTCTCAGCCGCTCTGCTACCCTCTCCTTTGTCCTGGAGCGCAGGTCATACCACCTTTTCTTGATTTCCTCCAGGGTGCGGTGGCTCACCCCTATGGCATTAATCCGGTCCTGGATTTGCTGCCAAATCTTCTTTTTTTCTGTGTCTGGGGCACTCAGGGCTGCCTTCCCAAACAGTTTGTTGTGGTGCTGGCAGCATTCCTCTCTGAGCACCTCCAGTTCTTTGTCAGAAAACTTCAGTTTTCTTCTTCTCCCAGCACTGCCTGCTTCCTCCATTGTACCAGCAGGTCCTCTCTCCTGGGTGTTGCACAGCAGTTTGGAAAAGGTGTGGCCCTCCCTCCTCCCAAGTGTATTTGATGACTTCCTGGTTCTGATGTCATCACCAAGAGCCAGGAAGTGAATTTCCAAACTAGTGTGCTGCACCTGCAGGCAATTTGCGGCCCAGTCGCAATTTGCGACACCCTACTCGCAAAAAGCGACCTCGCTAGAAGCGAACTCGCAAAATGCGGTGCGACATCATTTGCGAGTCACAAATTGGTTTCGCACTTTTTTCTTGGATTCCATTTTGCAAGTTGGAAATTGCGATTCGCATTGAATCGCAATTTCCGACTCGCTATTTTTTTGCTACCTACATCTGGCCCTTAGTGTCTACTTCACTCACACCACCCCCTCCACCCCCGTCTCATACCAGCTGGTGGACAGTCGACAGATGCCAACTAGATTCTCTCTTCCCCCCCTTTTTCCCTTTTCTTCCTTTTCTCCCCTTCTTCTTATATTCCATATCACATGCCCCGTTTTTTCGCTTTTACTCATCTTCACTCTTATTTCTCATGTCAACTTCTCCACCTTTCTCTCTCCCTGACTCCTAGATCTCCCACCCCGGAAGGTATTCCCCAATCCCACAACACTTAAAACTTTAATCAACAACCCCGCCCTCCCTCTCTTCCTCCACCAGGCCGCAATACCTCCCCCCTCTCCACCTACAATCCTCCCCTCTCCCTATCCAACTTATATTGGACCGGCCAGTGCAGAACTATAAGATCCACCCACAAGAGTTTCAGAGTTTCAAACTGTTAAAGGACACCCATGCAGACTCTCCTCGAGCCCCCTCCCCTCCACCCCGCCCTTCATCTTCTGGATTTTATACCCCACATCATAAGTAAACACATACATATCCACACAAGACCCCACATGAGTGCTCATATCATAAAGAAAATTACCAACACACCCATCAAGCCATCCTGATACACTGACCTCCCTCCCTCTCTTCCCCTACCCCTCCCCTCCCTTTTTTCTGCTCTTCTCACTCTTCTCCCTTTTTTTCTTTCCTTCCCCCACCTATCCCCCTCCCCAATACTAATACCCTCCGCCCCTTCCTTCCTACCTATCCCTTTTTCGTACCTCATACCCCAATGTTCATATTCTCTTTCTGTTAAACTTATGCGTACGCTAATCAAGAAATTAGGCTCTGTCAAAAACATATGGGCCACGTCCTACAATGTACTCTGTATTACTCTGTATCATCCCTCAAATTTCAATAAAAAGATTATAAATCAAAGAAAAAAAATATATATATCTGTAATTAATGATTCTAAAACTAGAACTGGCCCTCGGTATGCACAACCCATGAAATCTTCCCTGTTTGACCGCATCGCCTCATCCAAATTCAATATTTTCCTATAGCCAAAAAAGAGCCCCTACCACTTGAATCCCATACCTCATACCACTCAATAACCTGAGGCTTCTTTGACTATTGAAGAACTGCAAGACTTGTTTGATAGCGTCTACAATGTCTCCATTGTGACTTTGCACGTGGCAAAAGAACCCTAATTAGATCTATATTAATGATGACCGAAGTCAGCTGGAGGACCGAATATCAAGTTAAGTGGTATAGAAAATATGTATGTGAAACTGTATGAGAAGTTGAACTTGTCATTAGATAATAGAGAAGAGCCCATTGGTAGGCATACCTGGCACAAGAAATTCTCAACTTGCAACTTTAATTTAAAAAAAAATAATGGTCCATATAAACAGGTTCTTGACAAGGCTCATCCCATAGACCTATACATGGAGGATATGGTAAGCACTACCCTTCTGAGCCATAACGGTGCAATAAGGAGCATTCTAGCATTGGGATTTCAATGTGGCCAGCTGTTAGACCTGGCATCCTTGGCGTGCTCTCCCATCTTTTTTGCCTCTGCTTCCTATGTTTTGACTTTGCGCTGGACTCTGTTTTTGCTGATTTTGGTACTCTGGGCACTTAACCACTGTTGACCAGTGCTAAAGTGAAAGTGCTCCCTGTGTAAATTATATGTGTAATTGGATTTTCCATGATTGGCTCATTTGATTTACTAGTAAGTCCCTAGTAAAGTGCACTAGAGGTGCCCAGGGTCTTTAAATCAAATGCTACTAGTAGGCCTGCAGCACTGGTTGTGCCACCCACATGACTAGTCCTGAAAACACGTTGGAGACCTGCCACTGCAATGTCTGTGTGTGCAGTTTTGCACTGACAATTCGACCTGGCAAATGTACCCACTTGTCAGGCCCATACCCTCCCTTTTTATACACGTAAGATGCCCCTAAGGTAGGCCCCAGGTAGCCCCATTGATAGGATGCAGTTTATGTTAGAGGTGGGACATGTACTGATGTATTTCAAATGTCCTAACAGTGAAATACTGCCAATTGCGGTTTTTACAGTTGCGGGGCCTTTCTCTCTCATAGGTTAACATCAGGCCTCCCTTTAAATATCTTTTAAGTGTGGTTTCCCTGTGGGAGCAGATAGAAATGTGGAGTTTGGTGTCTGTGAACTCACAATTTACAAATACATCTTTTGGTAAAGTTGTTTTTTCACTTTCTAAAAGTGGCATTTTCAAATTGACAATTTAAAAAAAATAAAAAACGATGGATTAAACCCAGATCTTTGCGACTGGGGGTGTGTGTTTGCATTGTTCAGCATTCTGTCCATCACTTGTTTTTTTTTAGTTAAATTATATGCCTATTTAGGAAAAATGTTCTCTGCTAATTTATCAGAGAGAGAACACATTGCAAATTTGATGAATAGGGCACTGACCATTGGAAATACACTTAAAAAAGCACTTGATGCCGCCAAAGGCTTTAATCATTTTTTAACTGTATACAAGATGAAAATCCCCCTGAACAGCTATATGGTGTTGAAATTATAAAAGTTAGGCACTGGCACTTTATGCATAGAGTTGAAGGGAAAATTGTGCATACAATTTGGAACTTAAATACAGTGGCGCTAATTGGGGCACTAAGCATTGAAATGGGTTTGGTAAGCAGCTTTATAAGGGGATTGGCAGCCATAGTACATCAGGGTTACCACTTATAAGTGTGGATGTGGAATGTTTCAATTCTGTGAAGGGTGATTGGATACTGATCAAACTTTTACACACACTTGGGGACTTTTGATTAAAATCAGTAGATTTGCAAAACATGGGTTACGTTACTCTTAAAGGGTATTTCAATTCTTTTTATGAATAATAGATCTATGGAATATGGCATTCCCCTCTGTGGGAGAATAAAGAGGCTGGTGATATTATTACTGACTGGATGTGTCTCGGTTCTGCAACCTTATTTAAGCCGGTACCTAGAGCATAGTGTACGCCGTATGCTATTGTTTTAGGTTGATGTGCCTCCATCTAACTCATGTTACAGATACTTGGCGAAAAATAAATTGGGATGACAGGTTGTGTAATCTATGTAAGGGTGCTGTAAAAATGGCATAAACTGTAGATTATGTTTTATTTGTTTGCCCTGCTTTAAAATCTCCTAGATTCTGAGCTTTAAAACCTCTTTTTGTGATATATGGTATTGTCAGGCAGCTGGAACTGGTTACCAGATGTTTTACGGCCCATTTAACAAAATGACGTGCTGTAGAGCTTTTACATTTCTAAAAAGTTTTTACAAAATGTATTAAATCTTGAATCATGTAGGTTAAATCATTTTTTTAAATGCTATAGACAAATCTTGTTCTTTATTTCTGTTCAGTAACTGTTCTGCAGAAATATTGTTTGATGTATTATGCTTTGATTCTTGTTTACTGTTGATCTCTTTGTCAGTCTAAATATATAATGAAATCTTGTAATCTTGAGTACTTGGAACAATTCTAGATATTAACAAAGCAAGAAAAGTTGGGATGCAGGTAACGTCTTAATATGAGATTTTGACAAGTGTACACCTCCCTGGAAAAAAAATGATAAGACAAACCCTCCAGGATTTTGTGATTTCACGATTTGCAAAACAATCTCAAAATCCAGACTTTTGTGAAAATGCTGTGATTTTTACAAAAGCCCCCACGAAATTATAATTAAAACCTTAGTTTAACCTTTCCCTTCTAGACCCTACACTGCCAAGCTGGGCCAATGAAAGGAGGCTTGGCTGGAGAGAAGTGGTTTCCAACTATCTCTGCTTCCACAGCCAGGAGTAAAACATAAGGCTACAGGAGACCTGGACTAAACAGGTATGTTAATGTCCCGGCCTCATTTGGCTGTCTTTGATCCTGCCCCTATGCCCCACCCTCGCACTTATCTACACTCACCCCCAGTCCTTAATAACAACTCCTTTCAAAGGCCGATGCCTCAACGCCCCACCCCAAAGCACCCATCATACACAATTAGAGTGAAATACTTTGTGCTGGAGGGGAGCTGTTATTTTAGCCCTTCTGCCCTTCCCACACCTTGATTTAAGATGTGAGGAGAACAGTGAGGAGAGCAGGGAGAGCTAAAGAAACAGCTCTCTACAGCAGCACAGCAGCATGTATTTGATGGTGGGAAGCATGACAGCAGAGTGGTGATGGAGAGTGATAGCGCGTCCAGTCGTTATAAATTACTTATACTTGGACACGCCGGAGGTCGGTGAACCTTTTGACCGAGTTGAGTTCTCCTCATCCAAAAATAGTCGGATCCCTCAAATCAATAATCAATAACCCTTCATAATCAATAACCAATACTCAATTAGTAATCAAACAACAAATCAAAATCAATAATAGTCAGTAATTTGACACACCATGACCTTTCAGTCATGAATAACCACACCTGTTTTTTAAAAGTTAATGAGTTTATTTCCCTATATTAACAAAGCTAGCACAATATAAGTAAGTCTCAAAATCAAATGGTATACATATACGAACATTACTAGCTGTCCATAGCGACGGAAGAAACGCAATCTACGCAAAATATGGATTATAATGCACTCGGGTATAGCAATGCAAATCACTAATAAAACTGAATTTGACTAATTTCATACATTGGTCAGCATAACAAAATTTCAATTCAGCATGGTGCATCAAGTGAATACCTCAACTATCCTCTGATTAGCATTGGCATGTTGGGCTTCATGCAAAATAATTTAATCAACATGAATTTTGAAAACCTCTAAACTTGGGCTCTGTCAAAATAAGCAGTTGGTACCTAAGAAGGAAAATACAATGAATAACACATTTATCCTTTCATAATTACCAAATAAAATCAGCACTCAAGGTAAGTCTTCGTCCTTCAGGTACCGGTTCGATCAGCATGGGGCAGATTTCAAAGGGGGCAAAGTTAAGGCAAGTATTCCTTGCCGCAGCAAGAAAATGGGGCAAAAGTTATTGCATGGACAAGACAGGGTAAAGTTAAAGTTAAAGTCTCTAGGGTGAGAATTCTTCAAAGTCTCTTTCTCTGGGATAGAGAAAAGGCATCAAAGTGTCATTTAAAATGGCGTCTTGAATCTGGCTTCAAAATGGCATCAAAGAAAATGGCTGACTTCTCTTTGTCCGGTGGGTTTAAGTAAGAAACGTTCCAAATTCTTCAGGGTCTTCCATTGGAGGGTTCATAGGGTGGCTTCTCTTTGACCAATGAATAGTGTCTTTCTCTTAGTACTCATTTATGCATAAGGTGTCCTTGGAGCTTTGGAACACAAGTAGCAACAAAGTGTGCCAATTATTTCTGTATCAGTGTCTTTATTGTCTGCACCTGCAGAAACTGACCTTGCTTCAAAGGGGATGAAACCTGCCTAGCAAGAAACCTTGAGATAAGTGTATTAGTCATTCTACTGGAAAAATACAGCCTTAAAGTTTAAAATATGCTTTTGTTAATACAAGTGAAAACCACGCAGTTTAATTTGAGACCAGGCAACTAGGCCAAAGCCTCTGCTAAATTTAAGCTAACCATATAACAGTCTCAACAAGAAATTCACAGAATACATTTGCAAATATGACGGATTACTACATTGTCGCTTCTTCATGATTAATATAAGCTTGTTTATAATAATGGCAAACTACTTCGTGGGCACATTTTCCCACATACATTATTTTCTCTGCTATAATCACATTTTCTTATACGATTTTGTTACATGATATATGAATGTTTGTTAGTCATTCTTTTTCTGTTTCATCAATCCCTCCTCTGATGACTAATTATGTCATAACATCAAATCCTCCATCACAAATTTTATTCCATTAAAATTCTGTTTCAGTAATTTGATATTTCAGTAAATTCCCTTTTTCTTCTCACTCCTTTTGATTTTTCCCTGTATATTTCTACCATTTTATTTTGTTCTTTCTCTCCTCTTCTCTTGTTTCTTGATTTCAATATTTTAATAGTTTTCCATATTCCCCAAATACCTATTAAGCAAATTAATATTATTAATATTCCTTTTACTATTTTCAGTAATATTCCGTTCCAAATGTTGCTGAGCCAATTTCCCACAGAAGCAAATCCTTTCCCAACCTTTTCCCATACTTCTGGTTCTTTCAATTCTTTCAAATCTGCACTATCGTTAGTTAAATTTGTAAGCATTTTCCTCATTTTCCCACTGTTGTCTAGTATGTATGAACAACAGTGACGTGTACTAAGCATTTTGCAAACGCCGCCATTCTTTGCTAAAAGAATGTCTAAAGCAAGCCGATTTTGAAGAGTCATAGCTCTTTCTGAAGCAAGTTCAGTATCCATCAGGATCATTGCTCCTGAGAATTTTGTCAGCATGTTATCCACAATAGTAGAAAACTTTCGTATTTTGATCGAATTCAATATGACTCCTACTGAACGAATCATTGCTCCAAATATATCTCCTCCACACCAGAAGCTCTCTCCCTTTTCTGAATACGATGTAATTCAGACAGCTTTGAAAACGTCTTTAAGTCTTCTAGTTGATAAATCTTTGGAAATACTATTCCCAAATGACATCTCCCATACCATCCCTTTGGAAGACGATAATAGGCGTTGAGTCCACAAATATAGTACACTCCTGGAGTAGCTGGATCTAGGCCATTTAACATGAACGTCCATTTAGCCTGAAATAAAAACACGTGTTTACATTCACTCGTTCCTACAAACTGTGTCATAATATGATTTAGGTCTATATATACAAAGCTTCCCTATATGTATTGCTTCTAAAGCTAGTCTCCCTTATGTCTTTATTGCGGCAAAAGCATAGTTATCTACAGATGTCCTTTTGTGTAATTATTTTTCTAATTTTTCCTTCACCATTTTCCTTCTATCTTCAGTGTGATCTAAAAAGCTTTTCTCTACCAGTGAAAGCAAGCATGTACGGTTTTCTCTATGAGCTTGAGCTGCGGAAAAAGGTGATAGTGGTTCCCCTAACTATTTTATATAATAATCTCTTGCTACTTTACTCAAGTACTCTATTATGGGGACATATGGAAACATGACATCATGATTGGAATAGAAGTATTGAATATACTCCTGGCCATAAAATCTGGTTAGTAACAAACTACATGTTATTCCATACCTAAGAGGCATGCTATGATATGTCACTCTTTCTATTACTGAGGTAGGTATTTGTGTACACACATAACAATCTTTCGAATCCATTGTCTCAACATACTCATTCAGCAAGCGATAGAAGACGTTAGAAGAAAGATCTTTCTTGTTGTGTAAATATTTCTCGTCTTGTTCGAGTTTCTGCAAAGGAGTTAATTCAGTAGTAGTTTTAAAGGTAGAAGCATCATTCGCATCTCTTTCATTCCCTCCATGCATTCCAAGAATTATTGCCATAATTATTAGTACACATGCAGTTATTAGACCTATACACATATATTTACAATATTTCATTTTATGTCCGTGTGTTGTATTGCCTGGCATGATCTATATAGAATCAGAAAGTTGAAGACACTTTATCAAATCAGATTTGCATAGATATATAAAGCTGAACGAGGTCAAAGTACACACGGTGTTTTTTAGCAGCTTAGTCTCCTGTCAGTTAAGCAGCTTTGTCTCAAAATCGGTTTCAAAGTCAATCAAGTTATCAATGTCTTATTCGGTTCAAAATTCAATCAGGTTATCAATGTCTTATTCGGTAATGTTCATGAAATTTCACTTTTCAAGTACCAAAGTGTCGCTCTGCTTCTTCGTTTTCAAGACTGAGAGATAGAAATTCATCTGACCAATCGTTAGTGGCTGTGTATGCCCACTCTGGACCAGAATATCTTCTGCTCGGTATTCTTTTCCTTTTCAATTTTGCATCTCCTTTCGATTCTCTTTCGCTTATGTCTTGTTCTTTGGCTGTGTCTTTTCCTTCATTCGATGTCGTTATTACGATAGACACTTCTTTTCTTTTCTCCTTCAGTTTGGCCGTTCATTTTCGTTTAATGCTTCTTTAGTCTTTGATTTCACTGACGATATGCTTTGTCTCCGTTTCGCGCTGTTTTCACCTGATGGACCGGCAACCGGTTCTGGAAGAATTTGAACAATTTCATTCTGCTCTGTCTTGCCTCCTTCCCCTAGGAGGTCAATCAGGTTTTCTCCTTCTTTTCCTGTATCGTCTGCTTCTGAGAAAGCCCTCCTCTTAATAGGCTCTCCTGCTTCTTCACCTGTGATAGGATCTTTGTCACTTCCATGGATCTTTCTCACCTCCTGAGGCTTCTTCTCTGTTGTCCTCAAAAGGATCGACTTCCTCAGAGAATATTTCTTCTGTCTCAATTTCTTCTTGTTCGCTTTCAGGCTCCTTTTGTTTTGTCTCAGTGTCTGGTACTTTCCTGTCAGTTGTAGGTACTTTCAGTGCTTCAATTTCCTCTTCTGTGGGACACGTCACCCTTTTCGTGTGACTGGCGTGAATCCAGTTGGGAACCCCCGCACACTTTACAGCAGTGGTAGTTGTCAGAATCACTTGAAAAGGTCCTTTCCAACGGGGTTCCAAACACGACTTCCTAACATGCTTCTTTATCACCACCCAGTCACCTGCCTTCAGGGCGTGTCCTGGACCTTGCATCGGTGGTAAGGTGGTTGCCTCCACCTGGTGAGAAAAAGAGCGGAACACATCAGCCAGACCTTTGCAGTAGTCCAATACCATATCATCTGTAATATTTACAAGAGCATTTGCAGGAACTGCTGGAAGTCTCATGGCTCTGCCCATGAGGATTTCATGTGGTGATAGTCCAGTTTTTCTATCAGGTGTGTTTCTCATTGACATTAACACCAAGGGCAACGAGTCAGGCCATTTCAAATTTGTGGATGCGCATATTTTTGCCATTCTTGATTTTAGCGTGCCATTCATTTGTTCCACTAGTCCTGATGTTTCAGGGCTATAGCTACAGTGCAATTTCTGCTCAATGTTCAATGCTGCACATAGTAGTTTGATTACTTTGTTAATGAAGTGACTTCCCCTATCTGATTCTAAAGAGATCGGGAATCCGAAACGTGGTATTAGTTCTCTCAAATGTAGTTTTGCAACTGTGAGACTGTCATTTCTGCGTGTAGGGTATGCTTCAATCCAGTGACGAAAAATACACACAACCACCAACACATATTTCAAGCCTCCATGCATAGGCATCTCAATGAAATCTATTTGCATCCTGCTGAATGGCCCACCTGCTCTTCCAATGTGGCTCAAATTTACTACTGTTCCCTTCCCTGCGTTCATTTGTTGGCAAATGACGGAACAATGGCAAACTGCTTCAGCAATTTGGCAGAATTTGGGATTAAACCAATCAATTTTGAATAATCTAATCATGGCATCCCTTCCAAGGTGGGCTTGTCCATGATATAATCTGGCTAATTGGGATAAGAGTCTGTCTGGCAAAACTAATCTCCCTTCACTTGAAACCCACAAATCATATGGCTTCTTTACGCATTGTAATTTACTCCATGAGAGTTTTTCATCCTTACTGACATTATTTTGTAGGAATTTCAGTTCTTCAATTGTGTCTAAGACCTTTAGAGCAAAGGCTTCACTTGGTTCAAGTTCTGGCTCATTTATCAAGTTCCATTCGTCTCTGAGCAATATACAGTTCAATGCGCAAAACCTTGTGACTTGATCTGCATATCCATTTCCCAAAGAAACGAAGTCTTGTGATTTCGAATGTGCACTGCATTTTACCACTGCTACTTCTCCTGGTAACTGAATAGCATGTAGCAATTCTCTTATTCTTTCACTGGTGATACTGAAGAGGTCATAAAGCCTCTTTGTGACCACAGCTGTCTAAAGTCATGCACTATTCCAAATCCATACTGACTGTCAGTGTGAATGGTGACTTTCTTTAATGCGGAAAGTTGGCAGGCTCTAGTAAGGGCTACTAGTTCCGCTACTTGTGCAGAGTAAACTCCCTGAAGCCTAGTTGCTTCTAAAACACCAGTTATTGTGCATACAGCATATCCTGCTTTCAATATTCCTAGTACATCTCTTAAACATGAACCATCAACAAAAATAATTTGATCATTTCTTCCAATCGAGTATCTTTGATATTAGGTCTTGGTTTAGTACAAAATTCAGTCACCTGAAGACAATCGTGCTCGATGTCTTCGGCGTTCTCAATTTCCACATTTTCACTGGGAAACAAAGTTGCTGGATTCAACGTAGTGCACCTTTTCAGCTGCACATTGGGTGATCCCAAAATTATTGTCTCGTACCTTGTAAGCCTAGCACCAGTCATGTGCTGTGTTCGGGAACGTGTCAAAAGTATTTCGACTGAGTGAGGGACCATTACTGTTAAAGGATGTCCCATTACTATTCCCTCACTCTGATTTAGGCTAATACCAACTGCTGCTACAGCACGCAAGCATCCTGGTAAGGCTGCTGCGACTGGATCCAAAGTAGCTGAAAAATATGCTACTGGTCTGTTTACGCCACCATGGGCTTGAGTCAAGACAGACAAGGAACATGCATCACGTTCATGACAAAACAATGTGAAAGGCTTTGTGTAATCAGGCATACCTAAAGCTGGAGCTCTGCACATGCATTCGTTTAATTCAATAAAGGCATCCATTTAATCTCTTTTCAACACTATTTCATCCTGCTCGTCTTTCTGGGTCAGTTTCAGTAAAGGTTTGGCTAGAGTTGAGTAATTGGGAATCCATTGGCGACAGTAGCTCACCATTCCCAAAAACGTTCTCACCTCTTTTCTTGTTTTGGGTGGACTCATTTGAAGTACACTCGTCATTCTTTCTTTCATGATTCTTCTCGACCCTTTTTCTATTTGGTGACCCAAATATTTCACTTTCTTTTGGCAGAATTGCAGTTTCGAAGGAGACACTTTGGCCTGTATTTATACTTTTTTAGCGCCGCATTTGCGCCGTTTTTTGACGCAAAAGCGGCGCAAACTTACGAAATCCAATTGTATTTTGTAAGTTTGCGCCGCTTTTGCGTCAAAAAGCGGCGCAAATGCGGCGCTAAAAAAGTATAAATACGGGCTTTTGTGTCCATTCCTTCCCAAATGGTTCAGTAGGGCAATAGTGTCAACTGTACAGTCATTTTCTGTCTTGGATGCGATCAGTAAATCGTCAATATACTGTACTAAGGTGGATTCAAAAGGTTATTCCAATGATTCCAAATCTTTTTTTAGAATCTGATTGAAAATTGATGGTGACTCCGAAAACCCTTGAGGAATTCGACACCAACTGTAGACTCTGTCCAGGAATTTAAAACAAAAGAGAAATTGGCTGTCCTCATGAAGAGGCACAGAAAAGAATGCTTGTGATAAGTCGATGACTGAGAACCACTCTGCATCACAGGGAATTTGAAACATTATTACAGCTGGATTTGGTACTACGGGACAACATTTGACTATTATGTCATTTATTTTTCTCAAACCTTGAACAATTCGGACCTTTCCACTTGGTTTTATTAGTCCCATGATTGGTGAATTACATGGACTACTTAGTACTTCTTTCACTACTCCCTGTTTCACAAATTCGTCAATGAGTTGGGCGACTTTCATGAGAGTGTCTTGTGACATATGGTATTGCGGAGTCTGAGGAAAATTTACATTAGGTTTTACAGTCACTTTCACTGATTCTGCTCCTTTGACTAATCCTACTTCTTTCCCTGTCATATCCCACACTTCCTTTTCAACTGTTTCTTGAATATCTGCTTCAGTGAGCATTGGATAAAGAGTAATCAGGGGATACTCTTCATCAACAGTTTCCATTTTGTCCTCTCCTAAACTGTCCTCTTCTTCCTCATCACTGTTTGTCTGAATTTTGATTCCATTATTTGAGCGCATAATCGAGTATCCCAATTTGCACAATAAATCTCCCCCTAATAGGGATATCGGACTTGAGTTACACACCACAAATTTATGTGACCCTTGAAAGTTACCAATTCTGACCTGCACTGGATCTGTGAATGGGTTTGTCAGATACCTGTTTGCTACTCCCACTACTTGAACTGTTGTCCCTGAAAGCGGCAAATTTGGTACTTCGATACTTCTGACTGTAGAGCATGTAGCTCCTGTGTCAACCAAAAATGAAACGCTGTGACCCATAACTTTTCTTTCCACATATGGTCCATTTTGATCAACTTCCAAAGATGCTGCAAGCATACAATTTCCCTCCTCATCTGAACTTTTGCTCTCCCATACATTGTTTATTCCATTCTCACTGTGTAACGGGAATTGGTGTACTGTGTCACTTTGATTCATTCCTTGATCTGTTACCTGTTGAGGAAGCATTACTTGTTGCTGATTCATTGGCGCTAAGGGTATTTGCATTTTCTGATTAGGTACCATAGGAAACGGCTGTTGCATTGGCTGCAACTGTGTCATTCGTACACGGGGCATTTGCACCTGCTGTTGTTGTATAGGTTGTAGACCCTGCATCTGATTTACATTATTTTGGAAATTTGGATTTGGACCTCTCAATTTCGGTCCTCTCATATTCTGGAATGTATTGACATCATTGTTTTGCTGACCTACACCTTCCTGTACCAACATTGGGCACTCCCGTTTTCAATGCCCGACGATTCCGCACATGTGACATGGCATCACCTTCTTCATTGCCTGTATACCATTTGGAATCACAACAGTATTTAAATCAGGACCATTATTCACAAAACCTCCACGGCCTCTGCCTCTCATCTGTGGCTGAAACATAGCATTTCCCTGCTGTTGCTGCTGCGGCAACTGTTGTTGGAAACCTTGCAAACCTTGTAAACTTGTCTGGGCTGCTCAAATCTGCATCACCATCACTTTCTCTTTCAACCTTTTCTGCTTTGTCTCAATCTCATCACTGAAGTATTTTGCATAGTTCAACACTTCATCGATCGATTTTGACTGCCAACAAATCAAATGCATTTTAATCATGTGGCTAATTTCGGGTCTCAATCCTTCCACAAATCTGAATACAAAATGGAGCATGTCCTTTGCCTCAAACGTTTCCGTGCCACTGTAATTTTTAAATGCTTTCAACAATCTCTCATAGTATGCATGTATCGACTCTTTAACTTCTTGTGCTGTTCTGTCAATCCTCTGCCAATCTACATTTTTCGACGCAACTTTTGTTTTCAAATGCTCAATCACCTTATGGTATAAACTCATTACCGTAGGTGATGGTGCACCTGTGTCCCTATCTCTTTCTGGTTCACTTGTTGGCCAACCTACAGCCCTTTTACAATCTTTCCACAAATCTGCCGGAACTAGAATTTCGAATAAAGTATTCAGGTCTTCCCAAAGACATTTTGCGAGTTTCACGAATCTATCTGTCTGTTGATACCATTCGATCGGTTTCTCTCTTAACTTAGAGAAATCATCCGTAAAGGATTGAATGTCACACCTATGCCATGGTACATGGACAAGTTTCCCCCCTGCTGTTTCTCTCATTGGTAACATGGTTATCAGATCATCATTCTGTTGTACTTTATCATTCCGATCTGGGGTACTTTCTTTCTTCTTATCCTTTTTCTTAACCCATCTACTCTCCCACTTGTCTAAACATCTCCAAACCTGCGCGCTTTTCAGTATCTCTTTAAGGTGTGTTTTCATTCCTGCAGATCTCATGTGTTCAAAATCTTTTGTCTCAAAGTCTAACCTGCAACTTCTGCTCAAGTGCTTTGTTTTAGTTATGTCTATTTTGTATCTGTCTGAAATGTCTTGTAACTTCCTATGTATGCTGCTCACTTCTTTTGTGACTCTAGGGCAAATGTATCTCAGCTCTTCTTCTGTGTATGATTCTAACCTGTTCAGAACCATCGTTCCCTCTACTAGTTCATCTGCTTCCATGCCCAACATTATTCTATTAAAAAATTCTTCTCCTTTCCCGCTGGGTGTGCTCTGTGGGGAGTTCAGGCTGTTCAACCATTGTGTTAACTGTTGTGCGTTTAGTCCCATTAATGTGGCATTTACGTCTATTGCTACTGATGGTTTCTGTAGCATTTCTGTTTGTGAAGTCAGCGGTACTATTAGTGGTGGACTTGACCTTACCACGGTTGACAGAGCACAAATTTGAATTGGGCTAAATTCCAACAAAGACCCAGATCTGTTTGACAGTGTTCCTACAGGAGTCGTTTCTTGGGTATTTTCTATGTATCTTCTTCCTGTCTCATTCTGCGTCATTACACCTTGATCGCATACATTTGGCCTTGCCTGTTATATATATTGGTACTGGCGGACCTACAGTGACAGGCAAAGATATTGTGTCCGGATTCTGTCTATTACCCAAATTCTGTGACATGTTAATTCCCACATTATGGTTCATCATTGTTGGCTTGTCTGACTGGTTTTCTGCTGTTTGAATGTATTTTGGCACTTCTTGCATCTGCTTTTGAGGCATCAAAATTTGTGTTGATTCGGTTTGAATCAATGTTGGTCTTTGGTAATTCTGTCCTCCCTGCACCATTAAATTTGAGGTCACTTCCAAATTACGCTCATCATAATATCGTCTTTGGACCTGTGGCTGATAATCATTAACATGTTTTAGTTCAGTCATGTCAGGATATATTCTCTGAACTTGTGGTATTTCTGGTGTAAAGGGCATAACGGGACTACTTTGCCTCTGCAATGTTCTCAAATTCGGGGTTACAGTACCCTGTACTGGTTCTGAAGGGGCAGTACTAGTGCTTGGGCCATTTTCGGTTTCCACATATGGTGGTGGACGGTCATTTAGCAATTGCAGAATGAACTCCTCATCATCTGATTCGTCTGACCTTTTCGAGTTTCTGTTGTTTTCTCTGTCTCTGGACTGACTCCTGTTTGTTTTATGAGTAGCTTTCCTTCCTTCTATCTCTGCTTCGTCAGTAATTGCTGGAAACAATTTAATTCCCTGCAATATGTCTGATCTCCAAACCTTTTGAGTACTATCCCATCTAGCATCCGCTAGTGTCTTTTCTACTTTTCTCACTCTTGACTCAAATTTCTTTTGTAATTGCCTTCTAGCCATTTGTTCCCAAATTGCTAATGCTTCAAACTGTGCTGGTCTTGGAGGTATTTTCATGTCATATAGCGCAAATCTCAAATTCTCCAAGACTCTTAGGTTAAATGTCCCATGGATAGGAAACGCTACACTTCCATGCTTTTCTGTTAATTTACACCATTGCTTTAACCAAAGACATGGTGCGACACCGTTTTCTTCGATTACGATGTAAGCTGGTGTACCCTAAGGCGGTGTTTCTTCTCCTACATTTGCTTTAATATATACATCTCCCCTCAAGGCACCCCTAAGTGCTTTGAAAAATGTAATCTTTCCGTCTTTTTATTTTCTTAAAATGTAATCAATAAGTGACTTTAATTACCGGAATACTCTTCGCTTGCCTTTTCCCACCAATTGCGCTTCATGGACTGCATCCAATCCGTGCGCGACCCTTCTCACCAACCAGTCTATCCCAGCGCGGCTCCTAGTGACGCCAAACTCACACACTGTGGCTGACAAAGTCTCGCGGCTTGTCCTTCTTCATTCAACTTCACTCAAAACTAATTTCTGCAATATTTCGCGAGCACTTAACCAAAAAGAAGAAAAACAAATCCGTCGGTTTACTACAGGAAGGGAAATACAATCGCTTCAGAAACCTTAGGGATTTTTCACTAGCCTCAGCAGTTATTCCATCTTTCTCGGTTTCCCACTTTCACAAGCAAAATTTGACCTACAAACTTTACTCGCAACTGATCAATGAACTATTCTAGTGCACCTTAGAATTCGTCAAATATCAGTCGAAAATGTTCTTTTATTTCTCAACATTCGTACTGACTTGTTGACCACGCCAGATCAACCTATTAAACCGAACAAATTACAACATCAAACAAGTGTCTCATACACTTTTCAACATACTCCGGAGTCTCTTCACCTCGCAGGGCCCGTCTCAACATCAACAACCACGTGGACAATTTTTTCTGCACAAAGCGCTACACTCATATGAAGTTCGACGACTTCCCTGCTCTCACACTTTGGAGTATCACTCCTCTAAAATTTGTATTGGAGTTCATAACCCCCTAAAATCCTCACAAACTTCACAATTCATCTGCGACGTAAGCTATGCAAGTGCAAAAACCCTAACTTCACTCATACCGTCACTAGAAACGCAGAAAACATTCTCACACCTCCATTTCCTCCATTCGCAAGCTCCGAGATTCCGGGAAAGTCATTGGGGATTTAGGGATCATCATCTCTCCAACTTGTTTTATCAAAGAAAATTCTAACTTGAATCCGTCTATTGTTCGGATGGGGTCCCAAAGGGCGAAACCATCCTCTGCTACCATCTACTGATAGCGTGTCCAGTCCTTATAAATTACTTATACTAGGACACGCCGGAGGTCGGTGAACCTTTTGACCGAGTTGAGTTCTCCTCATCCAAAAATAGTCGGATCCCTCAAATCAATAATCAATAACCCTTCATAATCAATAACCAATACTCCATTAGTAATCAAACAACAAATCAAAATCAATAATAGTCAGTAATTTGACACACCATGACCTTTCAGTCATGAATAACCACACCTGTTTATTAAAAGTTAATGAGTTTATTTCCCTATATTAACAAAGCTAGCACAATATAAGTAAGTCTCAAAATCAAATGGTATACATATACGAACATTACTAGCTGTCCATAGCGATGGAAGAAACGCAATCTATGCAAAATCTGGATTATAATGCACTCGGTTATAGCATCAAGTGAATACCTCAACTATCCTCTGATTAGCATTGGCATGTGGGGCTTCATGCAAAAGAATTTAATCAACATGAATTTAGAAAACCTCTAAACTTGGGCTCTGTCAAAATAAGCAGTTGGTACCTAAGAAGGAAAATACAATGAATAACACATTTATCCTTTCATAATTACCAAATAAAATCAGCACTCAAGGTAAGTCTTCGTCCTTCAGGTACCGGTTCGATCAGCATGGGGCAGATTTCAAAGGGGGCAAAGTTAAGGCAAGTTTTCCTTGCGGCAGCAAGGAAAATGGGGCAAAAGTTATTGCATGGACAAGACGGGGTAAAGTTAAAGTTAAAGTCTCTAGGGTGAGAATTCTTCAAAGTCTCTTTCTCTGGGATAGAGAAAAGGCATCAAAGTGTCATTTAAAATGGCGTCTTGAATCTGGCTTCAAAATGGCATCAAAGAAAATGGCTGACTTCTCTTTGTCCGGTGGGTTTAAGTATGAAACTTTCCAAATTCTTCAGGGTCTTCCATTGGAGGGTTCATAGGGTGGCTTCTCTTTGACCAATGAATAGTGTCTTTCTCTTAGTACTCATTTATGTATAAGGTGTCCTTGGAGCTTTGGAACACAAGTAGCAACAAAGTTTGCCAATTATTTCAGTATCAGTGTCTTTATTGTCTGCACCTGCAGAAACTGACCTTGCTTCAAAGGGGATTAAACTTGCCTAGCACGAAACCTTGAGAGAAGTGTATTAGTCATTCTACTGGAAAAATACAGCCTTAAAGTTTAGAATACGCTTTTGTTAATACAAGTGAAAACCATGCAGTTCAATTTGAGACCAGGCAACTAGGCCAAAGCCTCCGCTAAATTTAAGCTAAGCATATAACAGTTTCAACAAGAAAATCACAGAATACATTTGCAAATATGACTGATTACTACATTGTCGCTTCTTCATGATTAATATAAGCTTGTTTATAATAATGGCGAACTACTTCGTGGGCACATTTTCCCACATACATTATTTTCTCTGCTATAATCACATTTTCTTATACGATTTTGTTACATGATATATGAATGTTTGTTAGTCTTTCTTTTTCTGCTTCATCAGAGCACAGCTTTAAAATGTAAATCTGCACTCTCTCCGAACCACACATTTGTCTCCCAGCTCTGTCATGCTGAGCAATGCTGGTTTACTGGCCTCCCATCTGGGACACGGTATATTTGTGACAGTGTATTTAGTGACTGTTGCAAAATTTAGCAAATGTTGCTTTTTTGGGCCACAATTTGTTTATTTTAAGGCTGGAAATTTTGGTAAACCAGACCGCAAAATACTAGGGTGGTCTGTTTAGAGCCCAGACTTAGAAGGGTGCTTACTATTGGCAGAGGTAATTTGTGAATCAGCATCCATGCAACTAGAATTTGGCCAGCACCACATACACTCACTGGTTATGAGTATATATCTGCCTAGATAACAGAAAGGTTTGTTCACCGGTCACTGAATAGGATATTCCAAATCAGGAATCCAACTGTGATATAAGCCACCAGTGTGAATGCCACCTCAGCTTTTACTGATAAAACTAGACATAAGCATTTAATTAACCATCAACGTTTGCAAGATCAAAGGATAAATCCATGCCTCTGATTGATTTACATTTGTTACTGTTGGTAATTTTAAAACCTATTGTTAGAAATGGGTTCTTTAGTTGGCAGTCAGATTACCCCCTGTCCAAGCAAGATGACTCAACACCAGGTTAGAAAAATCGCCAATATTTATCTGAGCAAAACAAGACCAAAACGTGCCTTACATGTACAAAGACCAAAACGACAAAAATCCAACATACACAAGCAAAGTTACGAATTTTTAAAAGATTAAACTTGAATGTGGCTCTTAGAAACACAAATGCTTAGAATTGGTGATATCATGGCATCATGACAGAGTCGTTCCCAACAATCCAACGCTAATAGCGCCAGTCACAGAGTCACACAGACTCCCAGGTACAGTGCCTTACGAAAATCAGGAAACAAGCCGGGGCACGGAGAAGGGGATCATGGCGTAACTGGATACGGTGCGGCGGCGGTTCCAGTGCTGCGGAGTGGAGGCATCACAAAGAGGTGTCGGGTAGTTGCTGTGGAGCGGTGAAGGTGAGGCAGCGTTGGTGCAAAGCGTTGGATCCACATATTTCAGACGGGGTCGATATCCAGCGGTCACAGCGGTGATGCGGTGAAGTTGGGTGTTATGGATGTCGGTGACACTGCACTTCGGGACTCACAGTGTCATGAACTTTGGTGAGGCTGCTGTGGCATCAGGCCTGTGGGGTCATCTCACTCCAGTGAGGACCACAACTGAGACTACTAAAGTTGAAAATGTAAGGTATCAAATAACTCTACATTAAGCCCAATTTGATTTCCAAGTCAAAATTAATGTAAGTTGTTGCAGTGTGCAACTTTTGCAAAGTTGCCACTTTAGTGCCCAAAGTCTCCATCTTTCTGCCCTCTTGGGGAGATGTGCAAACAACACCCAGGAAAGGACATAATAAAAGCCTGTGTGGGGGAGAGATGTTACCTTTTCCTGGCAGGAAGCCACATAGGTGATGGCCCAAAAGGCGAGCTTCAAAGGAGAAACTACCTTTGAGGTGCAAGTGGGAAACACTTGAAAGAGAGGCTGCTATATATTCTTTAGGCAGATAGGGAAACAGTGGGGACAGAGAGGGGAAACTGTTGTCAAACTGGCTTTTCAGGAGTGTGTACATCCCTTCGTAGCATAACTCTGGGTTGGGCTGGGAAGCTCTATAAATCAAGAGAAGGGTTCTGCCATATTAAAAGTGAGCAGAAGGGAGTATTCTGGAATAGCCAGATTCCACACGTCAAAGGAAGTGGTCAGTTGGAAGGAGGGAATATTGTAGCACATTGGGTACTGACCCTGAGGGTATTTTCTGGGCATAAAAAGAGAACCCCTGGCACCCAGAATTCAGGTCTCACTGGACTGGGGATGTGAACCAAAGAAGGGCTGCCTGCTGCACCAACAAGCAGCGAAGAGGGGCTACACAGATCTGGACTGTACCTTCTGTACTTGGTGGAAAGTAAAGGTAAAGGTACAATGCCTGCTGTGTCCTGATGGCTGAGAAGTCAGCTACTAAAACCATCCAAAGTGAGAGACTCCAATAGTCAGTTGGCTGACCTCCTGTTTGCAGCTCAGGGTCACAACAGCTGAAGAAGCCTCTTGGGGCAAGCTGCCCAGATCATCGGATCTCTGCTCCTCGCCACCATGCAGCTCCAGGGACCCTGTCCCAATGCTCAAATGGTGCACCTGAGTCTGCTGACCCTGGGAAAGGTGTAGGAATGCAGCTATGTTACCCAGCAGGCAAGTTACTGCCAAACAAAGGAAACCGTTGAAACCACTTTATCGTGCAACTGGTAGTCCAATGGTAGCTCAAACGGATTATGAGGAAGGGCAACCTCTGTGGCCCAGAGTGCCTCACCAAGCCTGTGGACCAAGGAGTTGCCCGAGGAAGACCCACGCCAACCACATCATCTTTAGCATCCTTGAGCATCTTCAGTATCCTGTATACCTGGCATCAGGACCACTCCAAAAAAAGACAGTGACAAGAAGCCAATGAGGGTGGAAATCTGCTAAAGACTGATTTTCTTTTTAAGGTACCTACTTCTGTGGACCTTTTGACCCCTCTGACTAGTTCTCTGCTGGAATTCTTTGCTTCAAGTAACTCGAAATACCCGCCCTGCTACTTATCTATGTTTTTCTTAAAAATGTTCCCAAGTGTCAACTTGGTTACATTTTCCAAATGCTTGTTTGTGGGTTAACTCACTAATACCTTGTACATTTCATATCTCAGGAACCACCCTGACACTTACCCAAGTTTTTCTTGAAAAAGTTTCCAAGTGTCAAATTAGTTAAATTTGCCAATGCTTATTTGTGGTTGACTAAAAAAGTTTACTCACTATACCTTGTAAATTACACATCTCAGGAACCCTCCAGAGGACCTTTTCATTTTCGTGTGTAAATTTACATAAATATACAACCTATTTTTATATATTTTTGTTGGATTTCTTAAGTGTTGTGTATTTTTTTCTTAAGTGTTTTGGCGCTTTACACTTGTTCCTTTGTGCAAGCCTGTCTGCTCAGAGCAACAGCCAGGGTTGTGCTAACGGTTTAACAAACAAAACATACTGGTCTTAAAGGAGTTGCTAAATGTATTACACAGTGAGGTCAGACAACCACACCATATAATAAACCATGAGAACCACTGATCTCATATTAAACAGCTTAAAACTGGCATGTGGTTAACACTGTGCTTCCCCAATATGCCGTACACAAAAATGCCAATGCATGTTGGCAGCAGCGGCACGTTATATCTCTACCAATCTTTCACAGAATTATCAATAAAGATTATTTTGGGGAAAGTTAGAAGAGCTAGATAAAAGGGACATACACAATTTAGCAGATTTCTCCCAGTGATAACGTAAAATCTTCCTTGAAATTCAAACTACAATTCAAGCATTAGAAACTGCAGCGTCTGTAACTGAAGTCAGATTTACCTGGTTAAACGTGACGTAGTAGGGTAATGATAAGAGACACTAATAGATTGTTAAGGGAGCTGATCCGTTGGCGGGAGAGGATGAAAAATTCCCAAGCAAAGGATATACCCATTTAGACATTTAAACAAATCAAGGAATCTGTAAAGAATTTGACTAAATGTACAAAAACACTAGTAATAAGGGCTTGGGACATCATGCTGGAATTCTGGGAATTGGTCTCCAATGGAACATCAATTGATGAAGACATCACTGGCCAATTCCCATTGCTGAAAACATGTGGAAAACAGTCAAGGTAATTTACTATGTATGGGAGCCTGACGAACGTGCAAAGATAGAATTATTAAAACATGTCAACATCAGTCTATTCTTCAATTAAAGTGTGGTTTTAATGAAAGTTTAACCTGGCCCTTTCTGTGGGGTCATCGCTAAATTGTTTGTCTTACTCGTTGTCAAAATGTGTGGGATTTAGTACATGAACCAATATAGGGTTTTGATGTATCTCTTTTATTTCCTAAAGTAGATACAGTAGGTTTTGAGTCACAACATCCGTTATTCCTCCTCTATTCTCTTCTAGTTTGGTTAGGAGTCAGGACCACTGAACCGGAGTATGCCCCTCAAAGTAAAAACTCACGTAAGTGTTTCTGGTTTATTACTTTCTATTCTCAGGGATTTTGTTTTGTGAGGACTGTACACCCCTTTCTAGTCAAAGAACAGTTCTCCTATAACTATGTGTTTAACACCCCTTTCTTCGTGTGATCTATTTTAGTGATGGGGAGTTATATCTTTACTCTAGTTGCATAATCAATAGAGCTGCTGCGTAAAGTGCAGGAAAGAAAGCAATAAGGCAAAACCAAACCAAAATGCACAGCTTGATATCAGTTTAAGGCAGTGCTTAATTTGTGCTTGTTGTTTCCGTTGCTCAGCACCGGCACTTATTTTTCAGAACCGGCGCTTATTCTTCGTCCTCAAGCATTTACTGCGAGCAAAAGATACACATGGGAAAGACGGAGGAAGACAAAAACGAAAAAGCGTCACAATGGGAGAAAGCAGAAAGTTTCCAGAGTGAGCTGAAGAGGCAGGGGATGGCTTTAAATAATTCAAGGGGCCCGAGATGGCTTCCGGATTACGCTGCCTCAGTATTCCGTGCTCGCACATTTAAATGCAGCAGCCGCGTGTTTAAGAGGAGGGCTCTGGGCACCAACACGTTTTTAGTTACAAATTAAGCACTGGGTTAAGGAACCCTTTAACTACGGTTCCACTCAAAACAAAAAAAGCACAAACAGATATCCCTGTTATTCTATTCCACCCTGTTCCCTTCCCTCCTCTTGCGCCTACCCAAGAGACTCTCACATACCTTAGAAAGCCTTGCTCCTCCAGGAGCGGGGCGGTTCGTTTTGCAGGTGGCCTCCTGGCTTCTCTGCAATCTTTGTTTTCATGGGGAGGGGTCCTTCCTCGGATCTCACTGTCTCCCACATCTTCGTTGTCTTCTGCCTGGACCGTGCCATGTGTCGACGATTTCCCAGTTCCAATCACATAGTCACCCAGTACTCTCCCATTTCTGGGAAAATTGGGAGGGGGAGGGACTTCCGTATGTCCTGTTTGTTCTTGCCTGACTGTGAAGGGAGGGCTATTAGCAAAAAATAGTTGGCTCAGCAGTGGGCTCCTGGATGCCCTTTATGAACCACCGGGAGTTATCTGCTCTCTCATCCAAGGTATGATCACATTTCTCATCTCCTTGACACATCCCCACCCCAGGATATTTCCGATCAGGGTAAGGGGGAACATAGATAAAAATCTGCATTACCCTATGCACTGCCTTTCCAAAGTAGCACCTCAACCCTGAAAGTCTGTAATGACAGGTACCAACGTAAAACCCTGAAGTTGTTACCCTTAATGTGGCTCATCCATGTCAGAGGGGCATGATCCGTGTCAAGAAGAAAATGCTTGCCTCCAGGTAATATTGCAGTTTTATAATGCCCCACTTTATGGCCAGGCATTCTTTCTGGATAACAGTATCTTTGCTCCCTGGGAAACAGTTTACAGCTAATGAATAGAATGAGTACTTCAAGGCCCCTTTCATTAGTCTGGAATAACACTACCTCGATTCCCGCCTCGGAGCAAGGATTTCTCAAAATCCTGAGAGGTTAATACTGGGCTAGTGGTAATTGTCTGCTTGAGCTTTTGAAGGACCTGCCTGACTTTGACTGTGGGGTTTTGCATTTCTTTAATAGTGGTTCCTTTTTTCATGAGGTCAGTTAGGGGTTCTGCGATGTCAGAATACTGGGGAATAAATTTCCTATAATATCGAAGGAGTCCCCAGAAGGCTCTGATTTCATTCTTGGTTTTAGGAAGGGGGTTTTCTGTTATGGCTCATATCTTTTCCCTTTATGGTTCAATCAGTCCATTTGCTTCACTTTATTAAACTCTCTTTTACCCCTTAGTGAGATCTAGGGTGGTAATATACCTGGCCTCAGCCAACCTCTCAATCAAATAGTCTATTCTCGGCTGAGGTTTGGCATCAAACCTTGATACTTGATTTATAGCTGTAAAGTCAATACAGAATTGGGTTGTCCCATTGGGTTTGCTAATTAGAATAATGGGAGATGACCATTTTGTCTGGGATGGTTGTATTACTGCCATCCTCAACATCATTTCTATCTCTTTTTTTATCACCTCCCAATGTGCAGCGGGTATTCTATAAGGTTTTTAATTAATCAGAGTTCCTGTAGGAGTTGATATGGATTCTGCAAAGTTGGTTCTCCTGGGACTGTCTGAGAACATAGAGAGAAGGGTTTAAGGGTGGACAATAGCTCCTTCCTCCGCTCCTGCGTTAATGCGGCATTGATAGGGAGTTGCTCTTAAGTAATGGAAATTTTGCCCACTGGTTGGAGAACCTGTACCTTCTTTGGTAGGGAACCATTTCTTCAGTAGATTTACATGATAGTATTGTTCTTTCCTGGGCATTGCAATGTTCTCATCCACAGCAGCAATATGTTGGTATCAGGCAGGCGATGCACCAGTTCTGATCAGCGCAGTAACAGCGATGTGTGGATTTTTTTTAGAAGAACCCACTTCCAAGGGCCCAGGACTGGATTGCCACCACTTGGTAGGTCAGGGCTCACAGTTGGCAGAATCCAGAAGCTATAGCAAGGTTGAGTTATGTTCCTTAGATTTCAGAGCAGGAGGTAAAGCCAGTAAACCCTTGGAGTCACTTTGGTTCTGGGGATGTATGGATGCAGCTCCAGTCTTTCTCACTCCCAGGCAAGGAGAGCAGCAGGCAGCAGGGCAGGAAGAGCAGGAGTGCAGCAAAGTCCAGTAGAGTCCAGCATAGTGACAGTCCCTTCAGTGGCACAGCAGTCCTCCCTGGCAGAATGCCCTCAGGTCAAGAAGTGTACTGATTTTGTAAGGTCAGAGTTCCAGTTCTATACCTAATGATGACTTTGAAGTGGGGGAGACTTCAAAGAGATGCCTTTGAAGTGCACAAGGTCCCTGCCCCTCCTGCCCTGCCTCCGTACACTGCAGGGTGTTATGCATCCCTATGTGAGGGCTCAACACCAGCCCATTCAGGTGTAAGTGTCAGCTCCTCCCATCCATCCTGCCAGGATGGGCCATCAACGTGCAGTTGGCCACTCAGTCACACCTAAGCTCCCTTTGTGTGTGGTTGTCTAGAGGGAATGCACAAGAGCCCAGTTGGCACCCACCCAGACTGTATTCAGAGACCGGCAGAAGACACTAGGGGCCAGATGTACCAAAGCTTTTTGCATTTGCAAACGGTGCAAATGCCCGTTTCCGAATGCAAAAAGCCCTTTCAGAATGTATCAAAGGCATTCTGAAGGCAATTTTAAGGAATCGCTAAAATAGCGATTCCTTAAAATTGCGACCCTGTTTAGAGAGTCGCAAATTGCGACTCTCTAAATAAGAAATCGCAAATAAGGAATCCTTATTTGCGATTTCTAAGGCACATGTCTGAAGCAATTCCTTAATGCGAATTGGGCATTAAGGAATCGCTATTACAACCAAGTTGAACTTGGTGGTAACCGTGTGCAAATTTTAAAAATGCATTTAAAATGCATTTTTAAAATTTACATATAAAGCACACGTGCCCTATAGGCATGTGTGCACCTTACATGTTGTTAAAAAATGTTTTGATGTGCAGCAGAGGAGGCCTTAGGCCCCCAGCACCCTGGACTTTGCATTTCCCAAAATTGCGAATTCCAGTTAGGAATTCACAATTTGGGATATGCAAAATATTCACAAATATGAGCCTACAGGCCCATAGATGCGAATGGGGACCGGTATCGCAATTTGCGATTCGGTAATAGCATTTGCAATTTCTAAGAAATCGCTATTACCGAATCGCAAATATGATACATTGCATTTTGCGAATCAGAAATAGCGATTTCTTAAAAATCGCTATTTCTGATTCGCAAAAGGCTTTTTTCATACATCTGGCCCCAGATGATTTAAAGTAAGAAAATGCCAACTCCCTTAAGGTGCCATTTTCAAAATTACAATTTAAATCTGACTTTACTATAAACTGTGATTTTAAACTGAGATTCCAGGGACACCAAACTCAGGGGTCCATCTATGTCCAATTTGGAATTATACACGTAAAATGTAATAACGTAACCTCAATGTTAACCCATGGAAGTGATAGGCCTTGCAGTAGTAAACAGTGAATTTAAAAGTAAAGCTTAAACAGGACTTATATGTAAATTAAATATGCCAGTCATGGATAAGCCAATGGTATTATGTTTTAGGGAAAGAGCACATGCACTTTAGCACTGGTCAGCAGTCCTAAAACCAGCAAAAACAAAGTCAGCAAACAGGAGGTCAGAAGGCAAATCAGTGAGGGAGACCATGCGAAGGATGCCAGGTCTAAAAGACCTGCATTACTTGAACCCAGAGTGACTCCAAGGGCTGGTCGGCTGGCCTCCTGATCTGAAGTTTCTGGGACATAAGAGGCTTCCACACTGCTCCTGCACCAGGACTATGCCATCTGTGAATCTGTCCTGCCAAGTGATACCACCCCAGTCCTGGTCCCTTCGAAGTGGGACCAGGACTGCGGCGGCACCTCCAAGGGACAGGACCTAAGATGCTTGCTCCAGTGGAACTGTTGCATCCTCTGCTGTAGGAACAGAAATGACACATCACTGCTAGTGTGTGGACAAATGTTTGATGCATCACCTCTACTGTGTGGGTCAGAATGGGCACAACCAGTATCACATTGCTGCTGTACCTTGCATCTAGACATCAGTGCATTGCCCTCACAACCAGCACTGCAGCAATTTTCTCAGTGCAAGGTCCACACATCCCCATCGACAGCAGCCTTGAGGGCGAAGCTCCAAATTGCAGTCTATGCGCCCAACAGAACTGATACATCGCATCGACTGCACCTCAGCTCAGGAACTTGCACCGCAGCTTCACTGCATCTTAAAACCAACGCATCACTGCTGTTGCGTGGGAAAAAGCATCACATCCCCTCTACTGCATGGTTTGGACCGGACACATTGCTCTGTAACCCGAACTTAAGGTACTTTTGTCCAGCTGGCCCAAATGGGTCCCTATAGCCGGCCTGCGCTCCATTGCGGTCGGTCTAAACGTTTTACTTTCTTCTGGTACAGCATGACCAGATATTCCCAGTTGACATTTCTTGCTTCTAAGTGCTGGTTTACAGTTTAATCTTTACAAATTCATAACTAAAGTTCTACTTGGATTTTTATTGTTTTTATTTATTTTATTTATTACATTTTACTTTGTTTTTCTAAACTGGTGTGCGTTCATTTTGTGTGATGTTTTCACTGTTTCACTGTTTAAAGTGTTGCAGAAATACTTTACACACTGCTTCTAAATCAAGCCTGACTTCTCTGGGCCACGCTACCAGAGGCTGAGCAAAGGGTAATTTAGGTTTTACCTGACACTTATCCTGACTAGAAGTGCAGTTGCTCTTTAACTAAAGTTTATAACCCAGTCAACCAACAACCACATTTCTAACAATGTAGGCATATGAATTTCTCAGTGCTCCTAGTCCAGATGGCAGATTGCAGACTGCATATTGCAAAACATCTTGAAATGTAAGCCACAATGGATGGAAGTATGCCAGACGTTCATAAGAGATCAGTCTTCTTAGCCATATTTATGAGATAAAATAGAACCAGCCTTTCTGAATGTTGCCTATTGCCAATGCTCAGTCCATGTGCTGAAATCGTTGCAAAAGTCTTAGCGGAAGACCAGAATATTGATGGCATGCACCTTGTTCCCCAAATCCAGCCGAGGAGGATGACGTACAAGTCAATGGTATTTGTGATCATGGCTAGCCAGTCACTCACCTAAGGAGGACTGCCACTGTGCTGTGAATTTGTCAATGTCACCATGGCATTTAATGATATCAATCTTAATTTAGTTATCTGCTCTTTTGTATAGTGTGGACCAGAAAGAATACTCAAAATATACAATACGCAGCCTTAGACTTGAATGTGAGTACAAATACAACTCATATACAAGTATTTTAAAGTGATTTACAAATATACATTTCATGAACAATTTTAAGTTAAACAAGAAGTCAATGAATGGTGGCATAACATCTATAATAGGACATAGATGTTACTGCCATTGGAAAGTAGGCAGGGATTTGTGATGATTGGAGGAACAGAGTACCATGCTATAGGCGCAATCCATGAAAAAGATGATCTTAATATTTGTATTTTTCTAAAGGTTGGGGGTTTCAAGTCAAAGGCAATCTTCACTCTGAAGGGGTGAGAGGCTCTTGAGTAGTTGCCAAGTAGAGAAGGATTTTGTGAGCTATGCAGTCCAGCTTTAGTAACTCCTGCCATCCACAGGAAGCCATCTCAGCTTGATCAAGACTGGGGTGATGAGTTGAAATTCCTAGATCTTGAAACCAGCCTAGCCTTGGTAAGCATGGCTATCTTGAAAGTGGTACAGTGAATTCCTAGGATTTCCATAGATGAGGAGCAACCACTGTGCAGACTCCACTGAACTAGTAATTGAATAAAGTGATATAAAATTTTCAGCTGAGGTAGATTTTATTCCACAGAGGAATCTGATTTTATGTTGTGCTCCTTTGGCTTAAGTATTTATGTAGGCACATAGGGCCAGATGTAGCAAAGGTTTTTACCCATTCTGTGTCTATGGGAAAAAGTGTTCATACATATGGCCCATAGATTCAAACTTCCATCTAGGAAAAAGCCCAAAGGCTTAGAACATGCAATAATGGTTTATTTGCAGTCAGGACTATTGTACTCCAATGGAGCAATGTAGAGAAGAAATAGGTAAGTGAGCAGATTATGTTGTACATGCTTACGTGAAATACCAGTTCAAAGTTCCACATGGGTCTGTGCTAGGTAGGCAATTTCTACTTTGGGTTCAGAGAGCTTTGCTATCAGCCAAGAATGGATCAAATTCTTTCATTGGTTAACATATTGTCTGAACTCCATTTCTACACTTGGATGAAACCCACAAAAATATCCGCCTCCAGGCGCATTTTAGCTTTGACCCTATTAATTTTTGTTTTAAATGAGTTAAAAGGTGAAGACTTCAGATGTTTACACCAATCTTTGGTCGCCCAAATGTAAGGGCCCTAGACCGCTGTTATGTGGACACTCTCTGGATGGCCTCCAGAGATGTATACCAGTAGACGTTCTGAGTCAACTATGAGAAAAGTCTGATTTTAACACTTAGGTTAAGTGGAAATTGGTAAACTGGAAGCATATATTTGACCAAATTGAAAGAATATAGGCCCTTATTATGACATTGGCGGTAAATGCCGCTTACCGCCATGCTGACGGCCACCAACTTATCGCCGCATTGGCGAATATCCATTCACCATATTATGACACACACACACCAATCTGAAGGAATACAGCCACATACACAAATCCGTCAGACCAAAGGTCAGTGATAAACTGGCTGTCCCAACACCCGTTACGCCACAAAACAACGCATTATGACCCACGTATCACCACAGTGGACATTCAACGGCGGTAAACCATTGGCGGGACATACCGCCGCGCTCACAATGGACACCCACAGACAAAACAAACCCACAATGGACAATTCAAACAACACACACCTGACACCCATACACACACCACACCCACACATCCACACCATTATAAAACACACGCGCACATTACTCACAACCCTTTACCAACAACAATTATTGCCAGGAGATTGACACAAACAGCACAGAGACAACTGGGCACACACACCACTCATACCCATACACCCCTCACGCACTCCACATCACACACCCCAACACATTACCCAACACACCTTCACCAACACACATCACATAACACCCATGGCACCACAAAGGCACCCCCGTTTCACTGAGGAGGAGTTAAGGGTCGTGGTGGAGGAAATCATCAGGGTAGAGCTGCAGCTCTTTGGAGCACAGGTGCAGCAGATATCAAGAGCAAGGAAGATGGAACTATGGCAGAGAATCGTGGACAGGGTCAACGCTGAGGGACAGCATCCAAGAACAAAGGACAACTTCAGGAAGAGGTGGAATAACCTACAGGGGAAGGTACGTTCCATAGCAGCAAGACACCAGGGGCCAATGCAATTTGCGATGTACAGACCCATTTTTGCAATTCGGCTAACTATTTACCGAATCGCAAAAAGGGTTTGCGAGTTGCAATTAGGAAGGGGTGTTCCCTTCCTAATTGCGAGTCACAATCCCATGTATGATTGTTTTGTGACCGCGAATGCGGTCGCAAAACAATCGCAGTTAGCACCAGTTTCAAAATGGTGCTAACCCATTCGCAAACGGGAAACGGTCCCCATCGGACCCCTTCCCCTTTGTGAATGGCAGCGAAAACAGTTTTTCAGCACTGCCTGCTGTGAAAAAATGAAAAGAAAACTTTTAATTTTTTTGTTTTTGAAATGCATCTCGTTTTCCTTTAAGGAAAACTGGCTGCATTTAAAAAAAAAAACTGCTTTATTTAAAAGCAGGCCACCATCCCTGTGAGGGCAGCCATTTCCAAGGGGATCGCCAATTGCGACCTACCTCATGAATATTCATGAGGTAGGTCATTTGCGACCCCCTTGCAAATCACAAACAGTGTCATTGACACTGTTGAACATAAGGTTTTTCGACTCGCAATTTGCGAGTCGCCAAACCTATATTCCGTACATGTGGCCCCAGCTCGCTATACAGAGGACTGGTGGTGGACCCCCACCTGCTCCCCCACAACTCACAGCATGGGAGGAGCAGGTACTGGCAATACTGCATCCTGAGGGTCTGGCCGGAGTTGGAGGAGGACCGGACACTGGTAAGTCAACTTTTAACAATTATCACCCCATACCTGCATTGCATTACACACTCTCACCCTCACTCCCATCACTCCACTCCATCCCACACACTCCACCATCACATCACACTAATCCCAATGCCAAGCGCTGCATGCTGTACCAATGCATGGACACCGCTCCCAGCCCTGCATGAACCGTGATCACCAAAACACGCACAGCATAGGGAAATTATCATAACCACTATACACCAACATACACAAGCAAAAGCTGGCAGGGGAACAACAACCATAGAGGGGAAGCTACAGAAGTACTAATGTCAGACACCTGAAGCATAATACATCATTTACATCCCCACAGGTACCCAAGCCAATGTCACTGGAGAGGAGGTGCCACCACTATCCAGTCCCCCAACAGAAGAGGCCCACAGTGATGACAGAAACTCTGGACTTCAGGATCTGGATGATCTACCTGGCACATCAGAGACCACTGGACAGTCAGTCACCCAAGCCCAGTCACAGACCACCACAGAGCCTCCCCCATCAGGATCCAATACCATAGCACCAACCTAGCGTACCCACACCTCTGTCCCCAGGACAGATCAATGAGCAGTTTGCCCACCTGTACAGAGACCCCAGGCCACACATCACCTACAAGACAATCTGGGACCTGGGGTCAGTGGCAGTGGGCACACCGTTCAGGGGACAGAGGCACAGGCCAACAGGGACACTGGGAGGACTGCTGTGCACCAGGGGGAGGACAGGACTAGTGAATCAACTCTCCAGGAGGCACTCTCCGAGATCCTGGGAGCCTACCAACATTCCCAGCACGATGGGCCAGATCCTAGACAACTTGCAGGAGAACAGGCAGCAGCAGGAGGGACAGTATCAGGGGATCTCCATAGCAGGGGTGCTGGCAGACATGGCCAACATCATGAGGGAGGCACTGTACCCCCAGTGGGCCCCTACCACTAGCCAGTCATCTGAACAGCCTCCACTTCCGCTGCCCCTTCCTTTGTCCCCATGGACAATGCACCTGTGCTACAAACAGACTGGAACAATACCCTGGACTTTCCTCCATCATCACCCCACTCCATTGCACTTTCCCCTCTATATTTTAGCACTACAATAAACACCCCTGGATAAAACCTGACTACTAGTATGTCATGTATTGCAAATTTGTATTGATTGAAACTGCTACAATCATTGCAAATGAAGTGTACATAGAATGAGCATAGAATTAATGACCTGTAGCTGGCTGATGTGATCACACCAGGAGAATGAGTCATATCACCAACATCTGCAAAATGAATATCCAGAGGTAACAGTAAGTAGGGCAAAGAGGTGGGTAATGCCAGGATGGCAATGCCACACAGAATACACCAATAGTCATAGAAATGTGAAGTTGCGCTGCCTCACCTCTGTGTCTTAGAAAGTACTGACAGGTCACAGATGTTCTGTTGTCCACTTCCTCATCCTCTGCCTCCTCATCCGCACTGTCCTCAGGGTCCACTGCTGCCACAGGGGCATCCCCAGGTTGTGCAACATGCAGTATGCTACTACTGTGTGGCAGACCTTCTTGGGTGAGTAGCACAGGGATCCACCTTTCAGATGGAGGCACCTGAACCTGGCCTTCAGAAGGCCAAAGGTCCTTTCAATGATCCTTCTGGTTCGCCCATGTGCTTCATTATAACGTTCTTCTGCCTTTGTCCTGACATTCCTCACAGGGGTCAGCAGCCATGATAGGTTTGGGTAATCAGAGTTACCAGCAAATATTGAGGGACAACATTTAGCCACACACTTTTCTATATGTCCAACACCATAGGATTACACCAACATATACTGGGTGGGAACAATGGCTCACCTATTAGCCACACCCTATGCCTCTGTAGTTGGGACATCAAATTTGGGATGCTGCTATTCCTCAGGACAAAGGCATCATGCACCAACCCAGGATACTTAGCATTGATGTGGGAGATGTACTGGTCCACCAAGCACACCATCTGCACATTCATGGAGTGGAAACTCTTACTATTCCTGAACACCTGTTCATTCTTGCGGGGGGTACAAATGCAATATGTGTTCCATCAATTGCACCAATTATATTGGGGACATGTCCCATTGCATAGAATCCAGCCTTCACAGTGGCCAAATACTCAACCTGGGGGAAAGCAATGTAGTTGTACATGTGTTTTATCAGGGCAGACAACACTCTTGTTAGCACGTTTGAGAACATTGGCTGTGACATTCCTGCTGCCAAGCCCACTCTCACTTGGAAAGAACAAGTTGCCAGGAAATGGAGCACTGACACCACTTGCACAAGAGGGGGGATCCCAGTGGGGTGACGGATAGTAGATATCAGGTCAGGCTCCAATTGGGCACACAGCTCTGTGATTGTGGCCCTGTCCAGTCTATAGGTGAGCATTATGTGCCTGTCCTCCTGTGTAGCCAAGTCCACCAGTGGTCTATACACGGGGGTATGTTTCCATCTCCTATTCATTCGCAGCGGTAGGTATCTCAGGGACACAAGAGTGAGTTTGCTGTCACAAAATGAACAATGGAGCCAGAACAGCAGTCCGCAATGTGCAAACATTTTATGGGACAGTGTAATTATTGAAGTATGTGTCTATTTATACTGTGACGCAGCAATAATCAATAGGTCTGTTCATCGCCCCTGAAATGGTGACCACCTGACCTGTGTGTAGGGATAGGTGGAAGTGAGGTAATGCTGCTGACGTTGTGCACCGTGGCGGTAGGCAGTCGTGAACTGCTGTGCAATTCCTCATTGGTTAATATTGGGCCCTATGCGGTACAGTGGCCAATGGTGATCAACGCCGGTGGTGACGGTATGCACCACCGCAGATGTGACTACTATTTTCTATCGGATTCCTCACTTCTTTCCTGACCTTCCATAGGAGAGGACCTAGACTGCATGTGCTGCTGTGTCTGGAACCTACCATGGCCGGTGTGATGGGGGAAAGGGCACCAGCCTTCACTTCTGAGGAGTTGGAGTGACTGGTGGATGGGGTCCTCCCCCAAGTATGGACTGCTGAATAGGCCTCCAGACCAACAGGTGAGTACACCTTGTGCACGATGCATGTGGCATGAATGCATGGAGTTGTGTGTGAAGGCCTTGTGTAAGGGGGGGTAGGTGGATGTCCTCTTGACGGTGTACATGTTGTGGGCTGGTCTATGTGTGTGACAATGGTGATGAAAACGGGTATGGCTGGACTGTTTGTCTGATGGTGTTCTCCTGTCTGTTTTGCCTCTGCAGGTCAGCGCCCATCAAAAGAAGGGAATATGGCGTGCCATCGCCAAGGAGGTGTGGACCCTGGGGGTCTATGGCAGGCGGAGCACCCACTGTTGCAAAAGGTGGGAGGACCTTAGATGCTGGGCATGGAAGACCACGGAGGCCCAGCTGGGGATCGTCTCCCAATGAGGAAGGGGTGCCCGTCAGACCCTGACCCCCTAATGGCCCGCATACTGGCAGTGGCCTACTCTGAGCTGGATGGGTGCTTGATGGCATCACAGCAGCCACAAGGGGGTGAGTACAGTGGCTATCATTACATCTTACGGCTGGTGGGGTGGTATCCGGGTGGTGGTTGTGTGTCCTTGGGTGCCCCTAGGCCAGGCCAGACATAGCAGCGTAGGTCCTCTGGTGGCTAAGGGTTTGAATGTGAAATACAGCTTGCCTTGCTTGTTAGTATTCACTCCTGGGCAGGGCTGTGTGGGTCCCAGGTGTGCTGCAGTTGGCAGTGTGTGCCCCTCCTCATTCCTTGGTGACTAGCCATTTCACTGGTAGTGCCATGCATAGTGCGTAGGCCTGTTACTTGTGTGTGAGGGTGCTGTGTACACCAACGGTAGCATTGGTGCAGTCATTGACCCTGTGTATCCTTTGTCTCTCTCCCCCACTTTCTTGTTGTGTCATCCTGTCCTTATGTGCATTAGCATCATCTGGGGGAAGAGAAGAGGCACCCGTGACAGAGGAAGCTGCATCCCACAGGACCCTGGAGGCAGAGTGCACCGACGCTGAGGGCACCAGTGGGACGGAGGCCGAGGGGAGCACCACGGCGGAGACTGGAGGGGACAACACAGACTCTAAAACCTCCTCCTTTTGAGCTCCCTGGTGGTAGCAAACACCTCTGTGACCACCCCAGCTGCAGGTACAGCCGCCACCCCCCATACCAGCACTGCCCTCCAAGTAGCCCATCAGCAAGTTGCCTGTTCCAGCTCACCCAGGAGGGTGGGCATCTCCTTTGCCCAAGGCACATCAGGCCCTGCCCCAGTGAGCCCTGCTACCCTGAGTGAGGAGGCTATTGACCTCATGAGATCAATCTCTGTAGGGCAAACAACCATTGTGAATGCCATCCAGGGGCTGGCAGCCCAGTTGCAGCAATCAAATGCATTCCTTGAGGGCATTCAAAGTGGATTGGTGGCCCAACAGAGATCGATTCAGGTTCTGGCCAACGCTCTGATGGCAGCCATTGTCCCTGTTTCTACCGTCCCCCCTTCAACTTCCACTTCCCAGTCCCACTCTCCTCAACCCCAACCCATCCCAAGCACACAGCCAGATGAGCATGCACACAAGACAACACCCAAGAGTGGCACAGGCACTCACACAAACACCATTCAGTTGCAGACACAACAACATCCACTATCTCCACTGTCTCCCCCTCCTGCTCCTCCTCCAGCTCCCACCCAGTTTCATCTACACTCACACCTGCATGCACTACATCAATATCGACTAACAGCATTTTCACCACACCAAGCAGAACACACACCTCAGTGGCAGACACCTCCACAACATCCATGCACGTGTCCCCTGTGTCCTCTCCCATCGTGTCTGTCCCCCCTAAAGGACACAAACACAAGCACTCAGACCCCCAGCTGCCATCCACCTCACAACAACATACAGCCCATGCACCTGCACCCAAATCCAGCAGACAAACACCTCCAACAACCACTCCCTCATCCTCCACTCCCAATACTCTTCCCACCCCAACGTCCCTAAAAACCTTTTCCTTTCCTCAATTTACCTCTTCCCTACCCCCTCCTGTCCTGCACGTATGGGCAGGGTAGCAAGGACCCAACCCAGCACCTCAGCCAAATAGTCCACGGGCCCAGTGGTAGCACAATCTGCTCGTGGTGGTAGGGATTCCAGACCGACAATACTGAAGGGGAAGGAGCCTGCACCAGCTGCAAAGAAAGGGAAGGAGCCTGCACCAGCTGGTAAGAAGGGGAAGGAGCCTTCACCAGCTGGAAAGAAGGGGAAGGAGCCTGCACCAGCAGGCAGAGGGGTTAAGAGCCCATCCACCACTGCCAGATAGGGTAAGGGATACCCAACCCATGACCAGGAGGAGAGGAGGCAATTTGCGCCAGCAGAAGCTGCCAGGCAAACATTGCCACCACCAGCAGCTGTCACAGGGCCCCCACCACCAGCCGTGGTTGTGCAGCCATCAGAGGGTGCAGGGGCTGAGCAGGAGCCTCCCCCAACCACCACCACTGTGCAGCCATCAGAGGGTGCCGGGGCTGAGCAGGAGCCTCCCCCAACCACCACCACAGTGCAGCCATTACCGCCGGCAGACGACATATAGTCCAGCCTCCAAGGGCTGCTGTGCGGCCTGCCCCCACCAGAACCAGTGGGGTATTCACCCACTTGAGAGACTGTGGCCTTGCACTCCCCAGGACAAAGTGCAATGGGCATGTTGCCCCTTCCAGAACCAGTGGGCAAGACACCCACTCCAGAGGCTGTGTCCTTGCACTCCCCAGGACAAAGCACAGGGCATGTTGCCCCATCCAGACCCAGTGGGAAAGACACCCACTCAAGAGACTGTGGCCTTGCACTCCCCAGGATAAAGCATAGGGCATGTTGCCCCCTCCAGAACCAATGGGGTATTCACCCACTCGAGAGACTGTGGCCTTGCACTCCCCAGGACAAGGAACAATGGCCATGTTGTCCCCTCCAGAGCCAGTGGGCAAGACATCCAGTCCAGAGACTGTGGCCTTGCACTCCCCAGGACAAAGAGCAATGGGCATGTTGCCCCCTACAGAACCAGTGGGCTTGTTCCCGCATCCGGCTGAGGTGCCGCCCCTCACCCCCTGAGGTGCCTGCCTATTTGACAACTGATGCCGCTACAGTGTTCTATCCGGATTGGTGCAGGATTCGAGTGGGGCCTTGGACTGTGCCCTGTGGCCATGTGGGCCCTTTGAACTATGAACTGGTCAGTGTCCCTTTTTTATACAAGTATACATATCTGTTTCATGGCCAATTCGGATTGTTGCTTTTATTGTTGGACTGATTACAATCCCTTTCGTCAATTCCTGTTGTCCTTCCATTATTCTGATGATTTTCGTGGTCATATTGTTTTTGTAATGCATATGGTTGTGTGTATGTCGGGTGTGTGTGATGCAGGTGTGTGTCACTCTCTTCTTCCTCCCACTCTCCCTTGTGTGCTAGGCGGCTGTACTCACGTCGTCCTCTTCGCCGGCGTTGGTATTCCAGGTGGAGCATAATGTAGAAGATCATCCGAAAGGCTTGCAGTTCAGGTTCCATGGCGGCGTGGTTCTTCCCTGTGTCTCCAATGGTGAGTCCTTTGACTTTTGTGCTCTGTTTCCACCTGGCTTTGGATGGCGTTGGTACCGCCCCGGAAAAGGTGGCAGATTTGTGTGTCAAAATATGGTGGGCGGTACTTTGTCTTCCTCCTTGCTGTAGGCGGCTACCGCCCTGGTGACTGTTTTTTCTGCCCTGGCGGTCGGTGTGGCACATTGGCTCTCTATCAGAGATATCACCGCCATGGTCATAATTTGGTGGTAATTACTATCAGCCTGTTGGTGGTATTACAGCCACTTTATCACCCACCGCCAGGGTCGTAATGAAGGCCATAGACACCTGGAGATTCAGTTACACATGACCTTGAATCTGGTGACTTTAACAGCAGTGAAAATTAGCTTTTTGGATTCATGATCAATGTGCCAAAAATGTGTCAGTGTTTAATCATTTCAATGCTAAATCACTGCCATTTTATGATATTTGCTTTATTTTGGTTCTGAGTCATTCCCAGGCTAAAAGGTAGTTTGGAAGCTCTCACTTTACAAAACCTGGGACTAATGAAATCCACCTATATAAAACTCATTGGACTATAGGTACTTTTTGTTAAAATTTGCAAATGATGCAGGAAATGGTGTCTTTTTTGCAAGGGCATTACAATGTATATTCAAGGATCTCCAATTATTTTAGCACCTTGTTAACAGCTCCCCCAAGCCACTCCATCCAGCACCACCATTCAGATCGAATGTGAAGCATATTGAGTGGATAAGCCCAAGATCAATGTAGACTCAGGGCCTGATGTAGTTGTTGGCATTGCCAAACTCAAAGGGGGTCAGATTCATGGTAGCCATACAGGTAAGATGCCGACTTCACATAGGCTTGGGACACCTGAAATATTTCACAGGAAAGTGTGTTTTTTGGGTGTGGGTAGTGTTGGGGATGTTGTGTTGGTATGAGTTGTTCCTTTTCCTACATGGAATACACCAATACCAACACATATACCCATTGTGATGCCCCCCTCCGTCAGTAAACCGCTGCAGCCAGACTGCCGGCACAACAGTGACATCTAACTCAGCTTACCCAGAAACCGCCAGCTTGATGGTGGTGGAGTACTGGCAGCCAGCACTGGGACCCACCGTCACAGTGGTTTCATTCCAACCGCTAACACCTAAATACGGCAGGCGGGACTCTGACAGTTCGACAGAGTACTTGGAAGCTCTGAGATGATGGGACAGCGGTAAGACCATCAACATCTAAATCAGGCCCTCAGTCTAATAACAAGGATCTTGAGCTGAGGAGGCCGTAGACATGTCAGCTTCTAAGAAGATAGAGTTTTCATTCAGGATTGCACATCATCCCCGCCTGTGAATGGTAAGGCTCGTTGTCCCCAAGGGTTTGTTCAGAGTTCGTGTTCAAACAACATACAGCTTCCAGAGACTTTTCTGTAATTCAAAATGTCCATAGAAGAATTATTTAGGATGCAATAGGTCTTGGCACATGTCGCATGTTCCTAGTTCTATGCTTTTGAAATCATAAATATTCACATTTAAGATTCTGTACAGTGACAGAAGATATTCCTCATTCAATGTTTAATTCATAAAATAATCTGATAAATCCGGTCTAATGAGTATGATAGCTCCCCGTGACCTGTCATTTTCTGTTTTATGATCAGCATGCTCTTGGACCAGGGTACATCCGGGCCTAGTTTCCTGGTTGTTCACAGCAAGCTCTGGGTGCAGGATACAGCATTTGGCCGGGCCCTTTTGCCCAAGAGTAACATGGAATAGTCTTTGGGTGTGCGTATTGGGCTTTGTGTGCAGTCCATGGATTTTGATCTTAGTTGTTGCACATTGTACCCACCCAAAAGCTTGCTCTCCATTATGCACCCTTTACACACTGAATAAAAAATACAATATTATTGACAACAAAAATATTGTTGTAAAATGTTTATGGAAAACATTGAATAGATCTCCCAAAAATCTAACACTTTTAAAAAAAATATGACACAACACAGCAAATAAAACACCACCTGAACAATGATCTAAAAAATATCATAACTAAATGAAAATTAAGGTAAATTAGTATCTTCCATTAGAGGTAAACAATCTACCCTTAACTAAACATTTCACCAATGAGATTCAAAAGAAAACAACTAGCAAATAAGAACAATTTCCTAATTTTGAAAGAACATAAATATAGAAAGAAAATGTGCAACAAACTGCTGCACTAAAGCCACGGCACCAGGTTATCGTTATTCTGTTAAAACAAAAATGGACAGCAACAGATTGCATCAAGAAGAGGAAAACATCTAAACATTTCAAAATAGAATACTGAAAAATTAAAATTACCAAAAAGTAACACAACTAAAATGTAAAAAAACTGCTAAAATTATTAAACACCTCAAATAATTACTGTTAAATCTATATATTTAATATGCAGATAGCAAGACATAATGATTCAAAAGGGAATGTTAAGTCTGAACTTCGATAGAAATAAAAACACCAAACAGATAAAAATAATAAGTCAGCATAAAACAATTTTAATACATCAAATTATATGTAAACTATGAATTCACAACATGAATAACAATTGTACAGTATTATTAATATATAAAGTAAAACCAGGGTGAATAGTATTTAAAAGTAGGACATAAGCATTCATTGTGTTTATATGTGCTTACAATGAAAAAGGCCCCAAACCCATTTGGCAGCATCATAGAACATACTGGGTTAATTTATTTTGCTGGATAAAACTAGCTTCAGATTGACACTAGATAAGAAAATACTTCCAAAGCTCATTTTCCTGGTTAAAAATCCAGTGATATTTTTTCTAAGTATTTCAGATATAATGACTTTGGAAAGTCACTGTTTTTCTGCCTATCTCCTATAGTAGCCTTTTCAGCGTTAATACCCTACTGTTACCTGCCAGCAAGCTGTCTCCCTGCAATGGGGTGCGAATGGCTCCCAGGGAAGGGAACAGAAGGGCCTTGAGTGGGAGGTGGAGTGAAATCCTCCTGACAGGGTGGCCTGATAAATGTGCCCACCAACTGCACAAGTTTTGAAGGGACATCCTCTGTCTCAATGTGATGCAACTCACACCTTAGTCCGCTCTTTCTATTGTCCAGGCAGCCAGGATAGCACCAATCACAGCAGGGTTAAAACCTGTTTCAAAACTGGTTTGCAAGGGGAATTTCTCATTTTCTTACACATACCTCAAGGATGTGTCCAAAGGTCTGCCCAGGGGAAGAAAATGTCTGCTGTGTTGGATTTGGGAAGAATGATGCACTGTGGGACTTGTTTGGGGCAATCCCCCAGGGTGGGGTTGCCGCTGAGAAACCTTTTCCTTATTGGTCAGGGAGTCTCACCCATCCACAACCTAGTGCTGGGAATAAATGTGAAATCTTGGGTAACTTTTTTCGAACACATTTAGACCTGTGGAAGGCAGAAAAAGGACTGCACCTGCTGTAAAATCTGTACAAAGACCCCAGTCCAGGACCTGTTCCCACTTGTACCCAGGATGAAGAAGTGGACTCCAAGGTTGAGTTGGCTGACCTCCTGTTATGCTACAGGGCATCAAAACATGCAGGAAGTCTACATTTTGTAAGAGCTCAGCTGGCTATTTCCAACTAGATTTGTTCTGGACCTGCTGGTGGCTTTGGGACAATAAGTCATAAGCCCCAAGTGCTGCCCACAAGGTCCTGGAATCTTGGCTGCTGTTAGAGTTTACTACTCTGACTCTAAAAACTGCAAAACTGAACACTTTGAAACTTCTAGACTGTTGCTTCCAGAGAACTAATGGAGACCAGGACTGATGCCAAAGCTGCAGCTTCTGACGTCAAATCACTTGTCAGATTCAACATGTCCTTTTCCCTAGCTGAAAGATTTTCAACTTACAGAAACGTTTCTAAGTCTGAATATAGAGGGGCTTCACCGGTAAACCAACATCAAGCAGCATTCAACCACCAATGAGACCTTCCTGCACACGGATTTCAAACTTTGCCTGCTCAGAGCTTACTGCCATCATTGTTGACTGTGTCAAGTTTTTCACCGAGAACCCATGCCTCACCTGGTCACTGTCGTTGAACCCTCTTTTGGACCTGTGAAAAATGAGGTTATTGGTTAAGGGGGTGAAACCCTACTCGAGCAACAACCATGATCCTTGTCAGCGTGAAGCACAAAAAGCCAGTAAATTGACTTGTGCTTAACCCTCTGGTAGCTTGGCACAAAAGCAGTCACTCTTAACTTAGAGACAATGTGTAAAGTATTTGTGCAGTACTCAATCAGTAACAAACTAAAAGCACAGCACATTAAACACCCCACACCAATCTAGAAAAATAGGGTGAATTTTAATAAATAATAACAAGATAGCAGAACAAAAAAAATCCAATCAGTAGAACTGGAGCCATGCAATTTCAAAGTCTTGGGTAAAACTAGTGCCAAAAAGAGCAAAGCACCAAAAGGCGTTATCTGGTCACACTGGATAGCGACAAAGTCATAAGCTCAAGCTGATCACGATGGAGTGCAGGCCAGGTCCATGACAAGTTTGGCCCACTGGGCAATGTGCCTGGTTGTACTTGTACTGAGATGCGAGGTCCTGCGTAAAGTTGCAACAGATCCATTGGGGCCACCTAGCAGGAACTGCAAGGTGCTGTGTCAAGTTGCCTCAAGCTGCATTGGTTCTGATGAGTCCATAGATCAGGAGTTGCCAGATGCTGTGATACAAGGTCCTGTACTGAGATGTCTCATGCTTCGTCAGTTCTGATGAGGCCACTTATCAGAATCTGCAAGGTGCTGCAGTGCGAGGTCCTGCAATGTGCTGTGTCGAGTTGTGTTATGCTGCGTCAGTTCCGAAGGAACGCACAGTTGGGACATGAGGAGTACACTCTGATGCCAGCCAAGGGCCCAGGACCTGGAGGCACCTCTTCGAGATCAGGACTCATTCCAGCAAAGGCCAGCAGCAAGAGCCAGGCAGGTCCATGTGAGTCTGGGCAGTTGGGTAGATGCAGGACAGGACTATGGAGCTTGTCATTTTTATGTATTTTTAGGTATGTTACGTTATGTTATGTTATATTGATTTGTATAGTGCACTAATCATTCAAGAGGGTCTCCAGGCATTTGGGCATGTGTGTAGTTTTATGGTCTCTAAGGTGCTTATACAAAGAGTCAAGTCTTCAGCTTTTTGTAGAACTCAAGAAGTGAGGATGAGGTTGTGATGTGTAGAGGGAGGTCATTCTATGTCTTGGGTGTGATGTAAGAGAATAAGCGACCTCCAGATTTGGTTTTGCTGATGCAGAGAATGTGTGTGAGTGAGAGTGAGGCAGATCGTAGGTGTCTGATGGGTTGGTGAAAGTGTATGCAGCTGTTCAGATATTCTGGTCCTGTGTTGAAGAGGGAGCCAGTGAAGTTTCCTGAGGTGTGGTGTGATATGGGTGCAGCATGAGTCTTGCAGTGGTGTTCTAGATGGTCTGGAGTCTGTGTAGGAGTTGTTTGGAGGTTCCAGCATAAAGAGTGTTGCCGTAGTCCAGCCTGCTGGTGATAAGTGCTTGTGACAGTCGGTCTGGTGTTCTGAGACAACCATTGGAAGATTTTTCGCAGCATGCATAGGATGTGGAAGCAGGAGGTTCACACTGCATTGCCTTAAGCCATCATGCTGAGCTTGTTGTCCGGGTTGATCCCTATGTTTCTTGCGTGGTCTGTGGGTGTGGGTCCTGGCTCTTGCAGCCATAGTCCAGTATTTCTGTGTCAGAGTTGAGTTGCAGGCAGTTGATTTGCATCCAGTCTGCTACCAGTTGCTACCAAATGGCAAAGCAGTTGGTAGAGTTGGTTGGTCTGGCGGTGATTGTTTTGTCAGTCAAGGAGAAGATGAGTTAGGTGTTATAGGTGTAGGAGGTGATCTCTTGTGATTCCATGATGTTGGTGAGTGGTGTCATGTATATGTTGAAAAGGGTGGGGCTGAGAGATGATCCCTGTGGCACTCCACATATCAATTTCTTGTTCTGTGATGTGAAGTGTGGCAGCCAGAATGGTTTCTTCCTGTGAGGAAGGAACAGACCAATTTGAGAGGGGTCTGTGATGTGAGGGGTGGCAGCCTGACTGTTTGGGTTCTTTATGTGAGGAAGGAACAGACTAATTTACAAGTAGATCTTTGTATGCCAATTTTGTGGAGTCTTCTGATGAGGGTTTTATGGGAGACAGTGTCGAAGTCCACAGAGAGGTCGAGCAGGATGAAGGCCACTGTTTCCCCTCAGTAGTCCAGGATGATTTGAATGTCATTGGTGGCTACAATGAGTACTGATACGGTACTGAGGTTCCTTCTGAATCCCAATTGAATGTTGTGTAGGAGATGTTGAGGTTCAAGGTGGGTTGTGAGTTGCTTGTTGCTGGCCTTCTCAATCCCTTTGTCTGGCTAGAGAAGAAGGGACATAGGTTGAAAGTTAATCAGTTGATTCGGGTTGGCTGTGGGCTTCTTAAGGAGGGCATTGATTTCTGCAAGTTTACATTCATCCAGGAAAGTAGCGGACATGATGTGGGTCAGGGTGATGCTGATTGATGATGTTCCCAGGATGTAGATGTGGTAGGGGTATGGGTCCATTGGGGCCATGAGTGGATGGTCTGCATCATTGCTGTTGTGTTGTTTCTGGTGAGGGTTGTCCAACCAGGCAGGTGGCTATCTTGTTTGGTGGTGGGTAGGTGAGCAATGAGTACTGTGGGGTTGGGTTGATGTGAGAAGTTCCTTTTGTTTGCGATTTTTCTGCAGAAGTTGGATAGGTTGTCTTAGAGTTTCTGGGAGGTAGTGATGTAGGTGACAATGGTGGAGGGCGAGGTAAAATCCTTGATAATCCTTGCAGCTATTGGAGCTTCCTTCAATGTGGTCCACTAGTACTTTATTCTTGATGTCTCTCATTTGCTGGGGATAGCACTGGAGTGTAGCCTTGTAAGTAGTTCTATCAGTGGTGTCATGCCTAGCTCTCCATTTATTTTCCAGCTGTTACAGTGTTGTTTGGTGTCTAAGAGGTCTTCTGTTTACCAGCTGGCCTGCTTGTGTGATCTACTATGTTTGTTGGGTTTGATGGGTGCAAAGGAGTCCGTGCAGTTCTTGATCCAGTTGTTGAAGTTGTTGATGTCCTTGTCGAGGTTGTCTGTGGGGCTAGGCTGATCCATGCTGAGGGCGCTAAGTCAGCCTGCTTCTATGATTTTGCCTCAGATGAGGCATGGAATGGTGAACCTGGAATGGGTGCTGACTTAAGGTGTGTTGATTTAAAAGTGGATGATGGAGTTCCATATGAGTTGTGTGGTGGAGGTGTATTTGACAAAAAGCTAAAGGCCATGGGGAGCCAGAAAGTATAGAAGAAATTCACAATATAACAAAGTTTGTTTTTAAATTCTAAAACTGTATTGTCATAGAGATACACATATAATTCACAAGTGCATATCAAGCCAGTTGTATAATTAAGTACACAACATTAAGTATGTCACAACACAAGTGCATATCATAATAGTTGAGCAAATAAAATACAAAGCACTAGAAGTGCCACAAAGTAAACAGTATGTACATGGACCTCAAAAACATACAGACACTGAAGTTGACAACACGTTTCGTGGACTGTATCCACATCTTCAGGGCTGAAAAAGTTATGAATAATAGTTACACTTAATTAACATTGAAAAAATGAGGGGAAGACGACTACATATAGATGCATGCAGTAGGTGTATTACAAAATGTAAAAAGAGAATGTATCTTTTAAGTTTGTTCTCACAGGGTGAACACAATAACACAAGCATCTTAGGGTCTACTGTAATTGAAACCCTCTTTCTCAGTATAACCGCTAATGTCCCTAACAAAATGTGCTAATATCGAAAATCTTGTCCGGAGATGTGATTCAAACTCTCACACATTATCTCAAATTCTACATCAGGAATGCACTATACATTTCCTACATGTAGAAACATTGTCCTCAACTAAAGTCCCTCAGTGTTACCATTCACTTAACATAGTTGGATAGAGTAATGAAGGAGAACGCATGGTAAAATATTTGAATTCTTTATGATTCACAAATTGCATAAATTGGAACAGTAAATGAACCAGAAACCATGGTCCCTGGAGCTGCTTTTTCCAGGATACCATCAGCCACGTCTTGGGGAGTCTATCAGGTGTCCTAAGGCATGATGGGCCAGGTATTGACCAAACTCAGTGAAATCAAACAGCTAAGGAGGGACATGTGGGAACAGATGGAGGCCCACAACTCCAACATGGCCTCCTGAACAGGAGTGCTGATGGACATACCCACTACCCTGAGCAGGGCTTTTCAAAACCAGTTCACCCCTTCCTTTGGCTCATCAACAGCAGTGCCATTAACATTGGTGCCAGCCACAGGAAGGGAGGCCCTGGCAGAGGAAAAACAACCCACAGGCACCCCTGCTTCTGTAACAGCTGATCCCGTCCGCAAGCGGGGACACCCAGCAAAGAATCCATGATGTGCGGATGGCAAGACACCCACCACTGACAGCAATAACCCTCTTTCTGGAGGACCTCATTTGTGTGTTACATGTTCACGCTGGATTGATTCTGAACCACCTACCATTTCCAATGGGAAGAGTATTCTGGACTTTGGACATACAATGGCGTGGCATCTACTCCAAAGATTTCATTCGCCATGACTGACCCATTCACATTTGAATTTTTGTTGAGTCATATCATGTATATTTTCTGTTAATCGTAGCTTCATGATAAAATGACCCTTCACTGGCTCATGGTCTGCTGATTTTGATTTCAGATTTAGCCATGTAGCTATGTCAAACCATGTGAACCATGCATTGATGATCCAAGGTACTTATTCAAGATCGCATATGTTGACTGTACACAGTGTCCAGCTCAGGATTACAACCATCATACACAAACACATACATACAAGTGTCTGGTCAAAGTAGAAATTAAATTACAGTGTTCAGCACATAGACTGTCAACATGTCTGAACTATTTGAAATCATAAATGTTTGACTCATACTGAGTAAATGAACATATTTATAGGTACAGACCTCCAGACCACAGAAGGAAGGGATTTGTCAGACATCGTCCTGTAGAATAGGCAAACATTAAAGTGGTTGATATCATCAGCTTGAGCCTTAACACATACCACAACAAAGTAATTCAACATCACATAGTCCAAGATACAGACAGATGGCAGTACAACCTTTCCTGATCACAGGGCCATCATAATCCAATGCTCCATGCTCATGCATCTGGTGGTATGACACATACATATGTCAGTGATCTGACACAGGCACTGTGGCCTACAATGCTGAAACACATCTCCCACTATATAGAGGTCATGCAAAAAGAGCGTTTAGCCAATGAAAAGGGAAAATGGCTTGGTTGTAAGCTAGGACTACATATTTTATAACCACGTAACGACACACATGATGCACCAGGCCCACCACAGCACACAAAACAAGCCCAATGAGCACTTCTGGTCATCCACCCAAACACTATCCAAGCTGTCCTGGCACAGGTCTCTTACACCCAAACTCTGTGACCTACATTACCTGGGACAATCCATGTCCACTTTGTATGTCAGAACAGCATCACATACCTGTCAGAGTCATAACTCTGAAATGCCCACATGAAGATGTCATGGTGAAGGTACCTTTACAAAGAACAAAACAAGGAGTATAGGCTTCAAACCATACATATGACACAAGTCACAGAGCAATCATCTCAGAATCTAAGTACATTGCAAGAAAACTGACCCAAATAAAGCATCATCATCAGGGTGGGGATGTGTCAAAAGCTATCTAATCGATCAGCTTTTGGCTAATTATTGCAGAGTATCAGCTCCCTGTCTGTTTTCAAAAACTCAACTTTACACATTCTCACAACTACAGTTCATTGTACAGTTATAGTCATACCATCACATGACATACTTATACTCTTGAAAAGTAGCTGTGGGTGATATCTTCTCGCAAGTCAGCTCCTTTCTCTTAAACACTGTCATCCTCAGTTAGTATGTTATGATTCTCACACCGTGGCATTGCAGGCTCCCCCTCCTCTGACATATAAAGGATATTCCTCCACAGGGCGAGGTTGTGGAGCAGATCCTGGGTAAGTAGAGGAGGGTTCCACCAGTCCTGTCCAGGCAACGAAATCTGGCCTTCAGGAGCTCTAAAGCCACATCACTAGCCTCCATGTTCTTTCATGGGCCTCAGTGAAGAAGACTTCCCCTGGCGTAGTTGGATTCCTCAGCAGCATTAACAACCAAGGATGGTTTGAATATGTTAAGTCTCCTGTTAAGGAATGGGACATAAGGGAAACAATGAGTCACTCACTTCATGGTATTAGCACCTGACATTGCTCACACACATTTAGGACAGACGTAACTTACAAACCAGCCAGGCCCTCTCTGGTTGCAATTGTGACATCAGCTGGGGTATGGTGCTGTTCCGCTTAATGGAGGAATCGTGGGATGTTCCTGGATAAAGTGCACACACATTTGAGATGTAGAGATCTGCCAAATAGGCAACTTACATGTTGATGGAGTAGAAGTAAGTTCTTTCTGTTGTGATAAACTTGTTCAGTGGCCTGCGGTGGTACCAAGCCAACATGTGTGCCATTATTGGTCCCCGCCACAGGTGGGAGATGGGAAAAAACATAGAAGTCAGCCTTCACATTGACTAAATCCTCACATTGGGGAACCTGACATAGCTGTTAATGTGTTTCAACATTGCTGATAGGAAATCTCTCAACACCACACTGAATATAGGTGGGGACAAACCAGCAGATAGGACCACTGTATGTTGAAAGGACCCTGAGGCCAGGAAGTGTAATACTGACATAACTTGTACAATAGGTAGTATGCAGTATGGATTCCTGTTAGTTGGCATCAGGTCTGGCTCCAACTGACAGCATAAGTCCACTACTGTTTGCCTATTCAGACGGTATAACTGGATAACATGGTATTTCTCTATGGTCTGAAGGTCTGGCAGTGGATGGTAGACAGGAGGTTGTCACATCCTCCCTCTCCCAGGCACCTATGTGTGGCAAGAGATTTGTAACATTAGTCAGTATGTCCACAGCAACATACATGACGAATGCCAACAATATCATGTGAGAAAGAATTTCTAACAGGAAAGACATGACACCCAGTACACATCACAGCTGGCAACTACACAAGCGTCAAATGTGAGCCCCATGGTTGTCAACACATGTGCCCTCAACATGGTTTCCGGGGACACTCAACTATCTCCTACACCTTTTTCAACTTGAAATGTGACTGTATTTTCGGATTTCCAAAAACACCCCGCCGTCATATGCCATATGTGCCCTCCAACACACTACACTGGTGGCTGTGTAGTAGGACCTACATAACAAGACAGAATAAGGATGTTTGTGATGATCCTATACATAAATTGCAGGTGTGATGCAGTTTACAGAGCCATATACAGTATTTCAAACAACCAAAATGGCAGATGCCTGACCTACTCCACTGGACACTAGCAACCGTCTGCGACTACTAGACGAAGTCATCTGCACAGTAGGCGGTTCCAATCATGGGAGACACAAGCATACGCTAACATTGTTGCCTGTGGCAGTCAGTGCCCAATGGCTGTGTTCATCAGCAGTGATGACTGCCTATGTGGCGTACGTGTCTGCTATGTTCTGCAAAATCTGTCACGTGACTCCTGACACTGCTGCCAGCAACACCTCTACTACTTCAAATATTGTGTGTCGCCTCTGGGAGCAATCAAGCCATGTCCAGCAGGTGAAAGGGCCCCTGCCTTCTCTCCAGAGAAGCTGAAGAGGAATGTGAATGAGGTCCTTTACCTGTATGGACAGCTCTATGGCTCACCAGCGGAGCAGGTAAGTACAGCATGTGCACAATTTGCTCTGTTCAACAACATCTTTTCGATCCTCAAAGGCTACAACGTGCCTCTGTGTGCCAGTTAGACTTCTTGTGTGCCTGTCATTGCAGTCTGTATGTCATCAGTGGGATGTACTTGTTGAAGGTATTGGTGACCAGTACTCTATGTTGTGTTCATTCACATTGTGTTGTGTGATGATTTTGGGGACCTAGATCCTCCTTGTATTTGATGTACATAACTAGGGAAGGAGACTTTACTGCCATACAATGACATTTCTTTCTTTCTGATGGTTGTAAATGTTAGACAACATGTATGTGCATGACAGAATGGGCTGTGTATGCATCTTGTCTGAGTCATATGAGGATCTTGTAAGCAATATGTATAGTGCCACAGTTCTTTCACCCCACATCTGGCCTTGACAAACTGTTGTCTGGATGGCATATCATGACTCTGCCTTTCAGGTTCCCACACAAAAGCACAAGCCACATTGCTGATGGCCACATGATGTACTGTCACGCATGGAAGTGATGGAAATTTGAGTGACATGTGGGTTCTGTATGCTCAGCCTGCAGATACCAGGGCATGTAAAATGTATCTCCCAATATGGGGCATAGTCCAGGCTGTGGGAGAGTCACTGTGGGTATACAACTGTGGCACTGTTCCCACTCCCTGTACATCAGAAGATCCTGGTATGTGGCTAATATGAGGCTCTAGTTGCAACACATGCCATGAATGCCTCAGTCAATTGACTAGATTAGGAATGGGTACTGAGGTAAATCCCTGAACTAGTCCAGATGTGCATTTTGCATCATTATCAATGTGTGTATTTGACTCATGACAGGTCCCTTACTCCTACAGCTCTATTGTCACCTTCACAGAAGTCATATTTGTCCTGTACAGGCTTATTGCACAAATGACAGACCCTCAGTGCAGACAGTGTGTATATTCCTGGGGAACCATGGCATGTGACTCAGTAGCTGTTACATAGCAGAAATTGTACAATGCATTCCTTTGTATGTTGGATGTCATCTCTGTAGTTCAGACACATATGTCCAAAGGAGTGTTCTGTGGTACAGGTACATACCACAGAACCCCCCTGAAGTCGCGTGAGTCTGCATTTGGTAAGCCACATGTCCACACATGCACACGGAAGATCCTTTCTGTACCGACCATGCCAGCCACTTCATTGTCACTCAAGTGTAAGGGTGAAGCCTGTACTATGGAAGTTGACTGTATGGACTATATGCAGTGAGTCAACCTCGCAGAGTTTAAATGTGTTGGTTCAGTCAGGCCTCAGGAGATTACCCTTTAGAAGCCACATAAATGTGTAGTGTTTCATTGTGGCTCACATCTCAGTACATGTTGCTGGAGCATGGGCTACCTGATGTCAGTAGGCTTGCTTAGTCATTGTAGGTCATGAGCAGGGTAGTGGGTTAGTCTGCAGATGGATCCAAAAATGTGTAGTCATGTCCCTGTACTTATTGGCATGTGTGCTTTACACTTCTGGTGCGTTGACAAATTGACTGTTTTTTGATTGGTGTTTCTGACGTGTGTGACATAACCATTTGAGCAAAAACTTGTGATAGTAATCACTTGACTTGTCTCTTGTATCCATACAGGTACACGCCCAACAGAAAAAGGAGATATGGAGAGCCATCACCAGGAAACTGCGGACCCTGGGGGTACACAGCCGGCGGAGCGCCCACTGTAGCAAGAGTTGAGAGGACCTGAAACGCTGGGCACGGAAGACTGCAGAGGTCCAGCTGGAGCTGACATCCTAATGTGCGAGGGGCGCACGTTGGACCATGACCCCCCTAATGGCCTGGATCCTGGCAGTGCCGTCCCCAGGCCTTGATGGGCATTTGACAGGAATACAACAGTCACAAGGGGGTGACTACAGGTCATATTCCTGCTTGTCACATTGCCAGGTTAATGTGCTAAGTTCTGACATATTCCCCTGATGATTAGGGATGCGCCATGTGTAACACAGTAGATGAGTAATTGTAGATATGTGATGCAGTGCATACTGATGTGCCTTGCCTATTGGACTAGGGAATTAGGACACAACTGTGTAGAATCCACAAACAATTTGCTCTCCAGGGACAACATATGGCTGGATGGCTGTGTATATTGATCAATCAAGTCATTTTTATTGTTGTTGAGGGCGTAAATTATTCGCTACAGACCACTACTCCTCAGTGTTACAGGCCAAAGACAAAAGAAGTGATGGATCACTGTCCTCAGTCATGTGTCTGGTCAAATGAGTAAATTGGCATCTGCCCCTCAGAGGCCACTTGTCTTCAGAGTGTCACAAGTGTTAGTGCCTCACTACTGTCTGTAACGTGAAGATGACCATTATACATGTGACAAGGCATACATTGTTCTTTGGGTGCAGTTACAGATCAATACTTTCCCTTGATAAGTATGGAATGTCCATTGACATGATTTATGTGCCATCACTGTTGCCAATATTCCTTGCTTCAACATGTTAGCATGTGTCCCTTTCTCTTTTGTCAAAATCTGCTCACTGCTGTTTCATGCATGGTCTACCTGTGTTCGTGGGGGTAATTTCTGTATTTCTTCACATATTTGTGCATGACAACCTGTGTTCAGAATAGGACATTTGCAAGCAGGCTATATTACATGTGGTGCCAATGACAGGAGTGTCTCACCATTGATTGTTGGCTCACACATACCTTCACCCTTCATAGCATGTCATTTGGCATGTACAACTGCAGTAGCAATGAGGGACATGACAGGTTTTTGAGTTTTTACACAGAATGTGCATTTCCATGTCATTGATGTGGCATCATGTGGAAAAGTGCACTGCACTTGCGTAATGGGGAAGGTTTGTTACCTGACTGTTGGCATGCATCATGGAGTGACTTGCACTTATGTTGCAATCACGTGTGGTTGGGGACATCCATTAATTCACAGACATCTGGTTTTCCAGGACCAAAATGGTGACAGTGATGTAACTCCCATTAGGTAACATGTCGAGGGCCTTCAGCACATACTTGCAAATCTCTGGGCCTCTCCAACATACAAAGGACTAATGAGGTATCCTGGTGTAACCAGAGAATGTAATTGCAAGGGGTGCTAGACATTAGTGGTTATTTGCACATTTTGACTACAGTGTATATTTCCATGCCAAATGTGTAGCATATCTGAACATTAGTACTATCTCCATGACTCCATTAGGACAAATTACACATGGTGAAGTATGCATTGTTGATGTTTCCAGTGAGACATGAGTATTTCGATATCACCTTTTCCAGGCTACTGTACTGCTGTCAGCAGCATGGTAGGTTTTAGGAGCATCATTTCTTTTTTTGGGGGTTATTGTATATGTGACAAATAGATGTCTGCATGACCTTGTGTGGATCTGTGGGAATGAACTTGGCATTGGTCTACTATTGTATGACAACAGGTAACTGAGGTATGTTCATGAGGCAAAGCATTGAAGGTGATGTGGTCTCCTACTTGTTCAATGGTTACTGTGATTGCATAACTTCAACCATGCAACTGTATTGAGATCCTGATTTTCCTGTGGGCAACTGTTGACAGTTCAGATGGCATGCATGCATATGGTATGGTACATGTAGGAGGCACTCTGATGTAGTTTGTTGCTGGGGCCTACTTGACGTCATGGTAATGTTTGCTAATGACAGCTGTTGTTAAAGTGTGCTCAGGAACATGTGGTGACTCTTTTCCTCTTTGTATTTGCAGCATCAGCCCAATAAAGTGAGGGAGACAGGGCACAACCAAGTGGAGAAGCATCTGGCCGTGGTACCTCCAGTCATGACACCACCGATACTGAGGGACCCAGTGGCCCGGTGGGTGAGGGGAGTGTCACAGAGGAGAAAAGATCAACGTCTTCATCATTGGATTTTTCCTCCAGTAGCCACTCCCTAGTGGTGGCAGACCCATCAGGGCCTGTTCCATGACCATCTTTGTCTGCTACACCCAGTTCTATCGCCACCCTCCCTGTTGCTTCCCACCCAGTTGGCTGCACCTGCTCATTAGGAGGGTGGGGGTCTCCTTTGCTGCAGGCATCTCAGCCACAGCCCCTGTTCCTCCTGCTGCAGTGAGTGAGGAAGCTATTGACCTCCTGAGGATTATCTCTGTGGGGACTGCCATTGTGAATGCCATCCAGGCATTGGAGAGCCAACTTCAGCAGACTACTGCTTTCCTGGAAGGCATTCATAGTGCCATGTCCGGCATATAGAGATCTTTTCAGGCTCTGATCTCCTCACTGATGGCAGCCAGTCATTCCCCACTTTCCACCCCCTCCATCTCTCTATTCTCAATCTAAATCCCCTATTACCCCATCTGTCCCAAGCACACAGACTCATCTGCACACACTCACCTCAACACACACAAGCAGCACATATTGACACAAACACCACAAGACACACCAGCATGCAGGCACTCAACATACACCCACAAACACCACTTCACCAGACACCCCAACAACCCCCACTGACTCACACACCACATCTAGCATACCCACAGCCACCACCACAACAGCATCCACTCCCACCATACACCCAGACAGCAGCACAACTCTCACAGACACACCCACCACATCAACCATAACCGCAGACACTACCCCAACACACACAGATACATCTACCACGTCGCCATGCCTGCAGACACCACCCCAACACACAGACACATTCATCACATCCAGCATACCCGCAGACACCACCCCAACAGACACACAAACATCCACCACATCCGGCATTCCCACAGACACCACCCCAACAGATAAATACACATCTACCACTGCCAAATCACCCTTCACCTCGACCACCCGGCCCCCAAGACACATAAACGCCAACACTCACACATGCAGTAGACACTAATCAAACAGAAGCATACCTCACACATGCACACACCCAAGGCATCTACACCCACATACAAGTCAACCACTCCCTGAACCTCCAAATCTCAAATCCCTTCTGCAGACCCTCCCCATTTTCCCAAGGAGAGTTTCCTTTTTGAGCTTGCCCTTTCCCCTGTTCCCTCTATACCACCAAACCCAAGAGGCCTGCACCCACATCCCAACCCAACCTTTCCACATCCAAGTCCTCCCTATCATAGCTGCCCCCTGCAAACACCCATAACCCTCCCCCCAAGAAGAAGCCCACCCCTCCAAACAAAAAGATCCCCCTCCCAAATCCAAAACACCCATCCTAAATCTGACCCCGCCCAAGAATTATCCCTGAGGTGCCTGCCTGCCCACTTGATGCCCATTCCTGTGGAGGTACCCTGATAGAAATTGGAGTCAAGTGTGGACTTAGTATTGTGCATGGACATCTAATTGGATTGGCCAATGGCCTTTGCTCTAAATGGTTTTGAGTTAATAAACTCATGTAGTTGTTTTTTTTGGTACAAAATTGTCCTGCAAGTCCTTTTCTACCTTTATGTTGTTCCACAGTAACTTGTGTTGCAAGCCTACAGTTGTGGGTTTTTAAGCTTGATTGCTGATCCATTTGCTGTTTTTTGCAATATCTGACTTTGTGTGCAGTGCTGGTGTCACCCAAGACAAAGGTAGATGTTGGCTGTGTGGATATGTGGATGTTAATCTAAATGGGGTGTCATTGAATTGTGTTATGTTCGTTATGGTAAGTATTTTATTTTATGTTGTCCAATGTCAGCATGCATGGTGTTAGACGTGTCCCCCTGATGTGGATTGTACATTTGTCTCATGGCTGAAAGCTAGAGTTTTATTTTTCCACACATGGAGGGTGTTTAATTGTGCTAGCTTTCTTTGTATTTGACTGAGCGTGTCCATTTTGATGTGTGTACCTTGCACCTACTTCGCATTCTTGATTTGTACTTCCACATTATTCAGATTGGCATGTCACTGCTATTGTTTGCCTCTGAGATACATGAAGGGCCAGTTCTAGTGCAAATGTTCTTTTAGGGGCATGTGCAAAGTGCAATGTGTATCAGGGCAGCATCCTTCCATGAGTGCTCCTGATGCCCCCATCCCTATTGTGCATGTATTGTTTTCACAGTGAGCTTTGGATATTTGTCTCTCAATGCAGTCAATGGAATTAAGTATCAGGTCAAGAGGTTACCCCAATCACCATTCCAAATGTAGTCCATGTAAAACCAATCAGGGCCACTATTGTTTGTGAGAACTCATTTTGTGATCATCCAAGGACCCACAGGTCCACAGGGATTTTACTCTGTGCATCGGTTGTATTGCCACATAAACTCAGCTCCAGCCTGGCCCGTAGTTCAGACTGGGTGCAACTCATTGTCAGGCCTTGCTCTCTGCAGGCTGAGCATTCATATCCCACATAAACATCACATTTCAACCAGTTCAATATATATAAGTTCAGCTTGTGGCCATTCAATACATGACCTCAAGACTGCATGGCACTCTGAAAGGGTCTGTGAGCTATTGCTAGCTCCCAGACAACAATTTGGCAATCCCTGATCTAGGCTGAGTGATATGTGGGACTATACACATACCTAACATCATCCTCAACTGCTTATTACAGAATGCATACACAGCTCACGCTGTAAAGGCTATATATGTGTTTTCAAAGTTAGCAAGATCTGATTAGTAAATATATCACAGGTACCATAACGTGTATTTATGCATCAATGTCTACATGCACCACAAGTAGAATATAGGGATTTCTACAACTTACACATCCCAATGGTGATGTTAAGTACAAAATATATAGTGCTCGACAATCCCTGACATGCATTTCCTATGTAGGAACCACAAAATATTACAGCACTAACCAGACTTAACTCTGGAACTCAGAGGCACATTGTAGCCTGTGAGATTGGAAATGATGGAGTAAAACAGAGTGATGTATGTATGTACGTACAGGGAAAGGACCTCAACAACCAGCAGCTCCTCTGCAGAGAAGGCATGGGCCCTCTCTTCTGCAACATGTCAGTAATATCCTGCTACATTAGCAGTTGACAGAACATTACACATTAGTTACCCTGCAGGAACCAGCAGTAGTCACATATAACACACAGGTTACTTAGTATTCTGCAACATAAGCATTAGTCAGGAATCACATTACTACACAAATGCACTTGTCATAGAAATATCATAAACGCCCATATCAGGAACATTATAAAACATATGGGAAGTGAAAAATAACATATTAGCAGGTCATGCCCATAACAGGAACATCAGCACATATATATAGCACATCATAAAAATAGGTAGGCAACATATCAATCAATAATGTCCATATAAGGAACCTATGACATATATATGTCCTTTAAAAGTACCTGTTTTACAATGAGAACATCACTCCTAGTGCCACGAGGGTCAAAAGGGGGGCCCGGCGCTCCTGTGTGCAAAAACGCGGGCTGTTTATGTCAGGGGGGAGAGGGGTGGCACTCACCCCCTCCGTTTCCTTAATATTGGGCCCGTCCCGAGCCCCCCATGGGCCTCCACTGGCCCTCCAACAAGGGGGAGGGGCCAAAACAATGCCAACCAACGACAAGGGCCACAGATGGGGGGGCCTCACCCAACTCTCGCGGGGGCCCCCAAAGCATGGAGGACCACGCAGGGCGCCTTTGGCAAGGCTTCCACGCATCCTCAGGAAATGGCTCGGGCTCCGCGGGGCAGGGGGAACCTCTGATGAGGCTTCCTTCCTTCCCCCTGCCCCTGCTCTACACAGTAGAGACTCCAGTGGGGTGGGGAGCCTCAGATGAGGCTTTCCTCCCTGCCAGGTGTCTCCTTCCTTGGGATTGGCCTGCCCGGGCCGCGGAGGTGTGCAGGCACCGAAGCAGGTGCCTGCTTGTGCCCCGGGGGAGCTCTGCAGAGCGCTCTTTGCCCTGGGGGCACGATAGGAGCGTGCTCCCTCCTTTTCTCCAATCGATAGTGCCCCGGGGCACAGAGGCAGCGTATCACTCGCGCTCGTGAAATTTCAAACACCCGGGTCGTGGCAGTGAATCTCGGCGATCGATGAGCAATTTAGCAATCGCGCCGCTGGAAAACGAAAGCGCTCTCAAGATGCTCGAAGATCATTAAAGCAGAGCACTCCTCCCAACGCTCACACAAACTTCAGCGCAGCGCCTTCCAGGCGCTATGAGGTGAAAGATGCACTCCTCGTTCTTTAAGTAGTTGCAGCGGTCAGAGGCCACAGCACTCTGCCTCTGGGGAACAAAATTAAGGAAAAAAAAGGAGCACATGTGACAGTGCCCAGCAGCAGGCCAGCACAAGGGGGATGCAGGCAGCTCCTCACAGTGACCAAACACGTCACAGGTCAGCACAGCAGCAGCAGTCCATGGTGGTTCCTGGTGAGTCATTTCAGCATTCTGTGTCCAGTTCCAAAATGTCTCCAAATTGGGAGAAAATTCCCCTGTAATTATACTCATCTTTAAAGTGTGTTTCAAAGGAAGGGGAGAGGAGGTTCCAACCGATTGTAACTGGTTCTGGGAGTGCCCCCTCTCTCCTCCAGCATAGGCTACAAACATTAGTTGGGGTAAACTACCCTATTGTGTGAGGCCAGGGAACAGTCTTTACAAATGCAGGTGTGCTCTTCCTCTCCCTTCTCTCAGCCCAGGAAGACTATTCAGTGTGCAGATGCACCTCTGTGACACCTCCACACTCCCTGTGTGCAGGCTGTCTGGAAAGTATGCACTAAGCACAACTGTCACTCTGCCCAGACGTGGATTGAAGTCAAGCTGCAAAACACCAGAGTCATCAGCACAGAGAAATGCTCACTTTCTAGAAGTGGCATTTCTGTAATAGTAATAAAAAATCTGCTTACACCAGTAAGCAGCATTTCTCATCACCATTACAACCATACCAAACATGCCTACGCTACCCATCATAATTCAGACAATACCACCTACATATAAGGCAGGGCATTCCTAATGCAATCCTATGAGAAGGCAGCACTCACAGCAGTGAGACACCAAGTTAGGCTGTTTGTCACTACCAGCACAGGCCACGCAACCTGGCACATATCCTTCCTTCTATATACATAGCACCCTGCCCAAAGGGCTAACTAGGGCCTACCTTAGGGGTGACTTACATGTAGTAAAAGGGGAGCTCTGGGCATGGCATGTAAATTAAGATGCCAGGTCACTTTGGCAGAAAACTGTGCACACAGGCCCTGCACTCGCAGGCCTGAGACAGGTTTGAAAGGCTACTTCAGTAAGTGGTGCAAGCAGCGCTGCAGGCCCACTAGTAGCGTTTAATTTACAGGCCCTGGGGATAGAGATACCACTGTACTAGGGACTTACAGGTAAATTAAATATGCCAATTAGGTATAAGCCAATCATACCAACTTTAGATGGGAGAGCACCAGCACTTTAGCACTGATCAGCAGTGATAAAGTGCTCAGAGTCCTAGAGCCAACAGCGAGAGGTCAGAAAAAATAGGAGGAAGGAGGCAAAAAGTCAGGGGATGAACCTGCCAAAAGGGCCAGGTTCACCAGTTACTATACCTTTTCATTTGTCTAGTGCTTTTGTGTGCATATAGACTATAGTAGCACAGTGCGTTGTACACAGCTACTGATGGTATTTTGTCAAAAATATATATATTTTTTTAAAGTGCAAACAATACATTTGAGATGTATTATTTACACATTAATGGTCAAGATACTTGTCAAGGCCACAATGGGGATTGGTGATGGATTTTGCACAATATACTATTTAAAAGTAATATGTGTGTATTGCAATCTAAAAGAATTATGTAGAGTAACATGAGTTTTGGCTTACTTCTCACATATGTTACTGTGGACATTGTGAACAATATTCATATACTGTTTTCAGTTCACACAAAGGGACCCGGGAGAGGGAGAAGATGACAGCCTCCAGTGTTCTTCCCTTTTCCAGACCTTCAGACCAAGGAAGAAAGGGATATCATCAAAAAGGGTCTATTGAATAGGCAAACCATACTAGATTTATGTCACCAGTTGGAGCCTGATCTCCTGCCTCACAACACTAATGCCACATGTATCACACCAATTGTGAAACGTATGGCAGTATTGCATTTTCTGGGCACAGGTGCCTTTCAAATCACTGTGGCAATATCTAGAGGTATGTCACAACTACATTCCTGTAGTGCACTACAAGACGTACTTTCAGCAATGATGAGACACATTGACAACTACATCCAGTTCCCCAGGTGTGAGGATTTCGCCAATGTGAAGGTTGACTTTTATTCAGTTACGTGGTTGGCTTAGTACCATCACAAGCCAGGGAATATGTTTACCATAACAGAAAGCACTTTCATTCTATTAATGTTCAAGTTGACTGCTTACTGGATCTCAAATGTCTGTGCCACGTCCCTGAATGAGCCTATGATTCCTTTGCACTGTGGAACAGCCCCATACTCCAGCTGATGTCACAACTACTACCGGAAAGGGCCTGGGTTGTTAGCAAGTATGGTCTGTCCTAACCTTGTGTGGGTAATGTCCGGTAGTACAATCAGAAAGTTGCACTTATTTCTGTCTTCCATCTAGGAGACTCAATCTATCCCAACCGGCCATGATTGTTGGCACTGCTGAGGAATCCAACACAGCTAGGGGAAGTGTGTCTCAATGAAGCCCATGGAAGGACACAACAGCCATGGAGTGGGCTTTCAGGCTCCTGAAGGCCACATTTATATGTCTGGACAAACTGGGGGAGCCCTCCTCTACTCACCCGGAAAGGTGTGTCAAATCACTGCTGCATGCTCCACAACTTCGCACTGTGACCGCATATCCCTTTTATCGCAGAGAACGGAGACCATGAATTGCCACTGGGTGAGGATCCTAAAATGCCAAATGATGATAGTAGTGAAGAGAATGGAGCTGACTTGCGTCAAGATCTCATCAACAACTTCTTCTCATGAGCGTATTTTGTTAAATGTCCTAACTTTGACTGTTAGAGTAACTCTTGTGCTGATGGGAGGAGTATTTTAAGGAAAAATATAAGGGAGGGCAAGCTCTGGGAAATCCAGGAGAAAGGTATTTCTTGAACAAGGTTTTGACACATGGTAACTTTGTTTGTGTTGCTTTGTTTTGCTCAGATTTTTTACATAGACTGTGTTCTCCAGAAGTTGACTATGTGAATTGTCTTCTATGTATGGTTTGATACATAATTTATTTGTTTTCATCTGTTTTAGGTACCTTCACCATGGCATCTTCATATGGACATTTCAGAGTTGTGAAATTTGTGTGCATATGATGCTGTTTGAAAGTACAAAGGGGACATGGGTTGTTCCTGGTAATGACAAACACAGACTTTGGCCCTCATTATGAACACGGCGGGATTTCCTGCAGTGTTCAGGCTGGTGGTCTAAACACAGACCGCCAGCCCGTTGAGGACCCCACCGGCTGAATAAACAACATTCTGCTGGGCCTGGACATTGCTGATCGCTCCACATGGAGCCGTCGTCAATGTAGCAGTGCGGCGGGTGCAGCAGCACCCGTCGCGCATATCACTGCCCATAAATCAGGCAGTGCCTTGCATGACGGGGCTGTGCACGGGGACCCTGCACTGCCCATGCCAAGCCCGGGCCCCCATTCCGCCAGCCTGAAGAAAGGCTGATGGACACAGGTTCTTTATCTGGCGGGCAGCCCTGCTTGCAGCGCTGCCCTGTCGGGTGAGGAACTCCACCATCGTCAGGCTGCCTGGCGGCGGTAGCATGGCAGTGGCGGAGTTCTGCCTGTGGCGGTCCCGCCTTGAACATGATATGGCGGTCCGGACTGCCATGCCAGCACCGGCATGGTGGTCCGGACTGCCTATATTCATAATAACCGCCTTTGTGTTTACAAATCTTGTACGAAGACAGCATGCACAGTGATAGGATGGAAATTATGAGGAATCCATTGGACTTGTTCCCTGTCTTGTGGTGGTCCTAATGCAATATGTCTGCCATCATGTGCTCCAACAAAATGTTGTTGTGGAGCCAAATCATGCTATTCTCCTTTCACAGTGGCTAAATCCTCACTGTGTGTAAAGTGTATGTAGCTGTTGATGTATCTCCTCATTGTAGGGCAAAGTGCTTGCGGCACACTACAGAAATTTGTTTGCGACATTCCAACAGATACTCTAACAATGGATTGGAATGATCCTGTGATCAAAAAATGTAGTACTACCATATGTTTGTCTATTGGTGTTACTGATGTGGCATTCCATTTGTGAGCTAGGGGATATAGCTCAAGCTGATGACACAGGCCAATTTTATTTTGCCTATTTAATAGGAAACTGTCAGATATATCCCCTCCTTCCATGTTGTTAAGGTCTGCAACTGAATATGTGACCACTGGCACAGGTTATTGGTGTCATGTATGATTTGCTATGTTTCTGACAGAATGCCAGCCTACTGTTGGTACAATGGAATAACGATGGTATATGAGAACACACTTGTAAGTATGCTTTGATGAGACATGGTTGTGATCCTGAGTAAAACATTGTGTACGTGCAACATATCCATACTTACACAAGTAGATATTTTTGCCATTGTAAAGTTCAGATGGGAATAAATATATACATTGCTAGTTGTGAGATATACTACAGCAGGTAATGAGTTTCAGACTAATGTATTTATTTAAGTGAACAGGGAGAAAGGAACATTGTGAAACCCAAACAGGAAAACTGAAAAGTGGAGGTCACTGAATGAAACCATAGTTGTATATGCTAAACTGTTTGAAGTTCAATGTCCAAAAGGCTACTGTCATCAGAAAAGTAAATGTGTCCAGAAATAGTCAACAGAGTGAATGTGTTACACACACTGGAAGAAATTAGGTTTGAGGTTCCTTGCTGCTGTTGGTGGCAGTCTTGCTATCTGCACCTCCGGGTACTTTGTGTGGACTTCCCTGTCTGTCAGTGTGGAAGGATCCACAGCTACAGGGGTGTCTGCAGGTGTGTTTTCCTCTGGTAGGCCCACCCTTCATGTGGCTGCAGCAGATGTTGATGGGCCTGATGTTGTTGGACCACAAGAAGAGGTAGATGGTGCATCAAAAGCTCAGCACAGGTGTGTGTGAATGTCCTGCATCACCCCAATTTGGGAGCCCATGTTTGAGTTATGGGCCTCCATCTCATGGTGTATGTCCCTCTGCAGCTGCTTCATCTGCCTGGATTTTGGTGAGTACCTGGCCCATCACGTTGTGGGACGCATGATAGGCTCCCAAGAATTGGTTGATGGTGGTCTGGGTGTGAGTCGCCCCAGTGCCCTCACTGCCAGCCCACAGTAACCCTCCCACAACCCCTACCCCTACACCCACAAGCCTGTGCCCTTGGCCCAGGGTGCCCTCTCCTACTGGGTCCTGGTTCCTCTGTAGCTGGGTGGCGATTGTCACATCTGAATCAAGGACCGGGGTCACACAATGGTTGTTCCTGTGCAGAGGTACACAGGTTGTGGGGACTGAGATTGATGGAGATGTTGCAGCTGGGGTGGGAGGTGTTTTTGTAGGTCCAGTGAGACACACTGTCACTGTCTGCCCAGACTGACCAGATGGACGAGCACCATCATTCTCATCTAGATCACCAGGTATGTTGTCATCCCTGAAGGCTTTTTCCTGGAGTAGAGTGGGTGTCTTCTGTGACCATGCTATGGGCAGGTACTCTGCCAAATAGACCTGTTGTGAAAAAAATAACATTGTTATTGGTGGCAGTGTGGTTTCTACAGCCAAATCTTTTGTGACTCAGTACATAGGAACATAGGACAACAGAAGAGAATTATATGTAGATTGCTCACTTCATGAGAAATTGACATAAGTTGTAATATGGGCAAAATCATAATTTCATCTTGCTTTGAGTTACAGAAACAGGGCCTCGTGGTAGCTGTAGTCATTTCAATCTCTACTTGCTAGCACTTACAAAATGGTTAGTGTAACACACCTAACATTAACATAGTAACACATGTCATGGGACCTGGAATTATATTTTTGTAGAAATACACTTACAGATACCTTTACAACATGTGACATGTAATGGAGATTGATACCTGTGATCTTATGTGCAACAATACACATTGACATAGACAATTCAAGATCTCTAATACTTTGAGGATTGCATGTTAGGAAACTAGGTACACAACGCAATGGCAAAAGCTGAATTGAGAGCGAACAGGACATTGAGGTATTGTGACAGTTAGTGATATATAACTTACCAGACTCGGTTCCCCCCAGGAATTCCTGTCAAGCGTTCAGGATCTGCAAGTCCTTCTCCTCCCAGGGAAAATTTTTGATTGAGGTGCTGAGAGGATCCCACCAGTCCTATTGGCCTCCAGGTGTTGCTTTGAGGCTAAGGAACACACCTTTTCCCTCAGGTCATTACACCTCTTTCTAATTTCCTCCTGTGCATGCATGATGCTCTCTACAGCTTTCACTCTGTTTACTATTCTGGTCCACGTGTCCCTTTTTGACTGATAGTAGTTTGTTGGACTTGGGCTCCAAAAAATTGGTGCTCTACTCCTATGATTTTATCCATCTTGACTGTCAACTCCGCCTCTGAAAAACTGGGATTTTTTGGCCTTGACATATCCTCAAATTAAAGTCAGTGACAATACAACCGGAAATACATCAAGGTATGAACAGAAAATGTGCTGGAATAGTGTGTGGAGAGTGGTAAAAGGGATGGTGAAAATGCCTGTTTTCTCTCACTAAACGTTTGTCTCAGAATTGCTGTGCTACAATAGAGTGGCAAAGGATCATGGTCTGAAACGGGGTGTGTTTTATATTGTGATTTGCAGGTGTATCCATTTGGCCAATGGACATCAGGTATGTATTTCTATCTATCCAATGGCCACTGTTATGGTGCTTTGCTAAGGACGTACAGGAATGGCCTAGCTCCATCAGGAAACCACCACAAGGGGACCCCCCAATGCCAATGGGTTTTCTTAATCTGCTCGAGGGGAACCAAAAAACTCAAAGAACAAACTGAAATAAATACAACACAAAAATTACGCAATTCGAAATAACAATCACATACTATTTACACAAACAATAAATATAACATTTCTCACCCAAAAGAAATGGAATAATTATGACTCACTGTTCTGTAGCCACAGATCTTCCTCTGTATCCATGCAGTCAAAAATAATAATCCACCAATAATGGGAAAAAAATATTGTCCAAAAAGTTGAAAAAAAATTCAAAAATAAAACGAATCCAAAGCGAAAATTATCTAGGAAACATAAAAAACCTGAAAAGTGTTAAAAAATTGCTCCTGGAAGCCTGAAAAAAATGGAAATCAAAGTAAAATATATTGGTTTATTATAAACACAAATCGGATTTCCTTAAAAAGGAAAAGTAACTACCAATGCCCATAGCACACATTTGTAGACGAAAATCTGTAAGGTAAACAAGAAATCGCATAAAACACAAATACATTACATAATCATCATTGTTACATAATACAATGTAACATAACATAATGATACATTACTGAAATGGTACAAAAAACCCAAACTACAAACTAGTGAAAAATACTACTATTAATACAACTATAGAGGGCTGATTACGTGTTTGGTGGTCCGAGGACCACCGTGTTGGCCGTCTGACTGCCAATAGGCTGGTGGAGCAGACCACCATAATATGAGTTTGGCAAATAGCAAATAAAAGACTGCCAGCGGTCAACCACCACTGCCAGGTAGCATGGACCGCCACGGTCTCCTGGAAGCACAAACAGGCCGGGGGAGACCATGTTTCCACCAGACCTATTAGGAGGTTGTACACCAATAATGTGATGGTGGCAGTCTAAGCACCAATTTTCAGGAGGTGGAAACAGACAGTATAAAGAGAGACATGCACCAGTAGACAGCCGTACACGCCAGGAGCCGTCATGGAGCCATTCCAAAACCTCATGCCACGGCTCCTGCTCGCCAAAAGACAACAAAATCAACTATGAGGACTACAGCAACCGTAAGTACACACACTCACCTGTATTATTGATATTACAAAAAAACTTGTAATGCCAGCAAACACATCATGGGAGGGACGCCATGGGCAGCAGCTATACCTAACATTTGATACACACACACACTCACATACTGCAACAAGGATACCCACTCATTCACAACACATACACTTCAGCCAGCACGCACACACTGCACGTCAATACTACACATTTACACACAGCTACACAGCACAGGCTCAGGGACACAAAAGGCAACACAACATTCAACAACTGTTGCACATATACAAATACATTCCACACACTCACACCCAACAGGGACTTGCCACACATACAACACACATATACATCCATTGTGAAGGCACACACACAACATCACCATGAAACAGCCCTGCAATCGTTGCACACATCACACACACACATAGCACAATGGAAGCAAAACGCCATTTACAATACACACATAGACAAATTAACAAAGACACAAAGTGTGCCACAACACCTGCGCAGCTGGGATGGGAGCATCAGGACGATACATGGAAGGAGGCTGCACTGGGACACATATCACGTTGAACAGGGCCACAAACAACATGGGCACAGGAATTGGCCCCAATTGGTTCTCTGGGACAAGAAATACCAAAACCAGTTCTCATACACAGTCACACAATGGGTGAAGGGCAAGTCAACAAAGCACACATAAGTCACACTCCATGTGACATACCTAGCTGTGAGGGACACACACCTAAATGGACACATGCACACTCAAATACAAAGCAAACTATCACAACTCAACACACTCCATGGCTTCACTGAAAAACCCAAGAACACATATACCACATGTAGACAATAGCCATATCAGGTGGACAAGTCCTATACCATCCATGTCCACATTGTACAACATAAAAAGAAATACATACCACAACAAACACAACACAAGGCATTGACACCAACATTCAATCTACATACACATACCCATCACACAACACATAACCTTCGCTTGAGGGACAACAGCACTGCACACAAACTCACATACTACAAAAAACACCACATGGAGCAGCAAGCATCCCAAGCACACACAACTACAGGCACACAACCAATGTCACTCAGGAGCAACTGAGAGCTAGGGAAGGAAATGCAGGACAAAGGTGTATCCAGCAAACTAACAACTGGTTGGCTGTATTTTAAATTAATGTTTTGTAACTGAAGTCCAAGGTCAAAGGTCAGTTCAAAATATTTGGGCCAAAAGGCACAGTGTTGGGCACCTACTTAACTCCTGACTGCCATGTAACCTCCACAGGTAGGGGCATCAAGGGGGGAGAATGGGGGCTTGGACTTGGGAGTGGGGGGCCTTTTTGGGAGGGATGGCCTTTTTCTTGGTGGGGGGAAGGGCATGCATGCTTGTAGGGGGAAGGCCTTGGAGGTGGAAGGGATGGCCTTTGGGAGGGAAACAGTCCTCTTGGGAGGGATGGTGGGTACAAAGATGTAAGGTCAAGGTCACAACCTTCTTAGACACATGGGGATGGGAATCAGAAGGGGGTTGGGATTTGAAAATTGAATGAGTGGTTGTCTGATGTGTAGGTGTAGATGTCTTGGCTGCATTTTTGTGGGAGGTGTGCATGTGTGTGGTGGGTATCTATTGGGTGGGTGAGTGAGGGCGTTTATGTGTTTTGGGGTGGGGTGGCTGTGCGGGGGTATGCCGTGGTGGGTGAGTGTCTGTTGGCGTGGTGACTGCAGGTATGGTGGATGTGCTGCATGTAGGTATGTCTGTGGTTGTGGTGTCTGCGGGTGTGGTGTCTGCAGGTAGCAATGGTGTGGTAGGTGTATCAGTAACTGCTGATGTGGTGTCTGTGGGTGTGCCAGTTGTCATGTGTGTGATACTGAGGGTGGGGGGTGTCAGGGTAAGTTGTGACTGTTGCTGTGTCTGTGGGTAGATGTTGTTTGTGTGCATGCCAGTGTGTCTTGTGGTGCTTGTATTTGTGTGTACTACCCTTGTCTATTCAGGTGGATGCATCCAAGTCTGTCTTTGTGCTTTAGGTGGATTGGAAAAGGGGGGATTTCTACTGGGAAGAGGAAGGTGGAGGGGGCACATAAGACAAAGGGCGGCTGGCTGCTGTCAGTGTGTAGGCCAGAACCTGAAAAAATCTCTATAGGCTAGCCATTGCACCTTGAATGCCCTCCAGGAATGCATTGCTCTGCTGGACTTGGTTTGCCAGTCCCTGGATGGCATTCATAATGGTGGACTGACCCATAGAGATCGAACTCAGGGGGTCAATAGCCTCCTCACTGAGTGCAGCAGGGATAACAGGGGCTGGGGCAGAGTTGCCTGCGGCAGGGAAGATTCCCACCCTCTTGGGTGAGCAGGCATGGCCAACTGGGTGTGCAGCAACAGGGAGGGCAGTGGTGGAATGAGGGGTGGCGGACATAGATGGTACTAGGAGGGACCCCGATGGGTCCACCACCACTAAGAAGTATCCACTGGAGGAGGAATCCAAGGATAAAGATGCAGATCCTGTCTCCCCCTTGGCACTTCCCTCACCCTCCTCTGGGTCGCTCTGTGTCAGTTGTGTCTTAACCCAAAGTTGGGTAGGCTCTGCTTCATGTTCCTCACCCGCTAGAGAGTGATACGTCGATTTCCCGACAGGGCACCCTGGATATGCGCAGGGTCACAATTACTTTGACGTCCAGCGACGATGCATGAGAAATCCGGTTGCATGGTGTTGGAAAACTGTGCTGCGTGGGGGGTTTGTGTCGTTATCAGCAGCCGCAAGCGGGTGTTGCGTCATTTCTCCAGCCACGATGTGTCGATCTCCCAGCTGTGATGCAGGTGGGGCATCGATTTCAGACGTGATGCAGGTGGCGTGGCGTTTTTCAGCCGCATTGCAGATGGTGCATCAAATTTTCCACCCACGGCTTCATATGCATGGATTACTGTCCTTTTTCTACCAGTTTCACCTTTCAAGGGCCCAGGGACTGGATGGGGCACCACTTGGCAGGGCAGGAGTCTCAGCAGTTTAAAAATTCAGTTAAAAAATGCACACACAGCCACTGCAGTGGCAGATCTGAACCATGTTTACAGGGCTACTCGTGTGGGCGGCACAATCAGTGTGACAGGTTCACTAGTAGAATTTGATTTACAGGCCGTAGGCACCTCTGGTGCACTTAGCTAGGGACTTACTATTAAATCAAATATGCCAATCCTGAAGAAAGCCAATTACACATACATTTTACACAGGGATCATTTTAGCACTGGTCAGCAATGGTGCCCATAGTAGCAAAAACAGTAAAAACAGAGACCAGCACACAGTCAAAACATGGGAATGAAAGAAATAAAAGACAGGGCAGACCACGGCAAGGATGCCAGGTCTAACTGCATACATCTAACTTGCACTGATGTAATGTATCAACAATAAAAGATGTTGCTAAGGAAATGCAGACTACACTGGTACAAACATGCCATACCTGGATTAGGTGACACACAAACAACCCAACAATGTACAGTCCTGCAAGTGATACCTGCCCAAATGAGTCAAGGAAGTAGCAGCAAGGTCACTCAGATGTGCCCCACATGTGGTGTTGCAAGGAACAACAACAAAGTCAGGTCCTAAACATCATGGAGAGGTGACTCCAGAATACACACAAGAAAGGCCCAGGAAGGCCCCCACCAATGTCTCACACCTATTTCCATGTTTACTTCTTAGTGTGTTTGTAGTAGACAACTATACCCTGCAGGAAGGAGTGACGCAGACCTTACAATCACTAACAGATGGACACCAAATTGTTGTACAATGAGAAGCAACATCACTTCCCACATCTCAGACTTGGCAAGCATGGCATCTGTCTGTGGATGAATCCCTGATCCCAAACACATGTGATGCAAACATCATTGTAAGTCAATCCATGATGCATCCCATGATGCATCTCAACAGTCAGAGCATGATTCCCAAGCAACACACAGGTGTCCAAATCAAGGGTGGAAATGATCATGAAGTGGATCCACACCCCGGACCAACCTGTCATGTCCATCACAGCTACTGCAGTTACACATGCCTATGGCATATTAGGAGGCATGAACGTATCTGTCTGACAACATATGATGGTGACACAGTCCTGTCTGTGGCATCACAGTAAATGGACAACCATTTCAGATGTACCATAACGACAAAAAGACCCCATGGACACATGTGAGAGATTCCAGACATCATCCCATCTGCATGGCTAACACATGCCTACATCTAATGCATATGTAGACACAAGGAATATTGGCTACACCAATGCCACATTACCCATGACAATGCACATTTCCCACTTACCAAGGGAAAGTACTTTGCTACAGCTGCCAAGATTTTGCTATGTAAGTCATGTCACATGTATGGTAGGCAGACGTCTGTGAGGCACCAACACCCAATAGACAATGAAGAAAATGTGCCCTTGGTTTGCAGATGTCAACCTACACATATCCCTAGACACATAGCAGAGGATAGTGAGCCACATTCTACCTATCCTTTGTACTGTTCCGTTTGGGGGGAGTAGGTAAAGCAGAATATTTGTACACTAAACAAAGTCATATGTGCTCCCTGCTGTGCAATTGGACTGAGGATTCCCCACAGTTTAGTCCTAGCTCCAAAAGGATGAGCACACCAGGTGGAAACACATGGCCCGTCTACAACAATTTGATCCCAGGTGATCTGTGACACAGGACACATCCACATTGTCAAGGGGAGCCGCCTCTCCTGCCCTCAATCACCTGGCAAAGGGTCAAGCATGAAGTTGCCTTGTACCCACCCCCTTGTGGCTGCTGTGCTGCCCCCAAATACCCATCCAAGGCTGGGTAGGCTGCAGGCAAAATGTGGGCCATTGGGGGTCTATGTTGGGAGGACAGTCCCAGCTAGGCCTCTGTGATATTCCGGGCCCAGCGTCTCAGGTCTTCCCACCTCTTCCGACAGTGGGCGCTTCGCCAGCTGTGGACCCTCAGGGTCCACACCTTTTTGACAAAGGCTCTCCAGGGTCCACACCTTCTTGTCAAAGGCTCTCCAGATGGCCTTCTTCTGATGGGTGTTGGCCTGCATGGATGCAAATAGTAAGACAGCATATTATGTCCACAAGTCCCATACAAAATGGCTTAGTCACACACATGTCAGTGCACCAAGCTAATAACATCCTGTCTTGACCATCCTGTCCACCTGTGGCACATTGCAGTCATTGGACACAGGGACATGACTACAAACACTCCCCAATAGTGTGCCCTACACCCACAGGTCAGGCCCTGCACTGACCAGGTAGGCCAACTATGACTTTTGTGAGACATGAGGTAGCGACATGGCATTGGCCAGGAACACAATGGAACATATCACACAAAGTGGCAAGTGACAGGTAAACCACCCAGCAAACAATGCACACAAACATCCACTACCTATGAATGACACCCGCTGCATACAGTCCCTCCAGGTTACAGCCAACCTACAGACTGACCCATTGCACTTGGACCACAATGAAGGGAGTGACATGTTGAGCACACAAAGAGTCAAGCCTGTCCATGTGTGGACATGTGCAGATACAGATGCAGGCATCTGCTACTTCAGGGAGTGGGGGTCTGTGTGGCACATCAACATTACAATACACACTTCAACAGATGTGTGTTCACTAAACCTTAAGTACCTTAGGAGAAACCTGCCCATGCATTGTACATATCCCGCTTTATGCCCAAACCAATATCATGGCACATCAATTAACCGGTTCTGTGCCTTGGACGAGTCACCAAGTCACAGGAACTAGGGGGAGCGCTAGCGCTCCCCCGTGCTCCCCACACACTCCCCCAAGGCAGGGATGGAAGGGGAAGCCCTTCCCCTTCCACCCCCTTCTACCCTCCCACACCGCGCTGATTTGTCACAGGGCCTCCCCCATCGCCAGCGCGATCGAAAGAGAAATGCTTTGCATTTCTCTTTCGATCACGTGGGGGAGGCAGGGAGAGGCTTCAAAGGGAAGGAAATGTATTTACTTCCCTTTGAAGTCTCTCCAAGCGTTTCAAAAGCGAGATTGCTTGCAATCCGGCTTTTGAAACGCCCAATAGACACCAGGGATGTTTTATTTTTTTTAAATAGACATAAGGGAGCGACCCCTTGGGCAAGGGTCGCTCCCAATGAGGGGCATTTTTTAGGAAGGTCTTTTCTGTCTCCCCTGGGGGCAGATCGGCCTATTATGAGGCCGATCTGCCCCCGGGGGGTGCAGAAACCTCTAGGGCACCAGGGATCATTTTTCATTTTTTTTCTATTTTTTATTTTTTTATTTTTAGGTGGGGAGCGACCCCTTAGGCAAGGGTCGCTCCCCTAGGGGGAAAATTATATTTAGGCCATTTCTGCTCCCCTTGGGGGCAGATTGGCCTATTTTGATGAGGCCAATCTGCCCCCAAGGGGGGCAGAAACCACTTGACACCAGGGAGTTTTTGTTTTTGTCGTGAATTTCACGCAAGGGGGAGCGACCCCTTAGTCAAGGGTCGCTCCCCTGGGGGGGGGGAATTATTTTAGGCCATTTCTGCCCCCCTGGGGGGTAGATCAGCCTATTTTGATTAGGCCGATCTTAGGCACCGGGGATTTGTTTTGTTTTGTTTTTTACAGATGGGGAGCGACCCCTTGGACAAGGGTCTCTCCCCTGGAGAAGAAACTTGTATTCAGGCCATTTCTGCCCCCCAGATCGGATGTTTTTTGCTACGCCAATCTGCCCCCAAGGGGGGCAGAAACCACTAGGCACCGGGGATTTTTTTTTTGGCGCCAATGTCACGCAGGGGGAGCGTCCCCGTAGGCAAGGGTCGCTCCCTGGGGGAGGAATGGGGGGGCAAATTTATTTTAGGCCATTTCTGCCCCCCTGGGGGCAGATCGGCCTATTATTAGGCTGATCTGCTCCCAGGGGGAGCAGAAACCTCTAGGGCACCAGGGATCATTTTTCATTTTTTTTCTATTTTTTTTTCTTCTTTTTTTTTTAGGTGGGGAGCGACCCCTTAGGCAAGGGTCGCTCCCCTAGGGGGGAAATTATATTTAGGCCATTTCTGCCCCCCTTGGGGACAGATTGGCCTATTTTGATGAGGCCAATCTGCCCCCAATGGGGGAGAAACCACTAGACACCAGGGAGTTTTTTTTGTTTTCGTGAATTTCACGCAAGGGGAGCGACCCCTTAGGCAAGGGTCGCTCCCCTGGGGGGGGAATTATTTTAGGCCATTTCTGCCCCCCTGGGGGGTAGATCAGCCTATTTTGATTAGGCCGATCTTAGGCACCGGGGATTTTTTTGTTTTGTTTTGTTTTACAGATGGGGAGCGACTCCTTGGACAAGGGTCGCTCCCCTGGAGAAGAAAATTGTATTTAGGCCATTTCTGCCCTCCAGATCGGCCGTTTTTTGCTACGCCAATCTGCCTCCAAGGGGGGCAGAAACCACTAGGCACCGGGGATTTTTTTTTTGGCGCCAATGTCACGCAGGGGGAGCGTCCCCGTAGGCAAGGGTCGCTCCCGGGAGGGGTGGTTTGGGGGGGCAAATTTATTTTAGGCCATTTCTGCCCCCCTGGGGGCAGATCGGCCTACTGTTATTAGGCCGATCTGCCCCCCGGGGGGCAGAAACCTCTAGGCGCCAGGGCAAATTGTTTTTTGTGTTTGTTTTTTTAGAGATGGGGAGCAACCCATTAGGCAAGGGTCGCTCCCCTGGGGGGCAAATTGTATTTAGACCATTTCTTCCCCCCTTGGGGGCAGATTGCCCGATTTTAGGTCAATCTTCCCCCAAGGGGGCAGAAACCACTAGGCACCGGGGATTTTTTTTGGGCGCCAATGTCACGCAGGGGGAGCGACCCCATAGGCAACGGTCGCTCCCGGGGGGGAGTGGGGGTTGGGAGGGCAAATTTATTTTAGGCCATTTCTGCCTGGGGGCAGAAACCTCTAGGCGGCAGGGCAAAATTTTTTTTTGTGTTTTTTTTTTTTTTGTTTGTTTTTTTAGAGATGGGGAGCGACCCATTAGGCAAGGGTCGCTCCCCTGGGGGGCAAATTGTATTTAGACCATTTCTGCCCCTCTTGGGGGCAGATTGACCGATTTTAGGTCAATCTGCCCCCAAGGGGGCAGAAACCACTAGGCACCGGGGATTTATTTTTTTGGCGCCAATGTCACGCAGGGGGAGCAACCCGGTAGGCAAGGGTTGCTCCGGGGGGGGGGGGAATGTATTTTAGGCCAGGGGGGGCAGAAACCTCTAGGCGCCAGGGTAAAAAAAAAAATTGTGTTTTTTTTTGGGTTTGTTTGTTATTTTTTAGATGGGGAGCGACCCATTAGGCAAGGGTCGCTCCCCTGGGGGGCAAATTGTATTTAGACCATTTCTGCCCCCCTTGGGGGCAGATTGGCGGATTTTAGGTCAATCTGCCCCCAAGGGGGCAGAAACCACTAGGCACCTGGGATTTTTTCTATGGCGCCAATGTCACGCGGGGAGCGATCCCGTAGGCAAGGGTCGCTCCTGGGGGGGGTTTGGGAGGGGCAAATTTATTTTAGGCCATTTCTGCCCCCCCTGGGGCCGGCTGAGCTAGAGGCCAAAATCCACAGGTAGGCACTTTGCAAAAAACACCTCTGTTTTCTGTGAAAAAATGTGATGTGTCTACGTTGTGTTTTGGGCCATTTCCTTTCGTGGGCGCTAGGCCTACCCACACAAGTGAGGTACCATTTTTATCGAGAGACTTAGGGGAACGCTGGGTGGAAGGAAATCTGTGGCTCCTCTCAGATTCCAGAACTTTCTGTCACCGAAATGAGAGGAAAAAGTGTTTTTTTTGGCCATATTTTGATGTTTGCAAAGGATTCTGGGTAACAGAACCTGGTCAGAGCCCCGCAAGTCACCCCATCTTGGATTTCCCTGGGTTTCTAGTTTTCAAAAATGCGCTGGTTTGCTAGGTTTCCCCAGGTGTCGGCTGAGCTAGAGGCCAAAATCCACAGGTAGGCACTGTTTTCTATGAAAAAATGTGATGTGTCCACGTTGTGTTTTGGGCCATTTCCTTTCATGGCCGCGAGGCCTACCCACACAAGTGAGGTACCATTTTTATCGGGAGACTTGGGGGAACGCTGGGTGGAAGGAAATTTGTGGCTCCTCTCAGATTCCACAACTTTCTGTCACCGAAATGAGTGGAAAACGTGTTTTTTTAGGCAAATTTTGAGGTTTGCAAAGGATTCTGGGTAACAGAACCTGGTCAGAGCCCCACAAGTCACCCCATCTTGGATTCCCCTAGGTCTCTAGTTTTCAGAAATGCACAGGTTTGGTTGGTTTCCCTAGGTGCCGGCTGAGCTAGAGGCCAGAATCTACAGGTAGGCACTTTGCAAAAAACACCTCTGTTTTCTTTAAAAAAATGTGATGTGTCCACGTTGCGTTTTGGGGCATTTCCTGTCACGGGCGCTAGGCCTACCCACACAAGTGAGGTATCATTTTTATCAGGAGACTTAAGGAATGCTGGGTGGAAGGAAATTTGTGGCTCCTCTCTGATTCCAGAACTTTCTGTCACCAAAATGTGAGGAAAATCTGTTTTTTTAGCCACATTTTGAGGTTTGCAAACGATTCTGGGTAACAGAACCTGGTCAGAGCCCCACAAGTAACCCCATCTTGGATTCCCCTAGGTCTCTAGTTTTAAAGAATGCACAGGTTTGGTAGGTTTCCCTAGGTGCCGGCTGAGCTAGAGGCCAAAATCTACAGGTAGGCACTTTGCAAAAAACACCTCTGTTTTCTTTAAAAAAATGTGATGTGTCCACGTTGCGTTTTGGGGCGTTTCCTGTCGCGGGCGCTAGGCCTACCCACACAAGTGAGGTATCATTTTTATCGGGAGACTTGGGGGAACATAGATTAGCAAAACAAGTGTTATTGCCTCTTGTCTTTCTCTACATTTTTTCCTTCCAAATATAAGAGAGTGTGTAAAAAAGACATCTATTTGAGAAATGCCCTGTAATTCACATGCTAGTATGGTCACCCCGGAATTCAGAGATGTGCAAATAACCACTGCTCCTCAACACCTTATCTTGTGCCCATTTTGGAAATACAAAGGTTTTCTTGATAGCTATTTTTCACTCTTTATATTTCAGCAAATGAATTGCTGTATACCCGGTATTGAATGAAAACGCACTGCAGGGTGCAGCTCATTTATTGGCTCTGGGTACCTCGGGTTCTTGATGAACCTACAAGCCCTATATATCCCCGCAACCATAGGGGTCCAGCAGACGTAACGGTATATTGCTTTCGAAAATCTGACATTGCAGGAAAAAGTTACAGAGTAAAACGTAGAGAAAAATTGCAGTTTTTTTCACCTCAATTTCAATATTTTTCTTTTTCAGTTGTTATTTTCTGTAGGAAACCCTTGTAGGATCTACACAAATGACCCCTTGCTTAATTCAGAATTTTTGTCTACTTTTCAGAAATGTTTAGGTTTCTGGCATCCAGCATTGGTTTTACACACATTTCTGTCACTGACTGGAAGGAGGCTGAAAGCACAAAAATTTTTTAAAATGGGGTATGTCCCAGTAAAATGCCAAATTTGTGTTGAAAAATTGGGTTTTCTGATTCAAGTCTTCTTGTTCCTGAAAGCCGGGAAGCTGGTGATTTTAGCACCGCAAACCCTTTGTTGATGCCATTTTCAGGGAAAAAACCACAAGCCTTCTTCTGCAGCCACTTTTTCCCATTTAAAAAAAAAAATGAAATTTTCACTGTATTTTGGCTAATTACTTGGCCTCCTTCAGGGGAACCCACAAAGTCTGGGTACCACTAGAATCCCTAGGATGTTGGAAAAAAAGGACGTAAATTTGGCTTGGCTATCTTATGTGGACAAAAAGTTATGAGGGCCTAAGCGCAAACTGCCCCAAATAGCCAAAAAAAGGCCTGGCACAGGAGGGGGAAAAGGCCTGGCAGCGAAGGGGTTAATAACACACTGTTTGCAGATGTGCAATGTCCAAAATGCAAGGAGCCTACACAGGACATATCTGAGCTGGATGAAAGAGACAACAGGGCTGTGAGATCAAGGGATCTGTCAACCCTATGTGACACACATTGTCAGAGTTGATAAGAGCACATCATTCACAGATCACCACCCAGCCCCCAATGCAATTCCCATAGTAATCAGTGGATAGAGGCTCAGAAAGCTGAATATCTGCAGGCTTAGCAGACAGATCTACACAAAACACTGTGTCCGACAAATCACATGCATCACAGTACATCATGTAGTCTACAGCCAATTGCCATTGGATGTCTATGTGAAGAGCTGAGGGGCATAGTGAGTCATTATCTGGCTTCAGAACAACAGTCCAACAAGGCCAGATGTGGCCAGAGATCACTGCGAAAAAAGAGAAGGAGCTCAAATAGCGATCGACCGACACATGCAACATGCATTCACCCTTCCTGCTGTCATGCAATTACATGTGACCACACATTAAAAACATCTTCTGGCAAAAGTTGCCTGGGGATGGCTGTCATGACACCTCACCTAGTCATGTGCATCCAACACAATTTGGGTCAGGGAACACTCAATACACACTCACCACATTGTCTCAGGGCTGCAAACCTGTTACTTGACACAGATACATGTCCATTGGCTCAACCATTAATGCACACTGACAGCACCTACAGGACTTTGGGGACACAATCTGCCAAACTGGACCTAAGCTTAGGTTAAATAAAGCTAAGATAGGTAGAGATACAGAGGAAAGTGAGCACAGGGGGCACTTACCAGCTCCTCTGGTGCACCATAGAGCTGTTCATAATGGGGTAGGACCTCCTCCACAAGCTTCTCCAGCTCTTCTGGTGAAAAGGCAGGGGCCCTGTCACCTGTTGAACAAGGCATGATTGCTCCTAGAGGCGGTACACAGCAGCTCAGGTAATAGAGGTCTTGCTGGCAACAGTATCAGGAGTCAAGTGAGTGATTCAGCAGAAGATGGAGGTCACATCTGCCACGTACGCAACTGTCACAGTCGGCGGGCACTGCAATTGTCCCAAGACCTCAGGCAGTAATGTTATCCTATGGCAAAGTCTGCCGCGGTAGCATCCGCCTACCACCATGATGACCTCCGCCAGCGGGAGCTGGCGGTTCCCAATGTCCTGTGAAGCAGGTCATGCAGTGGCCATGTTAGAGTCATACAATGTAATTAAATGCTATTTTTAATGCGTCACAATTTGGAAAATGTGATCCTGGCAAATCCTGAGTCCTCTCATGTAGGTCAATCATTTTAGCAATTAATGTGGTCCAGCACATATGACAACATAACTGGGGGCACAACCACCACTCTTTCCTCCATGGGCAATCCAGGATTTGGGGCAATGAATCACAGTCAGAGTTGCAAGTTAGATGCACATATTGTGGTTGTCCAGATAGATGATGTGTACACATATGTTGAAAAGCAAGGGGGTAACGTGTTACAAATGTGTAATTGTTAGTCTTGATGTGTGCTGTGTATCATGTTTTAAGTGACTCACATGACATGCCACAGTTCGTATATGAAATGTATTATGTAAATTGCAAGGGGCACAATGAATGACAGCCATATATTCCTTTTGTCCCACATATTTACCCTGGGAGGAGAAGGATCAGACAACCTCCTGTGTACCGTCCACTAGCAGACTTGCAGGCCATGGAGGACAGACATGTAATCCAGATATACCCCCTGGAGAGGCAGACAATTGTGGATCTTTGTCGTAAGTTGGAGCCGGATCTGATGCCAGCCATCTGTCATCCAAATAGCAGACCACCCATTGTACAAGTCATGTCAGTGTTGCACTTCCTGGCCATAGGGTCCTTCCAAAATACAGGGGCCCTGACTGCGGGTATGTCCTGCCTATGTTCAGGCTGGTCTTGAAGGATGCTCTCTTAGCAGTGTTGAAACACCTGGCCAGCTACATCCGGTTTCTTCAACCTGAGGATTTTGCCCATGTGAAGGCAGAGTTCTATGGTTTGGCACACATCCCACATGTTGCGGGTGCCATTAATGGTAACCATGTAGCCTTGGTTCCACCGCATGGCAATGAAAAGGTCTACCTGAACAGCAAGAACTTCCATTCCATCAATGTCTAAGTAGTTTGTTTGGCAGACCTCAACATTTCCCAAGTATGTGTCCGGTACCTGGGTTCAGTCCATATTGCTATTCCACAACTGATGACGCAACGGTGCCCAAAGAGGGCCTGGCTGGTTGGTAAGTAACATTTGTATGTTATGTCTGCTGCTAGTGAGACAATGCTTTGGACTCATGGTAGCACACATGTTAAATTCCCTTACAGGGGACTCTGTATACCCAAAGTTGTTGACACCATTGAGGAACCCAACTATGCCAGGGGAAGTCTGCTTCAATGAGGCACATGGAAGAACACAGTGTGTCGTGGAGTGGGCTTTTGGGCTTCTAAAGGCATGATTCCACAGCATTGACAAGACAAATGGAGTCCTCCTCTACTCACCCACAAAAGTGTGTAAGATCATTGTGGCCTGCTGCATGCTACATAACCATGCCCTGAGGAGAAACATCTCATATATCCCTGATAAAGGGGAGCTGGCAGTGCCATCGGGTGAGCCTCTGGAAATGCCAAGTGAGGATGACAGTGATGAGGATGAAGGTGGAGACATACAGGCAGATCTCATTAATCAGTACTTCACTTGAGTGTAAGTATGTGATGTTCTGTGATGACTGTGACTGCATGAGGCACTGTAGGGGTCAGAATTTGTTAGGAAGGATATCTCTGCCACCGTGAGATAGGGCATATAATGCTATGCATTCTACAGCCAATGTTTTCTGGCTACATCAGACTTGAAGATGTAACTATACTGAGGATCTCCTTTGTTTAGGTCCGTCACATTGCACTGTCAGTGAAACAACTGAAGTTTGAAATAAGGTTTGTGTCTTACATATGTCTTTACCTGCCTAAACTCCTCATATGTTACTTATTCCTTCCAGGTCTCTTCACCATGCCATCCTCATGTGGGCATTTCAGAGATGTGTCATTGGCAAGTGGCTGTTGCTGGTGTGACATGTGAAGTGGACATGGACTGATCCAGGAACTGCTTGTCGCAGATTTGGGGTGTATGAGTCCTATGCCCAGGCTGCCTGGTCAGTGGGAGGATAGGAATCTGAGGGGTTGTACGACGGAATGCCGACTGACAAAACAACGGGTGCCTAAACAACGAGGTCGGAACACCGACCTCGTTGTTACTACTAATGCCTTTACCACGAATGCCTTAACAACGATATTTCGTGGTAAAGGCATTCCTGGTAAAGTCATTAGTAAGAGGCACCCATTGATCCTGCATGCCTCACCCCACCCCCCCAACCCCACCCCAAAACCTAAAACCCCCGGCCCCCCACCCCCTCCCCAAAACCAAAAACACCCCACCCCCCCAACCCCACCCCAAAACCTAAAACCCCGACCCCCCACCCCCTCCCCAAAACCAAAAACGCCCCACCCCCCAACCCCACCCCAAAACCTAAAACCCCCCACCCCTCCCCAAAACCAAAAACGCCCCACCCCCCAACCCCACCCCAAAACCTAAAACCCCCGACCCCCTCCCCAAAACCAAAAACGCCCCACCCCCCCAACCCCACCCCAAAACCTAAAACCCCCGACCCCCCACCCCCTCCCCAAAACCAAAAACGCCCCAACCCCACCCCAAAACCTAAAACCCCCGACCCCCCACCCCTTCCCCAAAACCTAAAAACCCCACTTACCTGAGTCGTCGCCTCGTCATCTGCGTCGTCCTCCTCAGCCGACTCCCTTGTTTGTACCTTAACCATGCATGTTCGTTGGTCAGGACATGCGTAGTTAAGGCACAAAATAACGAAGTCGTGGTTAAAGAAAGCGTTGTTCCGCTTTCGTTAACCAGGACTTTGTTATAAAAAAGTCGGCATAAAGGATGTTTCCCATCTGAGGTTCACAGTAGACCTGACTGCTGTGGTATGTTGGTTCAATGGACTCTTGTGTGTGATCTTGTGGCCTTGTAACATGTCATCCTGTGCAAACCATTACTTCTACCTTCACATTGTGTTGACATTGATCCTGTATGACCTGTTAGTGGCTGTCAATGTGTTTTCTCATTGTGGGCCAGCGTGCCTGTTACATAACACTGCAACAGGTTTGTGACATTCCACTTGGTGCTTATTCATTGTTATGAGAAGGGCCTGGGCTCAGGCTCTGTTGTACTGCCCTTTGCCTGTACCATGGCATATGTTAAGTTGGCAGGCCTAGTTTTGGTATATGATAACGGTCAAACTGGAGATACCATTGCATGCTCTTTTTTGCCCAATCTATGGGACAATGTCTTACAGGCCCTTTTTGGGGTGGTCTGGTGCATGGTAGTAATAGGATATCTGGACTGACTCCATAGGGCTGGGACGTTCTTGGCTATGACTGTGCAGACTTTCTTAACACCTTATGTGCAATACAGTACAATAAAACATTTGATGTGACCAAACACTTGTGACATTGTGTTGCTAATCATCCTCAGCATGACACTACCTGAGACATCCCCCTCCATCCATTGTCTTCTAATGTCTTAAGCATCTACCTTACATGTGATTCGCATTCAACATTCCAGTCAGATCAAAAAAGAGGTAGCAAGCAGTGTTTTAGTGATGGGGGTGTTTATTTACATTACAACACAAATCAATAGGGATACTGGATACAAAAAATACATAAGGTAAAAGGATCAGTCATGGTGGATGAAATCAATAGAGCAGAGGCCACAGCATATGGGGTCCAGAGTCCAGTGTCTTACTACCATGGAAAAAGGAAAGTGGTTAAGGAACAGTCAACAGAGTGAGTCTGTGGCACACAAAGGAGTGACATCAGGAAGTGGTCACTTGCTGGCAGTGGTTGGTGTCTTGCCACCTGCACCTCCTGGATGCTTGGCTGAACTTCTCCACTTGAGAGGGGGATTCAGTAACTACAGAGGAAGGGGTACCTGAGGTGGGTTCTTTTCCTGGCAGGGCCTCCCTTTCCAGTTGCTGGCACTGATGAAGGGCCTGGTGTGGATGCTCCAAAGGAAAGGGTATGATGTTGTTGCCTAGCCCTGCTCAGGATACTGGTAATGTCCCTCAGCACCCCTGTTAGAGGGACCAAGTTGGAATTGTGGGCCTCCCACTGTTCCTGCATCTCACAATAGAAATCCCTTTATAGCTCCTTGATTCCACTGAGTTCGGCCAGTACCTGGCCTATCATGCATTTGGAAAGTTGGTAGGCACCGAAGACCTGGCTGATGGCATCCTGGCCAGGGACATAACCAGCAGCTTCTTTCTGATGGGCCATACCATCCCTCCAATGCACCCTTCCCCCACATACCTGTGCCCTTGGTGCAGCCTGCCCCCTTCCACTGGTTCGAGGTCCAACATTGTCAGGGTTGGTAGGTTGTGACTCAGGAACCTGGACTGGAAGGCACAAGATGTTGGAGACTGTTGTAGGGATGCAGATCTGGCGGCAACTGGTTGCCTGCGATGTTGAGGCCACGGGGCTAGGATGAGTCAATGTGGTCAGGCTGAGGCTGACCGGTGTCTTCTGGCCAGGTTGTCCAGAAGGGCCAGAACTATCCTCAACATCCTGTGGTCCAGGAGAGTTTGTTTCAATGAGGGCTTCGTCCATGAGGGTAGTGGCAGTCTCCTCTATGGTGTTGGCAGTTGCAGCACAATCCGTTGATGTGGAGGGACAATGTTAGCGGTTGTATTGTGACATCTACCTCCAATATTTGACAGTGACATTCAGCTTGGGCCATGTTCAAATGGTATTTGCTGATTTCCCTTATGTGACAGGTACACATATTGTCATTTGTAGCGAGCTGACATTGTAGCAACATACCTATTCTTGTTCATTGACCTATCCTCAGACTGTCTCGAATACTTACCTTTAGGGGGGATGGTAATAGACTCCTGTCTTGCCAGCAGTGCAGGCAGGACATTGGCTGGGCAGGATGTCATCTGAGTCATCTTGAAATCTATTTGTTTGTCATGCAGGCATTGTCAGAATCATGGATAATATGTGATAGTTGTCATCCTGTGGTCAGTGCATTGTAGATGTGACTGCTGCCAATGCCATACAGCAGACACATTTTGGGGCCTTTGATTGTTGTAGGAAGTTTTTTTCCAGACAATTTGGGCTGTCTACATTATTTTCATCCTGGTATGTCAGCTTTAGATGGGATCTGGGTGTGTTGACAGATCACAGGGTATACCATGACTTGTCCCCCCCAGGTGTATCAAGTTCATTGTGGGTTCAGGGACTGTAGCACAATATCATATGGACAGTGGCCTGGTGTTTGGGGTTGCATGCCCTGGTCCTCCTTGAATTTATTCAAACGTTGCTCTTATCACAACTCACAGTTCACATTGTCCATCCTCTGAGGTGAGTGGACTTTCATAACAAGTATACCAACAGGGATATTTGACCATATGCAGAGTGGACTGGGCAATCACACTAGGTATTCAGAGCCTCCGGGCCTCAGCTGTCATGTGACTCCCTATACTACATGCAGTATTTCAGTTTGACTCCCCAGGTCTGTACACGTCATGAGTGTGTTTCCAGGTAAAGGTATTTTGGCAAGTGTACAGTGTACTGTTGCTTGGAGTGTGAGCAAGGGATCCTCCTATGAGTACTAACCATTTCACTCCCTGTATTCCACTCTGTAGAGTTGTCCTCCTGTCAGGTGAGTACAGATCAAAGTCTGAATAGATGGAGAATTGTCATAGTAGCAGAGAACACAGTTGTGGCTGAGTGTAGTGAGAGTCCCAGTGCCTCCTGGCATTAGCATTCCTGTCATTGCCTGTCTTACCCACACACTAAACAGTTGAGATCCCCTCAGGTGAGTACAGTTGAATGGCTGATTAGAGGAAGAATGGTCATAAAAGCAGAGAACGCAGTTGTGGCTGAGTGTAGTGAGAGTTCCAATGCCTCCTGGCCTTAGCATTCCTGTCATTGCCTGCCCTACCCACACACTCAGCTGGGTACACTCCTATGGGGAGTTGGCAAACAAGGTAATTTTGATTGTGCTACACTGTCTGGTTTTAGTGATATTAGAACAGTGCCTGCTGGGACTTGTAGTGCTGTCAATCCCTGAAGTACACCCACTATACAAGGATGTTGTTCCCCCAGGTGAGTCTACCTGATATGTTGGAGGCCAAACAGGGGTTTTTGAAAAGGTAGACACTGGGCTGTTGAGTGGGGTGACATTGTAGGTGACAAGAGGTGATCAGTGAGCATGTTGTGACTCACCTGACGCCACTCCCCCAAAGATTCCTGTCAAACCCTCAGGATGCAGCATGGCCAAGACCTTCTCCTCCCATGATGTCAGCTATAGGGGAGGAGGTGGGGGACCACCAACAGTGTTCAGGACCGCAAGCTGGTGCCTGGATGGCATGGAACGAACCTTCCCTCTAAGGTCATTCCACCTCTTCTTGATGTTGTCCCTTTTGCATGGGTAGCAGCCTACAGAATTCACTCTGTTGACTATCCTTTGCCACATTTCCATTTTCTGAGCAAAAGTAGAGTGCTGGACTTGGGCTATAATAGTCTGGCTCTACTCTAATAATGTCATCCACAATGACTCTTAACTCGTCATCTGTGAAAGAGAGATTTGTTTGTGGTGACATGGTATTGGAAAACAAGGAGAACAATTATAATGGTTACGTGCTATGTAATGAGAAGGTGACGGGGAGTAAATGGAGTGTAGAGGTGCAATTATGTGTGGAGGGAGTGCATTGAGGGTGTGGGATATGTGCTTAGTGCACGTTAGAGGGGTGCCTAATCTATGGTTGGTAAAGTTTTTGGGCAGTGCTCTGGCTTGTGTTCGGCATGGAGATGCAAAGGATTGTGGTGTGTGGAGGGGTGTGTTTTATAGCGTGGTTTGTAGGTGTGTCAACTCTGTGAATGTGTGTCAGCTGTGTTGTTTTCAAATGCATCCAATGTGGTGTTGTGTATTACTGTGCTGTCCTCCAACCACCACAGTTCACACCGCCATTTCAAGACTGCCATTGAGATTTTCGACTTGTAATAGGTTTAGTGGTTGGTTAAAGGGCTGACGGTGCCGATGATTGGATTACCTATTTCTCTCCCTCCAGAGTCCTGATGGGCTCAGATTTTTGGTTGGCTTTTGGCGAGCCTGCATGTCTAGCTCGCAATTTGGTGATCTGAGAGACCGCCAACATGGCAGTCGTTTGGCGGTCGGCGGTAATTTGGAGAAAGGTACTGCCAACAGGCTGGCGGTACCTTTTCCCAAATTATGACATTGGCGGTTTGGCTCAGGCCAAACCGCCAATGTACCACTCCGTCTGCGGTAACAGCCGCAGGGGTGGAGACTTCAGTTTCCAGCCAGGCGGCTGTCACAATCCCACCCTTGGGACTATGACCCCGCTTACCGCCATGGTTTTCGTGGCAAGCGTACCGCCACGAAAACCATGGCGGTAGGCACTATCAGAATTCCTTCCCAGGCACTCATAGGGGTCTCCCCTGCCCCCCTTCCCCTCTCCAGAGTTCTCCCCCACCTTCCCCCTCCCCCTCCCCCTCCCGCTCCTGCCCCCTGCACATTTACACACGCGCACACATACACACTCATACACACACGCATACCCACATCCACCCACGCATGCACACATACATACCCACACACCGCAATACACACCAACATACATTGTCGCACACACATTCACAACAAACAACATACACGTACACTCACATTCAGTCATTCACGCACTCATTCAATTCGAGTGACACCTGCATGCACACATACAAAAACAGGCACACACCCCCACACACACAACACCCCCACACACGCACACACCACCCCCATCTCCTGTCGGAGAACCCAACTTACCTGCTTGCAGGGGGTCCTCCAGCAGGAGACGGGATGCGGCGCTGCTGCCAGCAGCAGCATTCACCAGCAAAACACCGCCAGGTCGCATCATTGCTCATGATACGGTGGGTGGTGTTTTGCTGGCTTGGCGCTGTTGCTGACAGCAGCACCACCTTACCGCCATCCGCCGCCATGACCGCCGCCATGACCGCCGCCATGACCGCCGCCATGACCGCCACCATGACCGCCGACGGTATTCCGCCAGCCTTCTGGCGGAATTCCATCTACGGTCATAATGCGGGTGGGCAGCTGGTAGCCACAGCGATAGTATGTTGGCTTCCGTCGCCGTGGGGGTAGATGGTCAATGCAGCCAATGTTGTAATGAGGGTCATCATCATTTACACTTACAAACAAAATTACATACAACAATATTTTCTACATTGATATTTTTAAATAATATTAAAAACATTTAAAATTATATTTTTACCTTTAATATTCCTGCAAATCATATTTCTGACATCCCAATATTCTTGCCATGATATTTTCATAACACAATATGTTTTTTCAATATTTTGTCCAAACATCAGTCCACAATGATAACAAACAGCACCCATACCAAAACATCAAACATAACTTATAATATAGACACAGATACATTAATAAGCTATATCTCTAAACTACATATAAATAACTTAGAGTGCACATTATGGACAACCACAAATACAATACAAACCTAAGCAAAGAAACCTAACTTAAATCCCCCTAGTCCACCAATATACTTTATAAATTAGTTAATAACCAATACTACTTGCACTAAAGAACTGCAAAGAGGAACTGCCAAACAGTAGCGAAGAAGATAAAATACAAAGTACAGTACAGTAAAAAAAAAATCCAGCAAACTTGAAATACAAAAGAATTTCCACTAGGCTAAATAAACAATAATTAAGATGTATTATAATGTGTATGCATAGATGTAAATATATTATGAAAATTATTACTATGTAAAATAAGCTACAAATGTTATTTTCAAAGTATAACAGTACAAACAAATAAATCAAAATATAAATGTATTTACTTGATTTATTCATACATTAAAATGTACATTGAATGAGAATGTATTATAAAGATGTTCAACAGTTTAAAAGTTACAACTGAAAATACCAAAATATTGCACTAGAAAATGTTAAGCAACTATAATGTAATTATTTAATATTTTCCTACATTTCTCAAAGATAAAAAGTAATTATCCGCAATATTATATTGTGTCATACTTATAAAGAATCTAAAACAATAAAAAAAATACAGTCTGGGTTTTATTACCAGTAGAATATTATTAAAAATGAAAGTAAGTACATTTATAATACTGAGGTATATTAAAGTAACATTTTAAAAGAGTCAAAATATTATCAATGTGTGGAATTCATTCAATATTATAATTGTTGCAATAATGGTAATTTTGCATGTGAAATAACTACCATGAAGTATTCCCACTACAACCTTCGCCATATTGAGGAAAGAGTTTGACTCTAAAGGGCTGAGGTTCACTATTTCCTCTCCAAACATATCCACATCAGAGATAGTTTTGGATTGTGAAAACATAATACCAACCTAAACATACCAACAACCTAAAGATGTAACGTATTCAGCACAAATATTAATAAATATAAAATTATAATTTTGTTTTACATTATAGCATAATTTAACAGTAACAGTCAAAAGTAATGTTAAACCAAATGTTTAAAATAAAACTTAATTATAACTTTATATTAACACTAAAACATAATTTAAAAACAAATGAAATGTATTAAATTATATTAACAATTGAACAAATGCAATTTTTACATATCCCTACCAAAATCCCTTACTAAAAACATATGAACAAATACCGAAAATATATTTTGACGTGCATCAACAAATTAGTCAAAAAAAAAAAAAAGACATTTAAGATGTAATTTATAAACACATAAAATTAACATGCACAGATATACAGTATATAAATCTATAATATGATACAAAATGGTCTACTTGTATTGCTAAATGATTTGATTCACATCTAAGCATCAACACAAAATAATTTTAAAAATGTAAAAACTTCCAAACCACTCCCCAACAAACCCAACAATTCACCACACTTCAGCATATTAATAATAAAACATTAATTCATATAATTGAAATATGTTATTAAAAACATTTCAGATGTAAAAATAAAAATAATAAAGATTTCAAATACTCCCCACCTAATCACCCTATAAATCCAACAACCCACCAATAAAATAACATGTTAATACTAAAAGAAATCTCTGAATTCCATTAAAACTATCATCTAAGACTCAAATAAGTACAGTATTAATTAAATAAAAAATATGACATGTTTAAAAACTTAGGCCCTCATTACAACATTGGCGGTAAAAGCCGCTTACTGCCGTGCAGAAGACTGCCAACACACCTCCGCCGCCATCCGCCACAGCCATTATGACCCACAGCACGGAATCCGCCAAAATACAGACACCCACACAAGTCCGCCACACCAAAGGTCAGTGGTAAACTGGCGAAAACAAAACCTCCACTGTCACGCCAACAGAAATACGTCCACACTATCATGACACATGAATCCACGCGGCAGTCTTTCAACCGCGGTATTCCGTTGGCGGTACACACCGCCGCGCTCAAAATACACACACTTTTACAAAACACAGCCACATTGGACAATTCGAAATACACACACCTGATACACATACACACACCACACCCACACACCCAATCCAATATAAAGCACACACCCACATCACCCACAAACCCCTATGACCACAATTGAGAAAGAAGCACACAGAGAGACACCACCATCAACAATACTAGCATCCACAGGCACACCAGACCATCACCCACATAACTTCCACGCACCTCACACAACACCCCACTACATATCAGCACACTTATCACCCCACACACCACTCCACACATCACCCACACCACCCCATGGCACGGCAAAGACACCCCAGGTTCTCGGAGGAGGAGCTCAGGGTCATGGTGGAGGAAATCATCCGGGTAGAGCCACAGCTATTCGGATCACAGGTGGAGCACACCTCCATTGCAAGGAAGATGGAGCTATGGCGAAGAATAGTGGACAGGGTCAACGCAGTGGGACAGCACCCAAGAAATCGGGATGACATCAGGAAGAGGTGGAACGACCTACGGGGGAAGGTGCGTTCCGTGGTCTCAAGACACCACCTTGCGGTTCAGCGGACTGGCGGCGGACCCCCACCTCCTCCCTCACAACTAACAACATGGGAGGAGCAGGTCTTGGCGATTCTGCATCCTGAGGGCCTCGCAGGAGTAGTTGGCGGAATGGACTCTGGTAAGTCAAATCTTAACTATTACATCCCCCACCCTACCTGCATGCCATCACATACCCCCACCCTCACCCTCACCCCCGTAACTCCAACTCCTCACAAATGTCCCAACATCACAAACCACACATCCCAACACCAAGCCCTGCATGCAACAACAAAGCATGGACACCCATCACCAAAGCATGGCCACCTCACATACCCATACACCCCCCTAAACCACCATCACACAAGGTCCCACACAGGAATGCAAGCACTGGGGTAAACGGTCACCAACCCATTGCACACCATGGCACACACAGATGTAATAAACATCCATTTATACCCCTGCAGGACCCCTACCCAACGTCACCGGACAGGAGGGTCCACACATGTCCACACCACCAACAGAAGAGGCCCACAGGGATGACAGCAACTCTGTCCAACTGGATCTAGATGACCAGCCCGGCCCATCGGGGACCTCGGGACAGTCGGTTCCCATCACACAGTCACAGGCCACTACAGAGCTTCCACCCTCTGGAAACATCAGCACAGCACCCACCCAGCGGGCCCATACCTCTGTCATCAATCAGCAGTGTGTCCACCACTACAGGGAACCCACCACCCCAACAACAACAGGGACCTGGGGGCAGTGGTAGTGGGCACACGGTCCAGGGGACGGAGGCCCAGGAACACAGGGGAACTGGGAGGGCTGTGTGCGACAGGGCAAGGACAGGCCAAGGGAACCCACTCTCCACGAGGCCCTCTCCTCCATCATGGGAGCCTATCACCACTCCCAGAAGACGATGGCAACGGTACTGGCCAAGTTTCAGGAGTCCCAGCGCCTGCAGGAGGAACAGTATTTGGCCTTCAGGGAGGAACTCAGAATCATCAATTCCAACCTGGGCACCATTGTAGGGGTGCTGAAGGAAGTACTCAACACCAGGAGGGACACTGTGGCACAACAAGGGGCCCGTGACACTAGCCCGATGACCTGCCCACCACCTCCGCCGGCGCTAGTGGACAGGAGGCCCCGCCACAGGACCACCACAATAGCACCCCACCTCCTGCAGAGGGAGAACCACCCTGCAAACGGTCCCTGAGATCCAGGACAAAGACAGAGAACGATGCCAAGACCCCCACCAAGACAGGAGACCACCCTGAATGTCATCCTTCTGTTCCACTTTGTCACCCTGTCCATCCTCAAACTGCCCCAGCTCAACTTCCTATGCCCATTTGGGCAATGCACCTGTGAGACTAATAGACTGGACTCTGCCATGGACATTCCTCCACCATCACCCCTCACCATTTTGCAACCCCCTCCTATATTGAGCACTTAAATATACACCCTTGAAGCACAAAACAATCTGGAGTCAGTCTGTGATTTCGAAAAAGTGTATTAGCAATTACTGTGGCAAAAACCTCTTTCAATTGTAATGTCAACATACCTATGTCACACAGTTCTAGTCCATGAGGAATCAAAGCAGATGTCACACAGTGGGACCCACATCTGTGAAATCGTAAGGGAAGTGACAACTCAGTGAGCATACACTGGGTGAAAATGACAGACAGTAGAGAGGTAGTAGTGTTAAAGTACATGTGGTAGGAAGGTTTGTATTCTTACCTGTGTCTCACTGGAAATATTGCAGGATCACTGAGTCCCTGTTGTCCATGTCTTCTGCTTCCTCGTCTTCACTGTCCACAGGCTCCACAGCTGCAACAACACCGCCATCTGGACCATCCTCCTGCAGAAAAGGCACCTGTCGTCGCAAAGCCAAGTTGTGAAGCATACAGCAGGCCACGATGATCTGACACACCTTATTTGGTGAGTAGAATAGGTATCCACCTGTCATATGGAGGCACCTGAACCTGGCCTTCAGGAGGCCGAAGGTCCGCTCTATAATCCGCCGAGTTCGCCCATGGGCCTCATTGTAGCGTTTCCCTGCCCTTTCCCTGGGATTCCTCACTGGGGTCAGTAGCCATGACAGGTTGGGGTAACCAGAGTCACCTGCAAATGGCGAGGGCAACTGTTAGACACACACTAACCTGTAGGGATATCCCCCGACCCAGACAACCATTCACACTGACTTGCTTCCAGGTGCTCACCTAATAGCCACACACGGTGCCTCTGGAGTTGACCCATCACATAAGGGATGCTGCTATTCCACAGGATGTGGGCGTCATGCACTGAGCCAGGGAACTTGGCATTCACATGGGAGATGTACTGGTCTGCCAAACATACCATCTGTACATTCATCGAATGATAACTCTTCCTGTTTCTGTACACCTGTTCACTCCTGCAGGGGTGGACCAAAGCCACATGTGTCCCATCAATAGCACCTATGATGCTGGGGATATGTCCCAGGGTGTAGAAGTCTCCTTTCACTGTAGGCAAATCCTCCACCTGATGGAAAACGATGTAGCTCCGCATGTGTTTCAGCAGGGCAGACAATACTCTGGACAACACGTTGGAAAACATAGGCTTGGACATCCCTGATGCTATGGCCACTGTTGTTTGAAATGACCCACTTGCAAGGAAATGGAGCACTGACAGCACCTGCACTTGAGGGGGGATTCCTGTGGGATGGCGGATAGCTGACATCAGGTCTGGCTCCAGCTGGGTACACAGTTCCTGGATTGTGGCACAGTCAAGCCTGTATGTGATGATCACATGTCTTTCCTCCATTGTCGACAGGTCCACCAGCGGTCTGTACACCGGAGGATGACGCCATCTCCTCACATGTCCCAGCGGACGGTGCCTATGAAGGACAACAGCGAGCACAGAGTCAACCAATTCAGAGGTACGTAACCACAGCTTACACAGAACATGAATCCTAATCCGAAAAGTGGCCTGTATGTGTATTGAGTCTAGGGATAGGTATGTGTGATGCAGTAAAAAATAAAGCCATGTGGGCGCCTGAAATGGCGGCTGCCTGACCTCTAAAGTGGGACAATGGGATGTGAGGTAACTGCGCTGGCGTTGTACACCGTCGCGGTAGGCGGTCGAAGACTGCGGCGCAATGCTGCATTGGTTAACATTGGACCCTATGGGTCCCAGGAGCAATGACGATGTACGCCGGCGGTGACACACAGACGGAGCACCTACTGCCGGAAAAGATGGGAGGACATTCGCTGCTGGAGCAAGAAGACGGCGGAGGCTCAGCTGGGGATAGCCTCCCAACGTGTGAGGGGTGCCCGTCGCACCATGACCCCCCTGATGCTCAGGATCTTGGCGGAGGCGTACCCGGAGTTGGATGGGCACTTGAGGGCATCACAGCAGCCACAAGAGGGTGAGTACACTCTCAACCTTCTGATTTTGCACGCAGTGGAGGGGTCTGGGTGGTGGAGGTGGGCTGTGGGTTTCCCTAGGCTAGGGCGAGTTTAGGAAGCAAGATCCCTCTGTAAGACAGGCCATGTGGCACCCCACACCACCTCTGTAGAGTGCCAAGTACACCTAGTCATGCCCCTGTGTCATCCATGTGTGTAGATGTCGTGCATAGCCTAGTAGGCCATTTCCCAGGGATTGAACAGTGGAGCCGAAGAGCGCGGCATAGTACAGGAGGCTTCTGTATCTATCGTGTCCGCCAACGGTAGCGGTAATGCATGCACTCAACATGTCTTTCTTCTGTCGTCCCCCCCTTTATGTGGTCTCCCTGTTCTTGTGTGCATTGGCATCATCAGGCGGAGGAGCAGTGGCACCAGAGCACGAGGGAGCTGCATCCCACATGGCCATGGAGGGCCACACTACGGACTCGGAGTTCACCAGTGGGACAGAGGGCGAGGGGAGCTCCACGGCGGGGACAGGACCTGACACCAGCGACACGGACTCGTCCTCTAATGGGAGCTCCCTTGTGGTGGCGGCAACATCTGTGCCCCCCCATCTACAGGTACAGCCGCCACCACCCCCTACTAGCACCGCCCTCCCAGCAGCCCCTCAGCCTTTCCACCGTGCCCGCTCACCCGGGAGGGTGGGCATCACCTTCGCCCCAGGCACCTCAGGCCCTGCCCCAGTCAACCCTGCTGCCCTCAGTGAGGAGGCCATTGACCTCCTCAGGTCCCTCACTGTTGGGCAGTCAACCATTTTGAATGCCATCCAGGCTGTAGAAAGGCAGTTGCAACAAACAAATGCATTCCTGGAGGGCATTCATTCTGGTCAGGTGGCCCTTCAGCGAGCTTTTCAGACTCTGGCCTCAACACTGATGGCAGCCATTGTTCCTGTGTCTAGCCTCCCCCTTCCAACTTCCTCCATCCAGACCCAATCCCCTGTACCCCAGCCTATCCCAAGCACACCTTCAGACCAGCATGCACACACGTCAACACACAAGGGAAGCTCTGGCAAACATAAGCACCACACATCCCACAGGCACTCACGCAAGCATCACACACATGCAGACACACCAACATCCACTGCCTCCACTGTGTCCCCCTCCTCCTCGTCTCCCTCCTCCCTCCGAGTCTCGTCTACACTCACACCTGCATGCACTACATCTCCAGCCACTACTGCCATCACCAGCACACCCACCACCACACCCCGCTCACGTGCAGTCACCACCCCCACTACCATTCACACGTCCCCTGTGTCCTCTCCCAGTGTGTCTGTGACGCCACCTCCCAAGATACACAAACGCAGGCACACACCCACCCAACAGCCACCCACCTGACGACAGCCTCCAGTGCATGCACCTTCACCCAAAGTCACCAAACGAACACCTCCCACAACCACAACCTCTTCCTCCACTCCCAAACCCCCTCCAGCTACCCTTGCCAGTGTCTCCCAAAAACCTTTCCTGTCCAACCTTGACCTCTTTCCCACACCTCCCCACCCCGCCCGCCTCCTAGGGCCCGACTCTCCAGGTCCCAACCTAGCACCTCAGCCACAACATCTCCGGGACCAGTGGTGCCTGTAGTCACCGGAATCTGGAGTGCACCGGCCACAAGGGCAGCCAGTGTGGCACGGAGCCACAGCACGGACAGTCCCCCACCTGTCAAGCATCAAAAGTTGACCAGTGCCCGGCGGGAGAGGGGGAAGACTCCAGCCACCAAAGCCGCTCCCAGGGGTCCCGGTGGAAGTGTGGAGTCAGCTGCGACACCTTCCAAAGTGGGGAAGGGCCACAAGAAACCAGGAAAGTCTGGTAAGAGCAGCACGGCGGAGGAGACCGCCATCATCCCCGCTGGCCACGAGGCCACCGCCATCATCCCCGCTGGGACAGAGAGGACCACCAGCACAAGCCCCGCTGGGACAGAGAGGACCGCCAGCAGCTGAGTCACTGCAAAGGAGCCCGCCGCCTCAAGCACCGCTGAACAGGGCACCGCCGCCTCAAGCACCGCTGAACAGGGCACCGCCTCTCCAAGCACCGCTGAACAGGGCACCGCCGCTCCAAGAACCGCTGAACAGGGCACCGCCTCTCGAAGCACAGCTGAACAGGGCACCGCCGCTCCAAGCACCACTGAACAGGGCCCCGCCGCTCTAAGCACCACTGAACAGGGCACCGCCGCTCCAAGCACCGCTGGCCCATGAGCGCCAAGGGCACTGACGCTACTGAGTCCGTCACAAGCAGGATGAAGCACTCTGGGCACCATGCCCCCTCCAGAACCAGTGGAGACTGTCATCCACTACCTCTGTTTTTAGCAGGATGAAGCACTCTGGGCACAAGGCCCGCTCCAGAACCAGTGGAGAGATACATCCACTCGATGGACTGTGGCTTTGCACTCCCCAGGATGGAACAGTGGGCAACCCACCCACTGTAGAGACTTGAGAGACTGTGGCTTTGCACTCCCCAGGATATGGCAGTGGGCAACCCACCCACTGTAGAGACTTAAGAGACTGTGGCTTTGCACTCCCCAGGATATGGCAGTGGGCAACCCACCCACTGTAGAGACTTGAGAGACTGTGGCTTTGCACCCCCCAGGACTGAACAGTGGGCAACCCACCCACTGTAGAGACTTGAGAGACTGTGGCTTTGCACTCCCCAGAATTGAACAGTGGGCATGTGGCCCTCTCGTGGATTTGGCGTCGTGCACTCAACCGGCTGAGGTGCCCCCCCTTTCCCTCCCCCTGAGTGCCTGTTTTCTTGCTCTCTGATGCCCCTGCAGTGTTCTCTCTGTCATGGTCGGGGATCTTGTGTGGGCCTTGCCCATACCGTGTGGGCCCAGTGTTCCACGGACTTCATTGGAGCACTACCTGGACTACTAAGCTTGGTGTAGAATTTGTTTACAGTGTATATACATATTTTTGCATACTGCATTTTAATATATTACAATAGTTACACTCATTTCCTTTTGTCTTTGCATTCTTCCGGGGGGGTTGTAACTGTGATGTATCATGCTGTATTAGTGTGTGTGTTGTAGTGGGTGAGGGTGGGGGTGGGGGTGTTGCGTGCGTGTGTCTCTGTTTTTTTCCCTCCCCCTCCCCTGTGTCGTAGGTGCAGTACTCACCGTGGTCTTCGCCACCGGCGTTCATGCTCCTGGTAGAGGAGCAAGAAGATGAGGGCTGGCAGGCTGTGCAGCTCTGGTTCCATGGCATCCGGATTCCTCGTGGGGTGTGTAGAGGTGAGCGTTTTCCCTTCGAAGTCCTGTTTCCACCGTGTTTTTGTCCGCGGTGAATCCACCCCAGAAAAGGTGGCGGATTGGTAGGTTGTGATACTGTGGGCGGTACTTTGTCTTCCGCCTGTCTGTTGGCGGTGACCGCCAAGCTATTTGTCTGTACCGCCGTGGCGGTCGGAGTGTTAAAGTGGCTGTCTTTGTTGGCGGTTTCCGCCACGGTCGTAATTCAAATTTTTTTACCGCCGGCCTGTTGGCGGTCTTACCGCCTCTTTAACACCGTCCGCCAGGGTTGTAATGACCACCTTAATGTATTAAATACTTATGTAGTATAATTAAATAATTAACCATTAATAATTATTCAAACAAAAGTACAGGCAACATTACTCCTTTAAAAACCCAACAACACCCCAAACAAAAGCACAGAATTAAACATGCACCAAAAATTATACATTTTTAAAAACTTGAAAAATTTCCACACAATATATGCAGAAAAAAGTATTTTAAAAATGCATGCTGATGAAAGAACAATGGATATATACAACTATATTAAAATATTTTAAATCATTATAAATCAATATCATCTACTAAGTAAAAAAATGATTATTGTTTATTCAGCTATAGAAAATCCCACAGTATTCTTGACATCACAGTATTGTTTCCTCAATATTATTCATTAACGGTATTGAGTTGATATTAAGGTGTACAACCCACCTCTCTAATTGTCTACCTCTCTACCTATACCACACCCCTTCTTCTAAGTTACACACCCTTCCCTCCTTCTGCTAGGTGTACCCCATATTTTTCCCTCTCTTTATATTCCCTCCTCACCATCTCAAGGTCTCTACATCTTTTCCACCCCTCTTTTTCTCACAGATTGCACACAGTGCATCTGGCTGCCTCCCTTTACCTCCGAATCCATGGACATCCCATGCAGCGTACTCCAAGGATCCTCCCTCAGCCCCACCCTGTTCAACACTAACATGATCCCCCTCGCAGACGTCATCAGAGCACACGGACTCAACATAATCTCCTATGCTGATGACACTCAAATAATTTGAAAGCTCACTGTGGACCCCACAACCAACTTCTGCGAAGCCATGAACAACTTAGCCATCTGGATGAGAAACAATTGCCTCCAACTCAACTCTGACAAGAAAGAAGTACTGATCTTCAGGAAGAGCAACTCCACTTGGGACCACAGCTGGTGGCCAGCAGAAATCAGACCAACACCCACAGACCACACACGAAACCTAGGCATGACCCTTGACAATAAACTGACCATGAAACAACAAGTCAGCACAGTCGCCTCCTCCTGCTTCCACACCCTTTGCATGCTCCACAAAATCTTCAGATGAATCCCAGTCAACACCAGAAAAACTGGCACACAGGCCATCATCACCAGCTGCCACAACCACAGCAATGGTCTGTATGCAGGCATGTCCTCCCAGCTCCTCAAAAGACTCCAGACCATACAGAATGCAGCAGCTGACTCATCCTGGACATTTCCAAATGGACCCACATCACTCCCCACCTCAGGAAATGCCAGTTCAAGATCCTTGTGCACACCTACAAAACTCTACACAGTCAAGGACAATCTTACATCAACCATCGACTGAACTTCCATCTACCCTCAAGGTACCTGCACTCCTCCTCTTCTGCCCTCACGTACAACCCCACATTTGTTGCAGCCACAGCTGGGGCTGCTTCTTCTCCTACATCATCGCCAAGTCCTGGAACAACCTGCCCTGCCCACCTCTGAACAGCACCCTCCCTGGCAAGCTTTAGAAAGAAGCTTGAGATCTGGCTGTTCGATGGAGACTTGGCACCCTCGTCACTAAGATACCCAGAGGGGTGACATTGTTATGCTTTACAAATGCTGGTTGATTGATTGATAAATTTGTACTTAACTCTCTAGTTGTCTTTCTCTATGTACTTCTTCCTAGTTTTTTTTATCTTGCTTTCTTTCTGGATACCTCAACTTTCTCTCTTTACATTACTTTTCCATCCATCTCATGTATTCCCCTGTCTCTTCCATGTCTCAGTCTCTAAATCCCTTCTTTTCTCTACTTCAATTATTTCAAATCAATAAATACCATTGAAAAGTTTAAAACACAAATCAGTACAGTAATAATTAAATAACAAATATTACGCTTAAAAATGTTAATGTATTAAATACTTATGAAGCATAATTAAATAATTAACTGTTAATAATTGCTAAAATGCAATTATTCTCTGTATCTTTCCTTCTTCTGTCTCCTGCCACCTCTCATTGCTCTTTCCCAGCAGAGCCAATGGTCCCAGACTATCCAGAGAAGTGTACACACAGGAGTAGGACGAACTGTTATACAGTTGCTGCTAAGATAATAGAACTGAGTATTAGGAACTTCAGAATGTGGGGGAGTAAGGGGCTGATTACGAGTTTGGCAGTCCGACCGTCAGACCGGCAAACCAGTGGGGATGAGGCCATCATCAAGCCAACGGCCTCACCCCCAGTGGTATTACAATGTTTCCACCAGGTAGCAGAAACAACAGATTACAACTTTTCCGCTGGTCAGCCCGGTGGAAACAGTGTGGCGGCATTGGCTTTGGCTCCCTTAGGGAGTCCAAGCCAATACCGTCACACACCAGCACCCTCGGAATGCGCATTGTCTGTCCCCACAATGAAAAGACTGGTGTAAAGTAGAGTCATGATCAGAATGGTGGAGCCGAACTGTGCACTGCAGTGGCTGACCACGACTCCGACTGCTGCCAAGCCATTGGGAGTTTTGATGCAATGCTTTGTCTAGAGGTTATATGCTGTCTTCTGAATGGGCATCACATGCACTAGGATATCATCTACTGTGTTCCTAGCCTTGAACAGAATGTACTGATTATATGTCAAGAAAAGGCTAACTAAAACAAGCCACTCGTACAATTAATTCCTAGAATAATAGCATGCAAGAAAAGTATGCAAAATATTACAGATAAAGCCATGCAGCTAAAATGTGTAAAGTATGAAATATAAAACTAAGATAAAACATGGAGGAACCAACTCGGGTCCAAGAAGTCCTCACTACATAACAAGAAAGTGAAAGAGAAATAAGGAGAAAATATATTTCACCTGATGGAATGGTGAAAATCGTTGGAACAGTACTTTTATTTTCACAGCTGTAGCAAGAGTGCTAGTTGTCAAGGGGGATTTATTTTATTCATGATTATGGATGGCTGAAAATTAAAGCGACAATTTCAAGTGATATGTGCAGATGACTAATTCTAATTCTAAACAATAGTTTCCTGCAGTGAGAGGAATAGGCTGGTAAGATTCTAAGGGGCACATTTACAAGCCCCTTGCACCTTCGTGTGTCACACTAGCATCATTTTTTTACATTAATGTGGCATTAAGGAGGCCATTTCCCAGCACCATATTTACAAAGTGGTGCAATGCATGCATTGCGCAACTTTGTAACACCTTGTTCCACATTATGCCTGCGTCAGGCATATTGTATGGAAGGGGGCATACTCATGCAGGAAGGCCTGTAAAAATGGTGCAGTGAAATTTACAAGCTTAATTAGCATAATTTTTTGGGGCTAATCCTGCAAACCGCCACAATAGCGTCAATTATTTGACTCTATTGTCCTAACTTGCGCCATGGTCCACCGCATTGTAAATACAACGCACACATAGGCCCTCATTACAACCCTGGCAGTCGGTGATAAAGCGGCAGTAATTCCGCCAAAACAGACAGCCACTTTAACACTCCGACCGCCACGGTGGTAGAAACAAACACCGCAGTGGTAACTGCAAACAGAAAGGCGGAAGACAATGTACCGCCCACATTATTACAAGGCACCAATCCGCCAGCTTTGCCGAGGCGGTACCAATGCCATAAAAAGCACGGCAGAAACAGTCTGAGGAACGGAAACCACTCACCTCTCGACACCCAACGAGGAACCAGGATGCCATGGAGCCCGAGTTACAGATGTTACCAATGTTGGTTTACCTCCTATTCTAACAGGAACATCAAAGACAGCGGCGATGACCATGGTGAGTACTGCACCTAGCACACGGGGGGAGAGAGTGACACACACACGCAACACCCCCACCCATAACAACAGACACACAAACACATCCAAACACATCACAGATACACCCCGTCACCCCCTGGAAGAACACACAGACCAAACGAAATGATTGTAACGAGTGTAATCATTGAGAATCCAGATAGGCCAAGATAACTTTAAAAGATCAGTATATACAAATATTTACAGCAAGTACACAAGTCCGTATACTGTTCCATTACATGTCCGTGGACCAGTGGTCCCAAAAAGCATTGGTGAAGCCCACACATGACACCTGCCACAAAACGGAGAGAACACAGCAGGGGCAGCAGTTAAAAAAAACACAGGCACCTCAGGGGAAGGGGAGGGGGGCACCTCAGCCGGATAATGGGACGACGCCACTGCTCCACGAGGGGGCTCCATGCCCATTGCTTGCTCCTGGGGAGTGCAAAGCCACAGTCTCTCAAGTCTCTCAAGTGGGTGGTTTGCCCACTGCTTGGTCCTGGGGATTACATAGCCACAGTCTCTCAAGTCTCTCAAGTGGGTGGTGGTTTGCCCACTGCATGGTCCTGGGGAGTACAAAGCCACAGTCTCTCAAGTCTCCAAGTGGGTGGCTTGCCCACTGCTTGGTCCTGGGGAGTGCAAAGCCACAGTCTCTCTAGTCTCTCAAGTGGGTGGTTTGCCCACTGCTTACTCCTGGGGAGTACAAAGCCACAGTCTCTCAAGTCTCCAAGTGGGTGGTTTGCCCACTGCTTGCTCCTGGGGAGTACAAAGCCACAGTCTCTCTAGCGGATGCTTTTCTCCACTGGTTCTGGAGGGGGCTTTGTGCCCAGAGTGCTTCATCCTGCCAAGGACTGGAGTAGTGGATGCTTTTCTCCACTGGTTTTGGAGGGGGCTTTGTGCCCAGAGTGCTTCATCCTGCCAAGGACTGGGGTAGTGGATGCTATTCTCCACTGGTTCTGGAGGGGGCTTTGTGCCCAGAGTGCTTCATACTGACAAGGACTGGGGTAGTGGATGCTATTCTCCACTGGTTCTGGAGGGGGCTTTGTGCCCAGAGTGCTTCATCCTGCCAAGGACTGGGATAGTGGATGCTGTTCTCCACTGGTTCTGGAAGGAGCTTTGTGCCCAGTGATGCTTCACCTGGGGTGTGTCAGTTCCCATTCCCTCACCTGGATGTCTGAGCCACGAGATTTTCAGGGAACAGGCAGCATGATACTCCATGGAGGCAGAGACACACTCCACCCTGCGGCAACCTAGCCTGCCAACTGCTGGTAGTGCCAGTGCTGGTTGTGGAGCCTCATGTAGTGTGTGCAGGGTCCAGGCCGTCTCCTGCAGCCTCGGAAGGGTGCCCACTGGGGATGCTGTTGATGTCCGCTGTGGTGGCACTGGATGGGCACGTTGCGGGGCAGGTGGCGGTGGCTGCGGCGGTATCTGTGGCGGAGATGCTGGCGGTGGTGCAGGTGTCAGCACCTGTGGAGGAAGACACCACGCCATCTCCTGCAGCCTCAGAAGGGTGCCCACTGGAGATGATGCTGGGGACTGTAGTAGAGGCAGAAGACGTGCAGGTGGCGGTGCAGGTGGCGGTCTTTGCAGCGGTTGCCACCTCTGTACATGTTGCTGTTCTGTCTTGCAGAAGGGGTGACACCAGTCCCTCACCCGGAGGCTTCGTGCCCTGAGCTAACTTCCCTTTGCCCTTGTGTCCCTTCCCCACCTTGGAAGTCGCTGCTGGGACCTTGGCACTGTCCTCTTTGGTTCTGGAAGAGGCCTTGCTGGGTGGTTGGTGCGACCTTTCCCTTTGGCATGTGGGCCCCGGCAGGTGGCGGAATAGGGTAGTCCTTGACCTCACTAGGTGGCACACTGGCAGCCCTGATGGGTGCTGCCTTTGCTTTTCCCGGACTTGCAGGGACCACAGTGCTAGAGGATTTTGTGGCTGGACATCCTGGCCCTTGGGTGAAGGACGGCGGGGGGAGGTGTAGGGAAGAGGTCAATGGAAACTAGGAAAAGTTTCTTAGACACACTGGGACGGGAAGATGGAGGGGGTTTGGGAGTGGAGGAAGAGGCAGTGGTTGTAGGAGGTGCACGTCTGCTGAGTTTGGGTGAAGGTGCATGGACTGGAGGCTGTTGTGAGGTGGATAGCTGTTGAGTGGGTCTGTGCCTGCGTTTGTGTAATTTGGGAAGAGGGCTCACAGACACAATGGGAGAGGACACAGGGGACGTGTGCATGGTAGTGGGGGTGGTGATTGCACGTGAGTGGTGTGTGGTGATGGGCGTGCTGGTGATGGAGGTAGTGGCTGAGGATGTAGTGCATGCAGGTGTGAGTGGAGACGAGACAGGGAGGGAGGTGGAAGACATGGAGGAGGGGGACACAGTGGAGGCAGTGGATGTTGGTGTGTCTGCATGGGTATGGTGCTTGTGTGAGTGCCTGTGGGATGTGTGGTGCTTATGTTTGCCTGAGCCACTTTTGTGTGTTTATGTGTGTGCATGCTGGTCTGATGGTTTGCTTGGGATAGGCTGAGGTAGAGGGGATTGGGTCTGGGTAGTGGAAGTTGGAGGGGGGAGGCTGGACACAGGGACAACGGCTGCCATCAGTGCTGAGGCCAGAGCCTGAAATGCTCTCTGTTAGGCCGCCACGCCAGAATGAATGCCCTCCAGGTATGCATTTGTTTGTTGCAAATGCCTCTCGACACCCTGGATGGCATTCAAAATGGTTGACTGCCCAACAGTGAGCGATCTCAGGAGGTCAATAGCCTCCTCACTGAGGGCAGCAGGGCTGACTGGGGCAGGGGCTGAGGTGCCTGGGGCGAAGGAGATGCCCACCCTCCTGGGTGAGCGGGCACGGGAAACACGCTGAGGGGCTGCTGGGAGAGCGGTGCTGGTAGGGGGCTGTGGCGGCTGTACCTGTTGTACCTGTTGTTGCGGTGGAGACAGAGGGGCCCACCACTGCAAGGGAGCTACCATCAGAGGAGGAGTCGCTGTCGCTGGTGTCTCCTCCTGTCCCCGTCGTGGAACTTCCCTCGCCCTCTGTCCCACTGGTGCCTTCAGACTCCTGGGCCATGTGGGTTGTAGCTCCCTCCTGCTGTGATGCCACTGCTCCTCCTCCAGATGATGCTAATACACACAAGGACAGGGTGACAAAACAAAAAGGGGGGGAAAGACAGAGGAGACACATGGTCAACAACACCACCGTTGGCGAACACAACACACAGGAAGAAGCCCTATGCACTAGGCCATGCACTAACACTTCTTAGGATAATCACCTGGCCATGGGGGACTGTGGCTAAGCCCATTTGCTGCACACCTGGAACCCACAAGAGTCTGACTAGGTGTAGATGGCCACTACCACTATTGGGGTTGGAGTGCCATAGAGCCTGCCTAACAAGGGACCTACCCTACCAAGTTTGCCCTGGCCTAGGGGAACCCACAGCCCACTTCCCCCACCCTGACACCTTGTAAAGCGCGCTGAGTCAGCTGAATGACACTGTACTCATGCCCTTGTGGTCCTCAAGCGCCCATCCAACTCCGGATATGCCACCACCAGGATCCGGCACACCAGGGGGGTCAGGGTGCGACAGGCTCCCTTCCACATTGGGACGCCATCCCCAGCTGGGCCTCCAACGTCTTCTTGCTCCATGGGCGCAGGTCCTCCCATTTTTAGCGGCAATGGGTGCTCCGTCTATGGTAGATAGATCCGCACTTCCTTGGCAATGGCACGCCACATACCCTTCTTCTTGTGGGCACTGATTTAGAGGAAAGGTAAAGTAAGAATTAATTTTACTCCCCTCTCCAGGTATTCTTACTCTTTGGCCACCAGTTCACACCCATGCCCTGAAACACATACACTCACCATCCTCACATGCTGGCCACAGCCCCCCTACCCATGTATCTTCCATCCACGCCACTCCATACATTCTTGTCCCATCCATCATGCTCACAGTGTACTCACCTGTTTGTCTGGAGGACCGTAGAGTAGCGTGTATTGGTGGAGGACCTAGCCACCAGGTTGTCTAACTCCTCTGCGGTGAAGGCAGGGGCCCTTTCCCCAGACACTGTAGCCATTGTCACTTCCAGGCTCAGGTCACAGCAGCACTTGCAGTGTAGGTCCTCTCCTGTTGAAGGTCAGGTATCAAGTGAGTGAACAGATAGAACATGGCGTACACCGTCATTGGCTCCTGGAACCCATAGGGCCCAATGATAACCAATGCTGAATTGCGCCGCGATCTTCGTCCGCCTACCGCAATGCTGCACAACGCCAGCGCAGTTATCTCGTTTCCCTTGTCCCTCCTTACAGGTCAGGCAGCCGCCATTTCAGGGGGCCACATGGCAGGGCAACTAACTGCGTCACAGCACTTTTGGGCAGGAATACGGACAGACAGCGCCACACACCGATTACATCACAATAGTGCATAACACCCTTGTGCAACCTATATGGTATAGGACCCTCTGCTCGCCCTTCTCCTCCATAGGGCAAATCCGCTGGGGCAGATGATGAGATGGCATCATCCTGCGGTATACAGACCCCTGGTGGACCTGTCGACAATGGAAGACAGACACATCATTATCACCTACAGACTTGATCGTGCCACAATCCATGAACTGTGTGCCCAGTTGGAGCCAGACCTCATTTCAGCTATCCGCCATCCCACAGGAATCCCCCCTCTAGTGCAGGTCCTGTCAGTGCTCCAGTTCCTGGACAGTGGTTCCTTTCAAACAACAGTGGCCATGGCATCAGGGATGTCACAGCCAATGTTCTCTAATGTGTTGGCCAGAGTGTTGTCTGCCTGTTGAAACACATGCGCAGCTACATTGTTTTCCCTCAGGTGGAGGATTTGCCCACAGTGAAAGGTGACTTATATGCCCTGGGACATATCCCCAACATCATTGGTGCCATTGATGGTACACATGTGGTATTTGTCCCACCCGGCAGGAATGAACAGGTGTACAGAAATGGCAAAAGCTACCATTCCATGAATGTGTACATGGTGTGTTTGGCAGACCAGTACATCTCCCATGTGAATGCCAAGTATCCTGGCTCAGTGCATGACGCTTACATTTTAAGGAATAGCAGCATCCCTTATGTGATGGGCCAACTCCAGGGGCACCATGTGTGGCTAATAGGTGAGCCCAAAGTCCCACACAGTTTGATTAGGTGTCTGGGTATGGGAGAGTCCCTAAGGGTTAGTGTGTCTAACAGTTGTCCCTCGATATTTGCAGTTGACTCTGGTTACCCCAACCTGTCATGGCTACTGACCCCAGTGAGGAATGCCAGGACAAGGGCAGAGGAACGCTACAATGAGGCACATGGGTGAACTAGAAGGATTATAGAGCGGACGTTCTGCCTCCTAAAGGCCAGGTTCCGGTGCCTCCATCTGAGAGGTGGCTCCCTATACTACTCACCAAAGAAGGTGTGCCATATCATCGTGGCATGCTGTATGTTGCACAACCTGGCTTTGCAACGCCAGGTGCCTTTTCTACAGGAGGATGGGTCTGATGTTGGTCTTGTGGCAGCTGTGGAGCCTGTGTACAGTGAAGAAGAGGAGGCAGAAGAAGATATAGACAACCGAAAAAACATCATCATGCAAGACTTCCAGTGAGACACAGGTAAGAGACTGGCACTGCTGCTCTCATATCAGACTACTGTAGGACATTGCATGATTCTGCCTTTTTACCTCTGTGTATGGACCCTGACAGTTCACTTTGCCTTTCCTTTTCACAGATCTGGGTACCACATTCTGCCTTCTGCTATGTTTACAGCTGCCCAACAACTGTCATACATTGGTATGTGCAAATGAACATTGACATTGATATTTGTCAGAAAGGTTGTAATAACACACTTGTGAAAGTACAGACTGACTCCGGAACGCTTTGGGATTCAAGGGTGTTTATTTAAGTGCTATTCAGTGGAGGGGGATGTGCAATGGGCTGGGGGATGGTGGAGGAATATCCATGCTAGAGTCCAGTCTCTTTGTATCACAGATGCATTGTCCAAGGGGGCATAGGAAGTGGAGTCATGGCAGTTCAAGGTGGTCAGGGTGACATAGTGGGACAGAAGGGTGACAATCAGGAGAGTCTTATTTCCTGGCAGGGGTCTTGGCAATGTTCTCTGTCTTGTGCCTGGATCGCAGGGACCGTTTGCGGGGTGGTTCTCCTTCTGCAGGGGGTGGGGTGCTGGTGGCCTGTTGGTCCTGTGGCAAGACCTACTGTCCACTAGCGCCAGCAGACGTGGAGGGCTCTTCATCGTTCAGGCTAGTATCAGGGGCCCGTTGGTGTGCCACTGTCTCCCTCATGGTGTTGGCCATGTCTGCCAGCACCCCTGCAATGGTGACCAGGGTGGTGTTAATGGACTTCAAGTCCTCCCTGATCCCCAGGTACTGTTCCTCCTGCAGCCGCCTGGTCTCCTGAAGCTTGGCCAGTACCGTGCCCATGGTCTCCTGGGAATGGTGGTATGCTCCCATGATGTTGGGGAGTGCATCGTGGAAGTGGGTTCCCTGGGCCTGTCCTCCCCATGTCACACAGCACTCCTCCCAGTTTCCCTGTTTTCCTGTGCCTCTGTCCCCTGAACTGTGTGCCCACTGCCACTGACCCCAGGTCCCTGATTGTCTTGGGTTAGTGGGTTTGCCTGGGGTCCCTGTAGTGGTGGACACACTGCTGATTGACGTGTCCTGGGGACAGTGGTATGGGTCAGCTGGGTGGGTGCTGTGGTGGTGTTTTCTGAGGGGGAGGTTCAGTGGTGGTTTGTGACTGTGGCAGGGGAACCGACTGTCCAGAGGTTCCTGATGGGCCGGGCTGGTCATCTTGATCCAGGCGTGCAGAGCTGCTGTCATCACTGCGGGCCTCTTCTGTGGGGGGACTGGATATGGCTGGCACCTCCTGTGCGGTGACGTTGGGTAGGGGTCCTGTTGGGGTGTAAATGCATAGTTATTGTATCTGTGTGTGCCATCTTGTGCAATGGGTGAGTTTCCCTCTACTCCTATGCTTGCATTATTGCCTTGGCCCTTGAGTGATTGGTGATTTTGTGGCCTGGGTGAGTCTCTCTACTGCACATGCTTTGGTGATGGGTGTCCATGCAGGTCTGTAATGGGTGTCCATGCATTGGTGTTACATGCAAGGCTTGGTTTTGGGATGTGTGGGTAGTGATAGTGGGGTATCGGTGAGGTGTTGGGGTGATGGGTGTGAGGGTATGGGTAGGAGTTTGTGATGGCATGCAGGTAGGGTAGGGGGGATATAATAGTAAAGAGTTGACTTACCAGAGTCCAGTCCTCCTGCTACTCCTGCGAGGCCCTCAGGATGCATCATCACCAAGACTTGCTCCTCCCATGTTGTTAGTTGTGGGGGAGGAAGTGGGGGTCCACCGCCAGTCCTCTCATTCGGCTACCTGGTGCCTGGAAACCACGGAACGCACCTTCCCCGTAGGTCATTCTACCTCTTCCTGATGTCATCCTGTGTTCTTGGGTGCTGTCCCACTGCGTTGACCCTGTCGACAATTCTCCGCCATAGCTCCATCTTCCTTGCATTGGATGTCTGCTGCACATGTGATCCGAATAGCTGTGGCTCTACCCGGATGATTTCCTCCACCATGATCCTGAGCTCCTCCTCAGAAAACCTGGGGTGTCTTTGAGGTGCCATAATGCGGTGTGGGTGATGCATGAGATGATGTTTGTTGTGCTGTGTGAAGTGTTGTGTTGGTGTGTGTTCTTTGAGGTGCGTGGATGTTGTATGAGTGATGGTGTTGTATACCTGTGGATGCTGGTGTTGTGTTTGCTATTCTCTCTCTCTCTGCTTCTTCCAAAAAAGTTGTTGTAAGGGGTTGTGGGTAATGTGGGTGTGTGTTTTATAGTGGTGTGAGTGTGTGGGTGTGGTGTGTGTATGTGTATCAGGTGTGTGTATTTTGAATTGTCCAATGTGGTTGTGTTTTGTAAATGTGTGTGTATTTTGAGCGCGGCGGTGTGTACCGCCAATGGATTACTGCGGCTAAAGACTGCTACGTTCATTCGTGGGTCGTGATACTGTGGGCGTATTCCTGTTGGCGTGACAGTGTAGGTTTTGCTATCGTCGGTTTATCACAGACCTTTGGTGTGGCGGACTTGCGTGGGTGTCTGTATTTTGGTGGATTATGAGATGTGGGTCGTAATACCTGTAGCGGATTTCCGCCTCTTCCACGGTATCTTGACGGCCGTCAGCACGGCAGTAAGCAGGATTTACCGCCAGGGTTGTAATGAGGGCCATAGTTTTGTCAGGGGGACACAGGGCGAGGCAAGAAAAGGGGCACATCAGGACTGATGCACCACTTTCTTGTAAATATGTCCCTAAATTTCAAGTGAAATATTGCTGATCCAACAAAAGACATTTTATATCCAAGCCCAAAAAGACATTACTTTATCAAAGTTTGCTGAAGCTTTCTTTTGCTATTCTTCTGTTGGTGGGTACCAGACAGCCTGAATTTAAGGCTGTTTTTGTGTGCCCCCATGTCTGAAAGTTTAACATTTAACACAATATTGTTTAGCATCATGGGGACTTTAAATAGCTAGAATAGTTACTAAATTGAAATGTGTTCAGAGCTCCCTACTAAAAACCTTAATTTGCCAGTTTCTCTGTTTGTTTTATGCAATATATTAATCATTACATAGAGGTTGGAGACTAGAAATAACTCATTTGATGATTGCTTCTGTTCTTCACAATCAGGGGTACGTCAGGACGGTCATGCATGGCTACCCTGGGAAACTATGAGGTATTTGCAGACCAAGGGGGGAGATGCGACAGAATGATGGGTAGAGGTAGGAAAGTATAAATATAACAACGATAAACAGAGGAAGAAAGGCAGATGAACCAAAGATCTGGAAAACAGAAATGGGACACGGAGCAAGGCTATAAGATAGATAACAATTGATGGAAGAGAAAGAGAGTGTGTGTGCATCATAGAGAGAGAAGGGAAAGACTGAGCGAGAGAAACATGAAGAAACAGTAGTGAAGTCTTTTTTAAGGACTGGGAGAAAGAGAGATGGTGAGTGAGATAGCTGTAGTGTTGGTAGTCCTAGGCCCTCATGCCACTATAATTAATGACACAGACACAACATTGTTGTTGCAGGAACTGCCATAGGGCATGTGCACCTGGCCCCTTTTATTAGCAGGGTCACCTGAATGGTGACGCCTGTGAAGGATAGGCATGGGGTGAGTGTGGAAGCCAGCCCTCAGCAGAGTGGCTGGTGAAAATACTAGAAAGTGTCTGGCAGGACACTGCATCCTTTCCAAACTTTATTGAAAATTGAAAATGAGTCCAAACCGTGGGAGAGAAACAAACAAACCAATAAAACACCACTGATGCCCTCATTACGAGTTTGGCGGTGTTTTCTGAAGACCGCTGTGGTGGCGGCTGCCAAAAGATCGCCAGTGTTGGTGGTCTCACGACCGCAGTATTGTGAGTCACAGAACAAAGATCACCCAAAAACAGCCATAAATCCGATACCGCCAGGCCAGCCGAGGGCAGGACAGAGTTGGTCCCACCACCAGCACCACCACGTGGAGAACATTCTGCCCTCCAATATATGACACACAAATCAGCACAGTGGTCCTTCCATGGCAGTAAACCATTGGTGACGCTAAAAAATACACCTCCAGAAGAACCAAAAGCCACATTGTACAGTACGAACAACCCACAGCTGAGGCACATACACACATGAAACATACCCACACACACCACTATAAAACACACCTCCATACATCCCATAATCCTTTGCAAAAGGAACGATTCACACAGACTGCTGTACCCAATATATAGCACATATAAAACATTGGCACATACACACGTAAAACACAGCACAACTGCACACCCACCACCACACCAACCGAAACACCCCACACATCCCATCAAGCACCAAACACATCACCCTTGCGCACAACACCCCCCACACAATCCACTTCACTACCATGTCCCCTCAAAAGCACCCACAATTCACAGACTAAGAGTTGAGGGTCATGGTCGATGAAGTTATCAGGGTAGAGTCAAAACTGTTCGAAGCACAGGTCCAGCATACATCCATAGCCATGAAAATGTTTTTTATGGTGGAGGATCATCAACAGGGTTAATTCAGTGGGTAACCATCCACGCACAAGGGAAGATATCAGGAAGAGGTGGAACAACCTACTGGGAAAGGTGAGTACCATGGTATCATGACACCACATTGCCATCAACAAGACTGGCGGTGGGCCCCCTCCTACTCCCCCAGAGTTCACATTGTGGGAGGAGAAGGTATTGGCCATACTGCATCTAGAGGGCTGACTGGAATAATCGGAGGACTGTAGGCCGGTAAGACTCCCCTGACACCTACGACTCCTGTACAGCATGCGTCCCAACCACCCTATCACTCCCTAATTCAACCCACCTCACACTTCCTACCCCCATCCAATCACCCAATGCCCCTCCCCTGCATGCCACACCACCCCACTGCCACAATCCCACACAGTACACCCCTATTGCACAGATAGCACTCACAATGGCAAGCACTACAACTCCCACAATGCATGATTCTCACACATGAAAAGCTGCCAGTCCCACTTAACAGTGGAACACCTTCACCTAAAACCATTGCACCAGCTGCAATACCTGGATGCTTTGACTGCGTACCACTACATGGCAATGACAGCTATGCTATCCACAGTCCACAACACTCCATGGACCATGGAACCAATTCCACAATCCATCACCCACTAACAATGTCTACAGCACCTGCATCTGTCATTGTCATCATGGGGAAGCACGTCAAGCCACTGTATGCATCATACAATGGTATGACCAAGTACACCTCCACAATGTAACTCTCCCCCTCTTCATCCACAGATACCCTGGATGTCTGGACATTGACAACTTACCTGGCCCATCTGTGACATGTGGCCAGTCCACCACCAACGGCCTCACCCTGCCCACATCTGAGCCCCCCACCCCTGTTGTAACATCAACACAGACAACCCCTCGTCCCCAAACCTGTATCCCAAGGGCTGTTCAAACAGCCGTGTGTCCCACAGTACAGGGACCTGAGTCTACCCCTCACACCCAAGACGATGATGGTCCTGGTGTAGCTGGGAGTGGGCATACTGTGCCAGGGGCACAGGGGGCCAGGGCCAGTAGGTGGGCACCTATGAGCCCAGGGATGGGGCCCCCAAGGGATTGTACTGGCTACGAGGCCATCTCCCAAGTCCTGCGAGCATACCAGCAATTTCAGGACAAGATGGGCCAGATACTCTCCATCTTGTAGAAAAACCAGAGGCTGCAGAGGGAATACCATCAGAAGGCCATGCAGCAGTGGCAGGCTCTCAATGCCACCATGGCCACCATTGCAGGGGTGCTAAAGGAACTTGCATCCACCCAGCATGCGTCCTCCTCCCTCCAGCAGGCCTCTTCCACTAGACCCATACCATCTGTGTCATCCACTTCCACACCAGCTTGATGAATACAGACATCCGGACATCCTGCAGGAGCTGATGCCAGGACCAAGACCACTGCCAGGAAGTGATAATCTCCTGAACATTCCCCCTTGTTTGCCACTGACCCTTCCCCGTTGACTGTCCACTGTCTACTCTCCATTTTCCCATGGTCCTTGGATACTGGACCTGTACTACCAACAGCTGGGCCAAATGCTCTGATGATTTCAACCACCATGAACCCAACTCATTACCCATTGCACTAGTAAATCACAATAAACACCATTGAGCACAGCTACTGCTTACCTGTCTTTATTGTATTTGTATGAATTAACTGTTGTACAATATGTCAGCTTACTTAAACGATTGACCAGCAAAAGTCTGTAAGATGGACAGAAGGGGAGGCACATGCAGCAAGTTTGGTAGTAGAACAGACTCATCCTCAAATCCTGTGTCAAGGGTGCCACCAATCAAGGCAGGAAACAGAGCAGCACAACCCAAATCACCTGAAAATACACCAAGACAGGGACAACCATTACAATGGGAGTCATTGTTGCCCAGCCAATACACATGCAGTACATTGGCATCCTCCCTAGTGCGAGTACCCAAGTGGCATGTGAACTCAAAGCAGATCCACATTTTCAATACATCCATTTCCAATGGTCCATCCCTCGCAACTCACAGTACCCAACTAAAGCCGAGTTCCACTGACAATATGAGTTACCTTCCAGATCCGTCCATTGTGTACAGTGAGGACAAGTTGCTATACTGTTGACACAACCTTGATTGCTAAGCCTTTAACAGTTTACACTGTATTACTGGACCATCTATCATGGCCATCCCCTGGCAGATGTGATGGCAGCCAACATCACAGTAAACGTAGCACTGACATATGAACAGTGACACCTTCCCTGATGGGAAATATGTCATTGCCACAAAACCCACACAGATGGATAGCTCCACTTAATGCCTCCACTGATGGCACACACACCAGGATGAGCTATGTCACAAGACAGACAGGAGTACAGTTCACAATCAAGACACTTGACACAAACCTGTAGATCATTGCAAGTATTGTTGGATCAACTCTGTCCTAAAGTCAGTTACATCCTCATCATCTGCCTCCTCATCAGTGTCTATGTCACCATCATCAGCCACAGATCCAGCTGCCACTTCCTCATCCTCCAGTAATGGTATGTGACGTCTCAGAGACAGATTGTGTAGTTTGCAGCAGGCAACTATGATCTGGCAGACCTTCAGTGGTCTGTAGAGCAGGGCACCCCCAGAGAAGTATAGACATTGAAATCTGGCCTGTAGCAGGCCAAAGGTCCTCTTGATTACATGCCTCATCCTGCAGTGGGCCTCATTGAAACGGTTTTCCCATCTGTTGTTGGATATCTCACTGGTGTCAGCAGCCACGGAAGGTTAGGATAGCCAGAGTCACCTGTATGCACAAAGGTTGGACCTATCACAATAAAGGTAGTGACACAGGGTAGAATGTGAAGAGAGGTGTCATAACAGTTGCACACATACTATTGGATACATACCAATGAGCCAGGCCCTCTCTCTCTGTAGTTGTGCCATCATGTGTGACACATTGCTGTTCCTCAGTATGTAGGAATCATGCACAGATTCAGGAAACTTGGCTGTCACTTGTGAGATGTACTGGAGAGCTAGACATACCACCTGGACATTGATGGAGTAAAAGCTTTTCCTGTACACTTGTTCATTCACCCTGGGAGGAGTCAAAGCAATGTGGGTGCCATCTATGGCCCCTATCACATGAGTGGGTGCCATCTATCACATCAGGGACCTATGCCATAGCATAGAAGTCAGATTTAACAGTTGCCAAATCCGCACCTTTGGGGAACCTGATGTAGCTGTCCAGGTGTTTCAGTAAAGCACACAGTACATTGTTTATCACTATACTGAGCATAGGCTGTGACATCCCTGCTGCCAAGCCCACTGTCAACTGGATCAAGCCTGAGGCAAGGAAATGAAGAACAGATAAAACCTGTACTGTGGGAGGTATGGCATAGGGATATCCGATGGCTGGCAAGACATCTGGTTCCAACTGGGTACACAGTTCCATGATGGTCTCACGGTTCAGACAATAGGTCTGAATGACGTGTCTCTCTTCCAGGGTAGCAAAGTCGACTAGGGGACGGTACACTGGTGCATGTCTCATTCTCACCATTGCACAATATCTAGAAAAAAGAGAGAGGAAAAGCCACATGTTGATGTCAACAGTTCGATGTCACATAACACTTAACATGTAGCATGGTAACACACACATTTGGTTAGGCCGTCTACGATGCAGCAAGTGGCTGCACATGTTGTGTCATAGTTATCAGTACACACACTTGACTATTCCTGAATGTCACATGTGTGAACCTTGCTTTGATGTGTGAACATGGTTAATCTATGCACATGTCACTAGAATTCATACGATGCAATTATCTTTCACCTATAATACACTAGATACATCTAACAGTGCATCCGTCTGTCCTGCAAGCACAGGACAGATGGAAATGACCTATTTCCGCCTGCTTTAGTCATCATGGTGGTAGGTGGTTGAAACAGCTCTGCAGCTCCTCACTGGATAACATTGTTGCTTATGGCAGACTGGGGCCAATGATGATCACTGCCAGCGGTGACATATATGTATGTGGCAGCCGTGACTGCCATTTTGTGTTGCATAGCTCACTTGACTCCTGACACTTGTGCAAGCAAGACTTCCACTGCATGAGCTGCTGTGTTCTGTCTCTGGGCGCTATTATGCCACGTTGTGCAGGACATAGGGCCCCTGCCTTCACCCAGGATGAACTGGATAGGCTCGTGGACGGGGCCCTACCATTGTATGGACAGTTGTATGGGCACCAGAGTAGCAGGTGAGTCCAAGCTTCCTGTCCTGTCTGATTGTGATGTGTGTGGGGTTGAAAGGCATGGATACAATGCACACGGAGTGGATGCATACAGATGGCAAAGGAGTAGGGGTGGAAGTGCCATTAAGACACATTTATGTGGTCATTAGATGTGTCTGATGTGTGACGTCCACTGCTGTTGGTGTGATGTCACTCTACATCACTTTCTCCTTCTGTCTGTGTCACCCAAGCAGGTCAGCACCCATAAGAAGAAGGGAATTTGGTGTGCCATTGCCAAGTGTTAGACCTGACTGCCTAAGGGTGGTCACTCCTAACTGTTTGCCTGCCTCACTCCACTTTTTGGACACTGTTTTTGCTGGTTTTAGAACTCTGCGCACTTTATTGCTAACCAGTGCTAAAGTGCATGTGCTCTCTCCCTTAAAACATGGTGACATTGGCTCATACCCAATTGGCTTATTTAATTTGCTTATAAATCCCTAATAAAAGTGCACTACATGTGCCCAGGGCCTGTAGATTAAATGCTACTAGTGGGCCTGCAGCACTGATTGTGCAACCCACATAAGTAGACCCTTACCCATGTCTCAGGCCTGCCATTGCAAGGTCTGTGGGTGCAGTTTCACTGCCAATTCGACTTGGCATTTAAAGGTACTTGCCAAAACTCCCCTTTTTCTATATATAAGTCACCCCTAAAGTAGGCCTTAGGTAACCCGTGGGACAAGATGCTATGTAGAGAGAAGGCATGACATGTACCTGTGTAGTTTATATGTCCTGGTAGTGTAAAACTCCTAAGTTTGTTCTACACTGCTGTGAGGCCTGATCCTTACACAGGCTAACATTAGGACTACCCTTATCTACTGTTTGAGTGGTAGATTCTCATCTGAAAGGAGTAACAAGGTCATATTTAGTATGGCCAGAATGGTAATACAAAATCCTGCTGACTGGTGAAGTTGGATTTAATATAACTATTTTAGAAATGACACTTTTAGAAAGTAAGCATTTATCTGAACTTAAATCCTTCTGTGTCTTGCAATTCACATTTAGCTGGGTTAGTTGACAGCTCCCTTGTGCATTTCACTCAGACAACCCCAAACACAAGATGCTCAGTCACACCTGCACACATCTGCATATTGAATGGGTCTTCCTGGGCTGCGAGGGTGGAGGGCCTGACACTTACATGTCAAAGGACAGTGGCCTGCCCTCACACAATGGACTGCCAAACCCCCTACTGGGATCATGGCAGACAGGATGGAACTGAAAGGGGACCTTGTGCACTTCTAAGCCACTCTTTGAAGTCTCCCCCACGTCAAAGGCACATTTGTGTATTAAACAGAGCCTCTGACCCTACCAACTCAGACACTTCGGGACACTTCAAGATGCTCCTTGGGACAGACCCTCTGCCCCAGACCCTGCAACCTGCCAAGAGGAACTTCCTGGCTGCCCAAAGGACTCATCTGGGCTGCTTTTCTGAGAAGGACTGCTGCTTGCTGTTGCCCTGCTGCCTTGCTGCCCTCTGGCTCTGCTGAGAAGTGCTCTCCTCCATGGGGTTGGATTGAGCTTGCCTTCTGTTTTCTGAAGTCTCAAGGCCAAAAAGACTTCATCTCTGCAAAGAACTCCTTGTGGGGTGAAAAGTTAGCGCACAGCCTGCCGGAATCGATGCACAGCAGGAAATCACTGCATGCTGAACCGGAATGACGCAGCCCGCCTCTCCAAGTGGAGATCGACACAGCACCATCATTGCGACCGAAACTTAGACGCCCGCCCCACTGGATTGACGCATTGCCGAGCCAGAATGACACAGCCCGACTTCCTGTGACCAGAAATTCCCCAAATCCCTCACCGGATCGACATAGCTCCTGTGACTTCTTCCCGCACGCCCAGGATTTCTCTGCATTGTCCCCGCGGCGTCCAAGTACAGCGTAGAGGATCCAAGTCTGTGTTCCAGAAATCGATGCAAGGCCCTTGCTGTGTGGAAAATATGGACACATCATCTGTGTGCGCCCGGAGAAACCGATGCTTCCCTTGTGGATAATTTAGATGTAAACCAGGTACTTTGTGCTTGCAAGAGACACTAATTGCTTTTAAGAACTTAAGGCTCTTTTCATCATTTTCTAAAGTGAGATTTCAATGTGTACTTATCAAATCTTGATCGTTTTGACCTGCATTTAATCAGATAAATATCCTATATTTTTCTAAACCTGTGTGGTGTATTTTTTGTGGTGTTATACTGTGTTATTTCACGATTTATTGCACAAATACTTTACACATTGCCTTCTAAGTTAAGCCGGACTGCTCAGTGCCAAGCTACCAGAGGGTGAGCACAGGATAATTTGGATTGTATGTGACTTACCCTGACTAGAGTGAGGCCCCTTGCTTTGATGGGGGTAACCTGACTGCCAACCAAAGACCCCATTTCTAACACTAAGCAAGTGCAGACCCTGGAGGTCCATGCCCGGAGGAGCACCCACTGCAGAAAGCGGTGGAAGGACCTGAGATGCTGGGCCTGGAAGACCACAGAGGCCCGGCTGGGGACGTCCTCCCAACAAGGGAGGGTGCCCGTCAGACCCTGACCTCCCTAATGCCCCACATTTTGGTGGTGGCCTACCCTGAGGTGGATGGGAGGTTTAGGGCAGCACGGCAGCCACAAGGGAGGAAGTACACACTCACACCTCCCTAATTGTAGGCATGTATGGGTTTGGGTAGCCTACTAGTGGGTAGATGTTGTGAAGATCATTGGTAGTTGCACATTGGCTATGGGTATGAGCCATCCTGGCAGGAATTGTATTTGTTATGTGTGCCAGAACCATGCAGACGGTGACTCATGTGGGTAGGAACTTACATTTTGGATATTGCCTCCTGACATTTGTCATCTTTTGGGTGACCAGCTCCTTCCATCAGCATCAGTATGCATGAAGTACCACGGCGTTGCCATCACTCATAGTCTGCCACTATAACAGAGGTAGTTGGTGTGATCTTAATCAGCTGCCTCAGTCTGTAGGTATATATGGGTGCAGGGGACAAAATGTTACTGGCCACATTGTTGATGGATTTGTTGGCATGTTACCTTGCCATGCAGGAATCAGTAGAATAAGGAGTACAGGGTAAGACAATGTAAACAACAATGTGTGTGTGCCAAGAACTGTGCTATTGTGCATTGTATGACCCTTCGTATAATCAAAGGTGCCAATGTTCCCACATCAGTTGGATTAGAGTGCATAGCTTCAGTTTCCCCTCTGATTTCCCAAAGTTGAGCATTAGAATGTAAAGGTATGCAATGGCATGGCATACCAGCAGTTAATTTGGTTGTCAGTCTGTGTGAATGATGTGTAGGTATTGACCCATTTCACACTTTCTTTCTCTCCCACCCTCCCTCCCTATCCTCCGCTGTCTTTGTGTGCATCTGCATCATCAAGTGAAGGAGAAGGGGCACCAGTGATTGGTGAAGCTGCAGCCCATGGGACCCAGGAGGCTTACACCAGCACAGCCGGGAGGACGGAGGGCAAAGGGAGTGCCATGGGGAGACAGGATCTACAGCATCCTCTTCAGATTTTTCCTCCAATGGATGCTCCCTGGCGGTGGTGGACCCATCTGGGACCAGCCCAGCACCATCCTTGTCCGCCACCCCATTTACAAGCAACATCCTCCTTATAGCTCCCCAACCAGTTGCACCTGCCTGCTCACCCAGGAGGGTGGGCATCTCCTTAGCCACAGGCACCTCTGCCCCTGTTCCTGTCAGCCCTGCTGTCCTCAATGAGGAGGCTAATGAGCTCCTGAGGTCCATCTCTGTGGGACAGTCAATCATCATGAATGCCATCCAGGGGCTGGCATCACAGATGCAGATGACTAATGCCTTCATGGAAGGCATTCACTGCACCCTGACTGGCCTGCAGAGATCATTTCAGGCTCTAGTCTCCTCATTGATGGAAGGCATACAATCCCACATCCATCCAGAGCACACAGTCAGACCAACATTCATCCACCTCAACAGACCCAGTTCACAATGACAAACATAGGCACCTCAAGTCCCACCACCAACATGCACACAGCCAACAGACACATGCATACACAACAACATCCACACCCTATTCAGACTCCCACGACCTCCTCCCTCACAGACACAACACCACTCACACTTGCTTTCACCACATCAACACTCCCAAATCCATCCCATTAGGCCCACCATCATCACAATAGAAGACCCCATACATCCACCCCATTCACCACATGCGCACTCATCACCACTACTGGCACCACCACATGCAGCACATCCACCTTACATCAAGGCACCACCCCAACAGACACTCACACATCCACCCTGTCATCTCCCTGTATCTCCTCCCCCTCCCAAGACACCTAAACGCCCGCACTCACCCACCCAACAGACACCAAGCACACACATGGATTCCACCCATGTACCTGCACCCAAGGCACCTACCAAGACACACATCACAACCACTCCCTCTCCCTCCACTTCCACCTATTTTTCCCATGACCGCCCTTGTGTGCCTAAAAAAAGATTCCTCTGAGTTTGCCCTGTTCCCTCCCACTAGCCCTGTCCCTGTTTCCCGGAAGTGCACATGCCCTCCCCATACCCAGTCTTTCCACCTCCCACTCATCCCATGGCCCCCCTGGTAGTGCCCATGCCCCTCCCCCTCCTCAGCTACCACCACTCCAAAAGGCAAGGGGCCTCATCCAAAGGGCCATACGAAGGAGAAAGCCCCACCCCCTCAACATTTAAATCTAAAGACCCTCTCCCAAACCTACGGACCCTTCCCCCAAACCCAAACCAAAGGACCCCCTTCCCAAAACAAAACCCCCACATCAGCCCCCCCCCCCCATCCCAACACCCCTGAGGTACCTGCATGCCCCTTATATGCCCCGGCCATGTGGATGCCACTTTGAAGTCAGGAGTCAAGTTGGGATCAGGAACTCTGCCCAGTGTGTCTGGGGCAATGGACACTTTTGGACTGGCCAGTAGGACTCTATATGGTTTATTTAATTCATGAGGACATGATTTTAATATATCTGCACCAGTCACCCATTGGTGTTGAGGTTTACATACTTGTCCTGCCTTTCCTTCCAGATGTATGAGTTGTATATGTGCGATTTGGTGTGTGTCTTCAAAGTATGTGATGGGTTTGTGTAGCAACATGAGCTGTGTGGGTGAGTTGTGCTATGGACTTGTTACGATGTGCTGTGTTGGTGTTGTGTGGCATTGTTAGGTGGTGGTGTGTGTGTTGTAATGCATCTGTGATGTACTTTGTGTGTTGGGTGGACATGACTTGTGATGTGACACTTTGTTTGGCAGTGTTATTGTTTGTTTTGGTTGTGTGCTGTTGTTATGTGTTGCTGGAAGTATGTGGTTTCATGTGGAGGTGTGTGTTGTGCCTCTCTACCAATGCATTTGTGTGGTTACAATGGTGTTGTGGTTGTGTGATTCAGGGTGTTGTGACAGTGAAGGTGGTGTGTGTGGTGTGGTGTGTGTATGACACGTGTATGTTGGATGTGGTGTGTGTTTGTGTGTAAGTTTGTATGTAGATGTGCTTATGTGTTGGTACGGGTGTATGTTTGCATGTGTGACGTGGCTAGCTGTGGCGGAGTTGTGTGTTCTGTGTGTGTGTGTACTAATAACCTTCTCTCCAGTGTGTGCTAGGTGGGTGTACTTACGGGTGTTGTCTTCATCATCGTCACTGGTTCTGGAGTTGTATGGCCAGCAGGAGCAGTGGGAAGTCTTCCAGTTTGGGTTTCATGGCAGGTGCAGACGTGTCTGTGTTCCTGAAGATGAGTGTCTCCTTTTATGTTGCTCGTTTCCGCCAGCATTTTCGTGGCGATGAGACCGCCCTGGAAATCCTGGCGGTGTGCTGGGTCACAATATGGTCAGTGGAAACATGCTCCCCGGGGGCCTGGAGATGCCTACCGCCAGCCGCGGCGGTCAGCCCGCACTGGCGTACTGGTGGTGTTTTGGCTGTGTTCTGTTGGGAACACCGCCATGATCATAATATGGCTGTCATCACCACCGGCCTGGTGGCGGAGCGACCGCCATTGCCACCATGGCGGTCCTCAAACCGCCAAAGTTGTAATGAGGGCCTGAGTCTCTTCAGGTTGCCTACAGGACAGGATGCGTGGATAGTCACAGCTAGTGGCACCCGGCATCACAGCACGCTTCCTTAGTTTAACCAGACTGCTCTGGACACAAATGGTAATGTTGATGAAGTCTAGATATCTTAATTGCCTGTCCATGAGGTTACAATGCACTCAGGCACTGTTAGTCCTGTCCCTCCTGGGCTCACAGTGCTGGAGTGTATTTACAAAGTTCGATATGGGTGCATCAGGAGCAGTGGGGAGTCCACTTCAAGGATCTCTTGGAAGGTATTCAGGCTTCAGGGATAGTGAACATCCAAAGCCCGGGGATGACCTGGATAAAAAGGCATCGTCCTTCATGGACGTGGTGCATTCTAATGTCCACTGGTAGAGCAACTTCAGACTTACGTCTTGTGCCAGAACTCCATCGCACAGGAGTCTCCTGAAGATCCTTTTGCCGGGCAGCCACAGGACTGTGTGGACTGTGCCGGGACTATCGCAGGCCAAGAGAAGAAGTCGCTGACAAACAGTCAACAGGAGTGCCAACATTCAAGTCATGCTTGGAGCCACAAGGGTGGTTGTCACAAGGTCTGTGTGATCTGTCCGTCTGGACTCAGGTGCACTGGCCTTTGTGCAAATAGTCTTGGGGTGGCCATTCACTGTCCGTGACCTTAGTGCCTCCCAGTGCCTGTCATGGAGCTGCCTCGGACACATCTCTTAGTGCGGTTCCCCTCTCACCAGAATTCCCTAGAGGCACTTGCTCTTGGATTGCCATGGAACTGCATGGGCTCCCTGACTGAAGGCTCACCATTACCTTCTTCCTGTCTTCACTCGCTCTTGTGCCTCGAGACTGTGCCATTACAGTGCTTGCTCTCGCTACTATTTGCTTGCCAGGGTTGGTCACTTCTCGTGACCAACTCACCGATGGGCCAATGGTCCATCGCTGCTGGGGTGTGGCTGGCGGGTGCGGCCTCTTCCAATTGCATTGTGACTCATTCTCAGAGGGCTCTGTCTTTCTCTTGGGCTCCTACCCATGCTGTCAGGTTCGCCAGTGTGGCCCTCTATGCATCTCTGACATCGCGCTCTCAGTCCTTCTCCATGGGCACCCTTTTCGCTGTTGCTGGTCATGCCTGTTCTCCAGGCCTACAGTGGTGCTTCTTCCTAGGCACCCTCCACTGCCACTTGGTGGGCCTGTTCTACAGGCCTGTGGTGGTGGCCCTATATCGCTAGGGGCTGTGTGTGCAGCACATGTTTCCCTCATACCCGACGTGGGGCTTGCAGCACCATGATCTCAAACTGCATTTGCAGTGGGCAGCCACTAGGGGGGGTCCTACTTGCTTTCTAGTACTAGCCTCGGCATCTTAGTGTTCGCTTTCACTGGAGACTTGTTAGTTTTCGTTGAGGCCGTTTTCGGCTTCTTGTGGGGCTCCTGCGCTGTGAACAGTCTCTCTGTGGTAGTCAATGCCTATGGGTGCAGTTGCCACTTCAACTGTAGGCACAGCAGCCTTCTTAGTGATGCAGGCCTTCTATTTGGCTGAAGTTCAGTTTATTTTTTTAAGTGGGTGCAGTAACTACTAATGGCCATGAGATGGTGGCAATCCTTACTGGCCACATCGTCTTCTCTATGGTTGCTGGTTCCTCATGGTGAAGTTTCCGGTGGGGAGTGTTAGCGCGTCGGACCTTAATAAGTAAAGTTACAAGGGGACATGAATAGGTTGATGAACACCCTGACTCCTTTAAGATGTTCTTGCCATATCTCCAGTACATAAACAATAATCAATAATCATTAGTCAAAATTAATAATCAATGGAGTCAGTAATTGTCACGCACCAAGACTTTTCAGCCATGCATAACCACACCTTTAGTAAATTTTAGTAAGTTTGTTTCCCTTATATTAACAATGCTAAAGTCATATAGATTAATCTTAAAATCAAATGGAACACATATAAGAACAATAGTGGATGACCAAAGCGACGGAAGAAACACAATCTAATTAAAGCCTGAATCACAACACATTCTAAGGCAACTGTGCAAATCAAAACCACAGTCAGCTGCAATAAAGATAGGTGATACATAGAATTCAGCAGGATAACTCGTCAAACATTTGTCCCTAAATTCGTCAGCCATCATGTGAATGACCTCAACTAACCCAGATTAGCATCAGCATGTTGGGCTTCATCCAAAACAATTTAGAACACAAATTTAGAAAAACATCTAGCTAGGGAAACTATCAAGACAGCGCAGTTGGTACCTAGAAAGAAAAGTCATACAAATGCAATTCAGTCACATTGTCATATCTACCTATCCACAGTTTGGGTCAGCAAGCAGAATCAGTCTTCGTCCTCAGGTCATCAATCGACCAGCAAAGCATCAGGCTGTCAGTCAGAGAGTGTTAGAAATGGGGTCTTTGGTTGGCAGTCAGGTTACCCCCTGTCCAAGCAAGGACCCTTACTCTAGTCAGGATAAGTCACACACAATCCAAATTATCCTGTGCCCACATAGCTTGGCACTGAGCAGTCAGGCTTAACTTAGAAGGCAATGTGTAAAGTATTAGTGCAATAAATCATACTATAACACCATATAGCACCACAAAAATACACCACACAGTGTTTAGAAAGACATATATTTATCTGATAAGATGCAGGTCAAAACAATTAGAATGCAATAAGTAGATGATGAGATATCACTGTAAAAGTGATACAAGGTGTCTTAAGTCTTTGCAAAACAAATAAATGTCTCTTAAAAACAATAAAGGTCTCTTGCAAGCACAAAGTACCTGGTTTGCGTTCAGAATTTCCGCTAGGGACTGCAGAAGAGGCGTTGTGTGGAAAACAGGGAGGTGAGCATCTGTTTCCCCCCATTCACACACCGACTTGCGTCATTATTTTCCACGCAGGGGAAGGCATTGCTTGATTTCCGGCACGCGGAATTGGTTCCTCTTCGGGTTGTGAGGTTTTCTGGCATCGGGGTGACTGTGCGTAGAATCCTGGGCTTTCGGAGCGAAGTCACAAGCGCTGCGTCGATCCAGTGGGCGTTGTGTGGAAATTTCTCCCGCACAGCAGGCGCTACGTCGATTCCTCTCTTGGCGTCGGGCTGCGTCATCCCGGGTCGGCTGTGCGTCAATCCGGTGGCCTGTGCTTCAAAGTTCCGGTCGCAACACAGGCACTGCGTCGATCTTCTCCTTGCGAAGTTGGGCTGCGTCATTCTGGTTCGACGTGCAGTGAATTTCTCACATGCGGGCAGGCTGTGGTTCATTTTTAGCAGGTTGTGCGTCAGATTTCCGCCGCACAAGGAGTCCAGTTGCAGGAGTGAAGTCTTTTTGGCCCTGAGACTTCAGGGAACAGGAGGCAAGCTCTATCCAACCCCTTGGAGAGCACTTCTCAGCACAGCCAGGGAGCAGCAAGGCAGAAGGGCAACAGCAAGGCAGCAGTCCTTGTCAGAAAAGCAGTCCCAGTGAGTCATTTGGGCAACCTCTTGGCAGGTCTCGTTCAGGGATTCTTCACCAGCAGGTTTCTTGTCCAGAAGTGTCTGTGAGGTAGAGTGTCTACACCAAGAAGTGTCTAAAGTCTGTGGTTTTGGGTCCTTTTCTTATACCCAGTTTGGCCTTTGAAGTAGGCTTACTTCAAAGAAAAGTCTCACTTGTTTGTGAAATCCTGCCTTGCCCAGGAAAGGCCTCAGATACACTCCAGGGGGTTGGAGACTGCATTGTGTGAGGGCAGGCACAGCCCTTTCAGGTGCGAGTGACCACCCCTACCCTCCCTCCTAGCACAGATGGCTCATCAGAATATGCAGGCTATTCCCCAGTCCCCTTTGTGTCACTGTCTGGAGAGAGGTGCAAACAGCCCAACTGTCAAACTAACCCAGACAGGGAATCCACAAACAATCTGAAAATCAACTTCACTAAAAGATGTATTTTTAAATTGTGAGTTCAGAGGTCCCAAACTCCACATGTCTATCTGCTCCCATGGGGAATCTATGCTTTAGTCATGTTTAAAAGCAGCCCCAGGTCAACCTATGAGAGAGATAGGCCTTGCAACAGTGAAAAACTAATTTGATAGTATTTCACTGTCAGGACATATAAAACACATTAGAATATGTCCTACCTTAACCATACACTGCACCCTGCCCATGGGGCTACCTAGGGCCCACCTTAGGGGTGTCATATATTTAGGAAAAGGGAAAGGTTAGGCCTGGCAAGTGGGGACACTTCACAAGTCGAAATTACTGTTTTAAACTGCACACACAGATCTGAGACTTGATTACAGGGCTACTTATGTGGGTGGCACGACCAGTGCTCCAGGCCCACTAGTAGCATTTGATTTACAGGCCCTATGCACATCTAGTGCACTTTACTGGGGACTTACTAGTAAATCAAATATGCCAATCATGGATAAACCAATCAACTGTACAATTTTGTTAAACCTGACAGCCTTAGGGTGGTCACCCCTAACTTTTTGCCTGCCTCCCTCCACTTTTGAGATACTGTTTTTGCTGTTTTTTAGACACTGTGCACTTTACCACTGCTAACCAGTGCTAAAGTGCATATGCTCTCTCCCTTTAAATCACTGTAACATTGGATCATACCCAATTGGGCTATTTAATGTATTTATAATTCCCTAGTAGAGTGCACTATATGCACCCAGGGCCTGTGGATTAAATGCTACTAGTGGGTCTGCAGCACTGATTGTGCAACCCACTTCAGTAGTCTCTTAACCTTGTCTCAGGCCTGCTATTGCAAGGCCTGTGTGTGCAGTTTCACTGACGATTGGACTTGGCATTTAAAAGTACTTGCCAAGCCTAAAACTCCCCTTTTTCTACATATAAGACACCCTTAAGGTATGCCCTAGGTAACCCATAGGGCAGGGTGCTGTGTAGGCAAAAGGCAGGACATGTACCTATGTAATTTACATGTCCTAGTAGTGTAAAACTCCTAAATTCGTTTTACACTGCTGTGAGGCCTTCTCCTTTCATAGGCTAACATTGGGGCTGCCCTCATACATTGTTTGAGTGGTAGCTGCTGATCTGGAAGGAGTAGGAAGGTCATATGAAGTATGGCCAGAATGGTAACACAAAATCCTGCTGACTGGTGAAGTTGGATTTAATATTACTATCTTAGAAATGCCACTTTTAGAAAGTGAGCATTTCTCTGCACTTAAATCTTTCTGTGCCTTACAATCCACGTCTGGCTGGGCTTAGTTGACAGCTCCCTTGTGCATTCACTCAGACACACCCCAAACATAGGATACTCACCCTCACTTGCATACATCTGTATTTTGAATGGGTCTTCCAGGGCTGGGAGGGTGGAGGGCCTGCCCTCACACAAGGGACTGCCACACCCCCTACTGGGACCCTGGCAGACAGGATTGAACTGAAAAGGGACCTTGTGCACTTCTAAGCCACTCTTTGAAGTCTCCCCCACTTCAAAGGCGCATTTGGGTATTTAACCAGGGCCTCTGCCCCTACCAGCTCAATGAGGGAAACACACCCATTGCACAAGATGGCACACACAGATACAATAACAATGCATTTACACCCTAATAGGACCCCTACACAACGTCACTGGACAGGAGGTGCCAGCCATATCTAGGCCCCCCACAGAAGAGGCCCACAGTGACGACAGCAGCTCTGCACGCCTGGATTAAGATGACCAGCCCAGCCCATCAGGGACCTCAGGACAGTCGGTTCCCCTGCCACAGTCCCAAACCACCACCAAACCTCCCCCCTCAGGAAACACCACCACAGCACCCACCCAGTGGGCCCATGCCACTGTCCCCTGGACACGTCAATCAGCAGTGTGTCCACCACTACAGGGACCCCAGCCAAAACCACTAACACAGGACGATCAGGGACCTGGGGCCAGTTGCAGTGGGCACACAGTTCAGAGGACAGAGGCACAGGATAACAGGGAAGCTGGGAGGACTGCTGTGCGACAGGGGGAGGACAGGCCCAGGGAACCAACCCTCCACGAGGCACTATCAAACATCATGGGAGCATACCACCATTCCCAGGAGACCATAGGCATGGTACTGCCCAAGTTTCAGGAGACCCAACGGCTCCAGGATGAACAGTACCTGGGGATCAGGGATGACTTGAAATCCATTAACACCACCCTGGTAACCATTGCAGGGGTGCTGGCAGACATGGCCAACACCATGAGGGAGACAGTGGCAAACCACCCGGCCACTGACACCAGCTTGAACGATGAACAGCCTTTCACGTCCGCCAGCGCTAGGGGATAGGAGGTCCTGCCACAGAACCAACAGGCCATCAGCACCCCACCCCCTGCAGAAGGAGAACCACCCTGCAAACGGTCCCTGCGATCCAGGCACAAGACAGAGAATATTGCCAAGACCCCTGCCAGGAAATAGGACTCTCCTGATTGTCACCCTTCTGTCCCACTATGTCACCCTGTCCACCTTGAACTGCCATTACTCCCCTTCCTATACCCCCATGGACAATGCACCTGTGATACAAATAGACTGGACTCTATCCTGGACATTCCTCCACCATCACCCCAGCCAATTGCACATCCCCCTCTACTTATTAGCACTGAAATAAACACCCTGGAATCACAAAACAATCTGGAGTCAGCCTGTACTTTCACAAATATATTAGTAGAATTTTTTTGACAATATATCAATGTAAATGTTAATTTGCACATACCAATGTATGACAGGTGTTGGGCAGCAGTAAACATAGCAGAAGGCAGAATGAGGTACCCAGATCTGTGAAAAGGAAAGCCAAGGTGAACTGTCAGGGTCCATACACAGAAGTTAAAAGGCTGACTTATACAATGTCCTACAGTGGTCAGATATGAGATGAGCTGTACCAGTCTCTTGCCTGTGTCTCACTGGAAGTACTGCATAATAATGTTGTTTCGGTTGTCAATATCTTCTTCCTCTGCCTCCTCTTCCTCACTGTCCACAGGCTCCACAGCTGCCACAAGACCATCATCAAGCCCATCCTCCTGCAGAAAAGGCACCTGGCATTGCAAAGCCAGGTTGTGCAACATGCAGCATGCCACGTTTATCTGGCACACCTTCTTCGGTGAGTAGTATAGGGAGCCACCAGTTAGATGGAGGCACAGGAATCTGGCCTTCAGGAGGCCGAACATCCGCTGAATAATACGCCTAGATCACCCATGTGCCTCATTGTAGCGTTCCTCTGCCCTTGTCCTGGCATTCCTCACTGGGGTCAGTAGCCATGAGAGGCTGGGGTAACCAGAGTCACCTGCAAATGTCGAGGGATATCTGTTAGACATACACCAACCCTTAGGGACTACCCCATACCCAGACACCTATTCATACTGTGTGGTGATCTTGGGCTCACCTATTAGCCACACCCGGTGCCTCTGGAGTTGTCCCATCACATAAGGGATGCTGCTATTCCTCAAATTGTAAGCGTCAGGCACAGATCCAGGATACCTGGCACTCACGTGAGAGATGTACTGGTCTGTCAAACACACCATCTGCACATTCATTGAATGGTAGCTTTTTCGATTTCTGTACACCTGTTCATTCCTGCGGGGGGGACAAATGCCACATGTGTACCATCAATGGCACCAATGATGTTGGGGATATGTCCCAGGGCATAGAAGTCAGCTTTCACTGAGGCCAAATCCTCCACCTGGGGGAAAACGATGTTGCTGCACATATGTTTCAGCTGGGCAGAGAACACTCTGGTCAACACGTTAGAGAACATTGGATGAGATATACCTGATGCCATGGCCACAGTTGTTTGAAAGGACCCACTTTCCAGGAAATGGAGCACTGACAGGACCTGCACTAGACGGGGGATACCTGTGGGATGGCAGATAGCTGACATCAGGTCTGGCTCCAATTGGGCACAGTTCCTGGATTGTGGCACGATCAAGTCTGTAGGTGATAATGATGTGCCTGTCTTCAATTGTTGACAGGTCCACCAGTGGTCTGTACACCGGAGGATGACGCCATCTTATCATCTGCCCCAGCGGATGTGCCCTATGGAGGAGAATGGTGAGCAGAGGGTCAAGTACCACATTGGTTGCACAAGTGTTTTTGCAGTAATGTGAGTAAATCCGTGTGTGCTGTTGTCTGTCCGTATTTCTGCCCAAATGTGCTGTGACGCAGTTAGGTGCCATGCCATGTGCCACCCTGAAATGGTGGCTGCCTGACCTGTAAGGAGGGACAAGGGGAAATTAGGTAACTGTGCTGACATTGTGCAGCGTCGCGGTATGAGGTCAAAAACCACCGCGCAATTCAGCATTGGTTATCATTAGGCCTTATGGGTTCCAGGAGCCAATGACGATGTACGCCGGCGTTGACGGTACGCACCGCCGCGGACGTGACCGCCATTTTCTATCTGTTCACTCACTTGATACCTGACCTTCAACAGGAGAGGACCTACACTGCAAGTGCTGCTGTGATCTGTGTCTGGAAGCGACAATGGCTTGAGTGTCTGGGGAAAGGGCCCCTGCCTTCACTTAGGAGGAGTTGGAGAGACTAGTGGATGGGGTCCTCCCCTGGTACATGCTACTCTACGGTCCTCCAGACAAACAGGTGAGTACACTGTGAGCATGATGCGTGGGACATGAATGTATGCAGTGGTGTGGATGGAAGATACATGGGGGGGCTGAGGCCTGCATGAGAGGATGGTGAGTGTAAGGAAATGCCTCCTTGGCATGGTTACCCCCTAACTTTTTGCTTTTGCTGATGCTAAGTTATGATTTGAAAGTGTGCTGGGATCCTGCTAACCAGGCCCCAGCACCAGTGTTCTTTCCCTAAACTGTACCTTTGTCTCCACAATTGGCACAACCCTGGCACTCAGGTAAGTCCCTTGTAACTGGTACCCCTGGTACCAAGGGCCCTGATGCCAGGGAAGGTCTCTAAGGTCTGCAGCATGTCTTTTGCCACCCTGGGGACCCCTCACTCAGCACATTCACACTGCCTCTCAGCTTGTGTGTGCTGGTGGGGAGAAAATGACTAAGTCGACATGGCACTCACCTTAGAGTGCCATGCCAACCTCACACTGCCTGTGGCATAGGTAAGTCACCCCTCTAGCAGGCTTTACAGCCCTAAGGCAGGGTTCACTATACCACAGGTGAGGGCATATGTGCATGAGCACTATGCTCTACAGTGTCTAAGAAAAACCTTAGACATTGTATGTGCAGGGTAGCCATAAGAGTATATGGTCTGGGAGTTTGTCAAACACAAACTCCACAGTTCCATAATGGCTACACTGAAAACTGGGAAGTTTGGTATCAAACTTCTCAGCACAATAAATGCACACTGATGCAAGTGTGCAATTTATTGTAACATACACCCAGAGGGCATCTTAGAGATGCCTCCTGAATACCAACCCGACTTCTAGTGTTGGCTGACCAGTTTCTGCCAGCCTGTCACACACCAGACATGTTGCTGGCCATATGGGGAGTGTGCCTTTGTCACTCTGTGGCCAGGATCAAACCCTGTACTGGGTGGAGGTGCTTCTCACCTCCCCCTGCAGGAACTGTAACACCTGGCGGTGAGACTTAAGGCTTTTGTTACAGCACCCCAGGGCATCCCAGCTAGTGGAGATGCCTGCCCCTCCGGCCACTGCCCCCACTTTTGGCGGCAAGGCTGGAGGAGATAATGAGAAAAACAAGGAGGAGTCACCCACCAGTCAGGACAGCCCCTAAGGTGTCCTGAGCTGAGGTGACCCCTACCTTTAGAAATCCTCCATCTTGAGTTTGGAGGATTCCCCCAATAGGATTAGGGATGTGCCCCCCTCCCCACAGGGAGGAGGCACAAAGAAGGTGTGGCCACCCTCAAGGACTGTAGCCATTGGCTACTGCCCTCCCAGACCTAAACACACCCCTAAATTCAGTATTTAGGGGCTCCCCAGTTCCCAGGAAATCAGATACCTGCAACCTGAAGAAACAAGAAGGACTGCTGACCTACAAGCCTGCAGAGAAGGAGGAAGATGACAACTGCTTTGGCCCCAGCCCTACCGGCCTGTCTCCAACTTCAAAAACCTGCTCCAGCGATGCATCCGACAGGGACTAGCAACCTCTGAAGCCTCAGAAGACTGCCCTGGACTAAAGGACCAAGAAACTCCTGTGAACAGTGGCCAAGTTCAAAGCCAGCTACTTCTTTGCAACAAAGAAGCAACTTTCAAAGACTGCACGTTTCCCGCCGGAAGCGTGAGACTTCACACTCTGCACACGACGGCTCCGGCTCAAGATCCAGAGAACAAACACCTCAGGGAGGACTCCCCGGCGACTGCAAGCCCGTGAGTAACCCGAGATGACCTCCCTGAGCCCCCACAGCGACGCCTGCAGGGAGAATCCAGAGGCTCCCCCGTCCGCGACTGCCTGTAACAAGGGACCCAACGCCTGGAACCAACAGTGCACCCGCAGCCCCCAGGACCTGAAGGAAACGAACGTCGATGCAGGAGTGACCCCCAAGCGACCCTCTGCCTAGCCAAGGTGGTGGCTGTCCCGAGAAGCCCCCCCTGTGCCTGCCTGCACTGCTAGAGTGACCCCCGGGTCCCTCCATTGTTTCCTACCTGAAACCTGACGCCTGCTTTGCACACTGCACCCGGCCACCCCTGTGCCGCTGAGGGTGTGTTTTGTGTGCCTACTTGTGTCCCCCCCAGTGCTCTACAAAACCCCCTCTGGTCTGCCCCCGAGGACGCAGGTACTTACCTGCTAGCAGACTGGAACCGGAGCATCCCTGTTCTCCATAGGTGCCTATGTGTTTTGGGCACCTCTTTGACCTCTGCACCTGACCAGCCCTGAGCTGCTGGTGTGGTAACTTTGGGGTTGCCTTGAACCCCCAACGGTGGGCTGCCTATGCCCCAGAACTGATACTTGTAAGTGTTTTACTTACCTCTTAATCTAACCTTTACTTACCTCCCCCAGGAACTGTTGATTTTTGCACTGTGTCCACTTTGAAAATAGCATATTGCCATTTTTACAAAGACTGTATACGATATTGCTTTTATTCCAAGTTCCTAAAGTATCTAAGTGAAGTACCTTGCATTTAAAGTATTTAATGTAAATCTTGAACCTGTGGTTCTTAAAATTAACTAAGAAAATATATTTTTCAATATAAAAACCTATTGGCCTGGAGTAAGTCTTTGAGTGTGTGTTCCTCATTTATTGCCTGTGTGTGTACAACAAATGCTTAACACTACCCTCTGATAAGCCTACTGCTCGACCACACTACCACAAAATAGAGCATTAGAATTATCTACTTTTGCCACTATCTTACCTCTAAGGGGAAGCCTTGGACTCTGTGCACACTTTTTCTTACTTTGAAATAGTATATACAGTATACTGCAGTATATCCTGCAGTGAGTGTATGTGTGTCAGGGCATGGATGGGAACTGGTGGGCAATGAGTATGACGAACCGGACGGGAAAGTAATTTCCTTTCATCGTTTACCTTTCCTCTAGGTCAGCGCCCACCAGAAGAAGGGTATTTGTCGTGCCATCGCCAAGGAAGTGCGGACCCTGGGGGTCTATCATAGACGGAGCACCCACTGCCGCAAGAGATGGGAGGACCTGCGCCGCTGGAGCAAGAAGGCGGCGGAGGCCCAGCTGGGGATGGCCTCTCAATGTGGAAGTGGTGCCCGTCGCACCATGACCCTCCTGATGTTCCGGATCCTGGCGGTGGCATATCCGGATTTGGATGGGCGCTTGAGGGCATCACAGCAGCCACAAGGGGATGAGTACAGTCTCATTCAGCTGACTCTGCACGCTTTACGGGGTGTCTGGGTGGGGGATGTGGGCTGTGGGTTCCCCTAGGCCAAGGCGAACTTGGTAGGGTAGGTCCCTTGTTAGGCAGGCTCTGTGGCACTCAAACCCTAATAGTGGTAGTGGCCATCTACAACTAGTCATCCTCCTGTGGGTTCCAGGTGTGCAGCAAATGGGGTTAGGCATAGTCCCCCATGGGCAGGTGTTTTTCCCACTAACTGCTAGTGCATGGCCTAGTGCATAGGGTTGCTCCGTGTGTGTTGTGTCCGCCAACGGTAGTGGTGTTGCTGGCATTGACCAAGTGTCTCCTCTGTCTTTCCCCCCCTTTTTGTTTTGTCACCCTGTCCTTGTGCGCATTAGCATCATCTGGCAGAGGAGCAGAGGCAACGGAGATGGAGGGAGCTGCATCCCACATGGCCCAGGAGGGTGAATGAATGGAGTCTGAAGGCACCAGAGGGACGCCAGCGACAGCGACTCCTCCTCTGATGGGCGCTCCCTTGTGGTGGTGGGCACCTCTGTGCCCACTGCAACAACAGGTACAGCCGCCACACCCCCTACAAGCACCGCCCTCCCAGCAGCCCCTCAGTGTGTTTCCCGTGCCCGCTCACCCAGGAGGGTGGGCATCTCCTTCGCCCGAGGCACCTCAGGCCCTACCCCAGTCAGCCCTGCTGCCCTCAGTGAGGAGGCTATTGACCTCCTGAAATCCCTCACTGTTGGGCAGTCAACCATTCTGAATGCCATCCAGGGTGTCGAGAGGCATTTGCAGCAAACAAATGCATACCTGGAGGGCATTCATTCTGGTGTGGCGGCCCAACAGAGAGCATTTCAGGCTCTGGTCTCAGCACTGATGGCAGCCATTGCCCCTGTGTCCAGCCTCCCCCCTCCAACGTCCACTACCCAGACCCAATCCCCTCTACCTCAGCCTATCCCAAGCACACCATCAGACCAGCATGCACACACATTAACACACAAAAGTGGCTCAGGCACACATAAGCACCACACATCCCACAGGCACTCACACAAGCACCATACCCATGCAGACACACCAACATCCACTGCCTCCACTGTGTCCACCTCCTCCACATCGTCCACCTCCCTCCCTGTTTCATATCCACTCACATCTGCATGCACTACATCCTCAGCCACTACCTCCATCACCAGCACGCCCATCACTACACACCACTCATGTGCAATCACCACTCCCACTACCATTCACACGTCCCCTGTGTCCTCTCCCAGTGTGTCTGTGAGCCCTCCTCCCAAAGTACACAAACACAGGCACACACCCACTCAACAGCCATCCACCTCACAACAGCCTCCAACCCATGCACCTTCACCCAAACTCAGCAGACGTACACCTCTTACAACCACTACCTCTTCCTCCACTCCCAAACCCCCTCCATCTTCCCGTCCCAGTGTGTCTAAAAAACTTTTCCTGGCTAACATTGACCTCTTCCCTACACCTCCCCCCCGTCCCTCCCCTAGGGCCAGGATGTCTAGAGCCCAGACCAGCACCTCAGCCACCAAATTGTCACCCACTGTGGTCCCTGCATGTCCGGGAGTAACAAAGGGGGCACCCATAAGGTCTGCCAGTGTGCCACCTACTGAAGCTAAGGACCACCCAATTCCGCCACCTGCCAAGGTAAAGAGGGGGCCACCATGCAGAAGGGAAAAGCCGCACCACCCACCCAGCAAGGCCTCATCCAGAACCAAAGAGTACAGTGGCAAGGTCCCAGCAGCGACTACCAAGGTGGGGTAGGGACACAGAAGCAAAGGAAAGTCACCTCAGGGCACGGAGCCTCCTGGTGAGGGACTGGCGACCCCCATTTTGCATGACTGCCCAGCAACCTGTACCACGGTAAGCACCGCCGCCACCACCGCCACCTGCACTGTCACCTGCACCACCATCTGCACCGCCACCTGCATGGCAGCTGCCACAAATACAGTCACCAGCATCATCCCCAGTGGGCAGCCATCCAAGGCTGCAGGAGACGGCCTGGTGTCTCCCTTCAATACTACAGACACCTGCACCACGGGCAGCACCGCCAGCATCTCCACCGCAGACACCACCGCAGCCACCGCCACCTGCCCAGCGACGTGCCCAGCCAGTGCCACTACAGAGGACATCAGCAGCGTCTCCAGTGGGCAGCCATCCGAGGCTGCAGGAGACATCCTGGACCCTGCACACACTACATGAGGCACCACCATCAGCACTGGCACTACCAGCAGTTTAAAGCCTAGGTCGGCGCAAGGTGGAGTGTGGCCCTGCCTCCATGGAGTATCATGCTACCTGTTCACTGACAATCTCATGGCTCAGACACCCAGTTGAGGGAATGGGAACTGCCACACCCCAGGTGCAGCATCACTGGGCACAAAGCCCCCTCCAGAACCAGTGGAGAAAAGCATCCACTAACACAGTCCTTGGCAGGATGAAGCACTCTGTGCACAAAGCCCCCTCCAGAACCAGTGGAGAAAAGCATCCACTAACACAGTACTTGGCAGGATGAAGCACTCTGGGCACAAAGCCCCTTCCAGAACCAGTGGAAAGAAACATCTACTAACACAGTCTTTTGCAGGATGAAGCACTCTGGGCACAAAGCCCCCCCCAGAACCAGTAGAACATGTCACCCACTAGAGAAACTGTGGCTGTGTACTCCTCAAGACCAAGCAGTGGGCAAACCACCCACTTGAGAGACTGTGGCCTTGTACTCCCCAGGACCAAGCAGTGGGCAAACCACCCACTTGAGAGACTGTGGCCTTTCACTCCCCAGGAGCAAACAGTGGGCATGAAGCACACTCGAGGAGCAGTGGCATCGTCCCATCATCCGGCTGAGGTGCCCGCTCTCCCCTTCCCCCTGAGGTGCCTGTTTTTTTTCTTCGACCTGATGCCCCTGCAGTGTTCTCTCCGTTTTGAGGCAGGTGTCATATGTGGGCTTTGCCCATGCTTTTTGGGACCACTGGTCCACGGACATTTAATGGGACAGTGTACGGACTTGTGTACTTGCTGTAAATATTTGTATATACTGCTTATTTACAGTTCTCTTGGGCTATCTGACTGTTCGAATATTACACTAGCTACACTCATTTTGCTTTGTCCTTGCGTTCTTCCAGGGGGTGACGGGGTGTATCTGTGATGTGATTGGATATGTGTGTGTGTGTTGTTGTGGGTGGGGGTTGGGGGTGTTGCATGTGTGTGTCACTCTCTTTTCCGTCCTCCCCTCCCCTGTGTGCTAGGTGCAGTACTCACCGTGGTCGTCGCCGCCGTCCTTCATACTCCTGGTAGATGAGAAGATACACCAACATTGGTAACACCTGTAGTTCGGGCTCCATGGCATCCTGGTTCCTCGTTGGGTGTCAAGAGGTGAGTGGTTTCCCTTTCAATTCCTGTTTCTGCCGTGCTTTTGATGGCGTTGGTACTGCCCCGGAAACGCTGGCGGATTGGTGCCTTGTAATAGTGTGGGCGGTACATTGTGTTCCGCCTGTCTGTTGGCGGTTACCGCCGCGTGTTTGTTTCTACCGCCGTGGCGGTCGGAGTGTTAAAGTGGCTGTCTGTGTTGGCGGTTTGCACCATGGTCGTAATTCCATTTTTTTTACCACCGGCCTGTGGCGGTATTACCGCTGCTTTATCACCGACCGTCAGGGTTGTACTGAGGGCCTTTATATCACTTTTCAGTGATATCTCAACACATACTTATTGCATTCTAATCATTTTGACCTACATTTATCCAGATAAATATTATATATTTTTCTAAACACTGTGTGGTGTATTATTGTGGTGCTATATTGTGTTATTGTATGATTTGTTGCACAAATACTTAACACATTGACTTCTAGGTTAAGCCTGACTGCTCAGTGCCAAGATACCAGAGGGTGGGCACAGGATAATTTGGATTGTGTGTGATTTACCCTGACTAGAGTGAGGGTCCTTGCTTGGACAGGGGGTAACCTGACTGCCAACCAAAGACCCCATTTCTAACAAATTTACACAGAGAGCATATGCACTTTAGCACTGGTTAGAAGTGCTAAAGTGCTCATAGTTCAAAGGACAACAAAAACAGGTCAGGAAAAATAGGAGGAAGGAGGCAAAAAGTTTGGGGATGACTCTGCAAAAAGGGCCAGGTCCAACAGAGAGTATAAGCCCAATGACAGAATCTCGAGTCTCTTCTCCCAAAGTCACTCTAGATCTCTGTCTAATTTTCCTCTGTCGCGTTGTTATATCTAAGTCACCTAAACTATCCCCTAATTCCCTATTGGTCAGTCAATCGTATGTTTATACACTACCCAATTATATTTCTACACTAAATCTATGAATTCTAATATTTCGCTCTTCACACGAAGTTGATTGGTCCACTTTACGATGTCCTCATCATCCGGCTCATCAGGTAACAAATTTGTTGCATCTTCTCCAGTCAGTGTCTTCATTGTTCACATCCTGTGAAAGTATATCTCACACACATTACACACATTTTGTTTCATTACTAAGAACATCATCTCCTGTCCATTGGTTCTCACAGAAAGCTTTGCTTAAACACTTTTAACAAGACAATGGACATTTCACAGTTTCGTTTACTCTGTCAGCATTTTATTAAAAGCTAAGAGATACAGCTTCTGCAGGATGCCTGGCAACCTAGGCTAAGGCACTCGCTAAATTAAGGCCTATAATTAATAAGCTAGAGCATACTTCATCACCCTAAATATGACATATTACTACATTAATCAAATACATTTTCAATATTTCATGAGTATTAATCATCAATTAGTACATTTTGTGAACACTGGTGGCCACTTTTTGAGATCACATTGTGTGCAATATTTTTCTACATCATTTATTTTCTTTGTGATTCATTATTCAAAACACATCAACACTCATTAATTATTTCTAGTTAAGACACCTGCTTGAGCAGGAACCACGCTGCACTGGAGCAGCTCATCTGTCCTTGGAGGCAATCCTGGCCGGACCATCTGCATACAACTATCACAGGTATGCAGGACAGTCTCCTTATCTGTGACGGCCGCGGCAGCCTCCTCAATTCTTCAGGTGTTTCTTTCCTGCTGGCTCCGCTCGAGGTGAGGCAGAGGGCTGAGAGAGAGAGACTTGCTCTGGATGTGGCTGCGGGCCAATCAACTGTCCTGTCAGCTGGGGGGTAGTCTTTTCCTGGTATTCGTTGCACCGGGCAGCGCACTAGTCACCCATTCTGCTGCCTCTCCTCTGGTCCGTCTCCACTTTTCTTTTAGCTGGCTGGGGGCTGCAGGCGTTATTGAACTGGCAGGGGTGGCGGTTTCAACTGGCACTTCACAGTGGGTGCTGGGTTTCCGCCCGTGCGGGCCCTTCAGGAGGAAGCGTTGTGCTAGTTGTTGGTATGGTGTGTATTAAATGTCGTGGGAGGCCGGTGGCTCATATAGTACTCTGCGCCCCACGTGAGTGTTGCCGGTGCGGGAGGGGTCCGGCTTTCGCAGAGCAGTCAGCATGGGGGTCCCAAAGGAGGTGTTGACCTCAATACTTCACCCCCGTTTTCTCCTTTACACGCAGTGTCCTCTGCTACCTGTGGGCTCACCCCACGCGCGGCAGGCACTTCGCTGGGGCTGTCACCACCTTCCTAGGATCGCGGCAACCTGGACACTCGGTCAGCTTTTCTGACTCGCGGCGCAGACCACATCGCGGAAGGGCGATTCTCCCACTGTTTCGTTGTCGGGCAGGCTTTTCCGCTTCTAGGGGTCAGTACCGGTCAGCAAACTGTTGCCCCGCAGGAGGGCAGCTGCAGGGGCCACGCCGGAGATGCCGGTGTCAACGCTGGGTGTCCGTCTTGTCACCCTGTACCGGTGGCCTTCACGCTGGCCATGGGTGCAAGGGTGCCTTTAGACACAGGCATCACTTCCCCCCAACGACCAACAGCAGTGTTGCAGCCAGCGTACATGTGGGGTCAGACCCACTCGTCGCCATTGTAGAGTTGGTGGCCCTAGGCCCTCGTGCTACTACAATTAATGACACAGCCACCAAATTGTAGTTGCAGGAACTGCCCTAGGGCACGAGCTCTTGTTCCCTTTCATTAGCATGGTCACCTGACTGTTGACGCCTGTGATGGGTGGGTGTGGGGTGAGTGTGGATGCCAGCCCTCAGCAGAGTGGCTGATGAAAACACTAGAATGTGTCCAGCTCGACACTACAATAGCTAGAGAGCGATAGAAAAAAAGAGTTTAAAAAGTGTGAACACTCTATGCCATTTTATCTACATTTGTCATGGTTCTGGGATTGTGTGCCTGCTTGCGCTGCTATGCAATGTTTCTAGAATGTCCGTTTCCCTCCGCGCGGGAGCCGCTAAAAAAGTCATCAGTTGGAATGATGGTAAAGACAGTTGGATGTTGGTGTCTGAGGGGGCGGGACATTTTCTCTCCGTTGCTGCAGGCATATTCGTCATTCCAAATTAAACATGCTCTGATTCCTTTCTCATCGGCACTGCGTGTATTCTTTGCGCTATATTCGTTGAGCTTTGTAGGTAAGCGTCGGGAGAGTTCGGAAGGAAGGATGTCTTATGAAGGTGATAGGTTGTTGTAGTGCATGCTACTCCCAAGAGAACACATCTCCTAAAAAACGAAAGACGTGTACAATGAGGGTTTGGTGACATTTATAGCGGAAGCCGTAAAATCATCATGGCAAATATTTCCGCAGGAGACTGCAATGACTTTTGTTATCTTAATTTCCAGTGCCCTTCACTGCCTTTGCCCTTGGCTCTGAAACACTTTCTTTTGCTGCCATCTGGTGGTCACATTTGTAACCTGCATACTGAATTCGAAAACAATGGATGTGTTGTAGCGCTACTTAGTGGCAGCAGCGACAGTACTGTTCAGTTGAGTGTTGCCCAAGTCACGTGTACAGCTAATTTAACATTTTCGTAGGTGTCCACGTAACCCATTTACATGGCGAGTGCGCAGAGCGTGTAATTACGTTTATACAATAGCAAACTTTAATAAAGCTGTCAGTCTGGAAATGAAGAGGCAGCGAGAGCCTTCGATGCCGCTTTACTACATATGCACATTTTTTTAAAACTCTGCTAGTAAATAAATCGAAATCAAGAAAACATGCAATAGAAAAGCTGTTACGGCTTAGTTAACAAATCTAAAGATTGCTGTACCCGTTGCAACATCTGTTGTAGCCAGAAAGTTTCATGATAAAATACCGATTATAATATCTGGTAAAATACCGAGTATTTTATCTTTTAAAGTGGTTTGAGCAGTTTCTGCACAGATTTGTGTGAAATCTGTGACCATTGGTTTCACTTATAAAACAGCTTAAAGTGCTAATGTGCTGCTGCAGAGCATTAAGTGGAACTATTGAGTCTCTCAACTTCTTGCAGGCCTGTAGGTCCTAAGTGTCAATATTAGAAAATAGTTGAACAGGACTGTCCCCAATGCAAATGTCTGTCTTGCAAGCGCCAAGAGTAAATGTTTCTGGGTTTTAACTTAATCTTACAAAAGACTGAAAAAATAGCACCTTTGAGTTGGGTAGAATACATAAAACCTATTAAGTTCCAAAATGCAATGAGTTTGTAGTCTGCAATTGTGTTCTCTTCACTACAGAGAAAGAGCACAGGCATATATATTGGCACAGTCATTTCATCTTGATGCAATATAAAGAGACGAGTTCACACTGGTTGTACAGGGGAGGAGTAGAAGTGATATATCTCTAATTATGAGACAGAAAGGTGAGCGAGACACACGCTTTCTCAGGATTTCTGAAACAGAAAAGGATTCCCAAAGTTCGAATAAAAAATAAGTAAGCTATTTGGTAATCTAAGTATGTTAATGGTTTGCTACTGCTTACTTAGTGCTGTGATGGCCATACATGGCACTATATGAAAACAATACTTAAAACTAAATAATGAGAGAGCGTAAGAGTTGTGAAATATATTGCATCTTACTATAGGAGTGCCTAATAAATGTAATGTCAACAACGACTGATCAATTCACGTGCGGACCTCCATATGCAGATTTACATTTTCAGAGTGCCATTTGTATAGTGCAAATCGATGTAATATGATCAAAAGTAAAGGTGGAGAGTTTATTTATTAATCTAGGGTTTTTGAAAGTGTCAGAGCATGTTGCTTAGCAGCCACTTGAGAGTGGTGGCAGGTTTGATCTATCTAAGAATAAGTTAAATCCAAGAATTCCAGGCATCCAGGATTTATCTACAGTTTTCCTGCAACTGCCTTTGAGGTATTGGATATTGAAAGGGCCCTATTGGCTGGAGCAGCTCTTTCCCTGGGTTGGGGTGCGCAGGTGGGGAGGGTGTGAAGTGATAGAAAAGTGAATCTGGCACTTTTAAAGTGGTTGGTTTTTAATTTTTTCCTGAATATGAAGTAACTAAAGTTGACTCCTGAAGTGAGATCTATGTCATTCCACCGGTGATGGCCCATGACTCGGTGATTGTGTTCCATTTTTCAGACATTTAGAATTGTTTTAGCTGAAATGGGCAGTATTGTCGACCTCAGATCTATTGTTAGTAAGTAGTACGTGACCGGTTTTTGCAAGTAGGGAGAACATCTACAACTGAGGGCTTTGTGAATGCTCTATAGAAACTTGAGGAGTATATCTTGTTGCACAGAAAACTGGACGAGGAGCCATATCAGTACTGGGTTGTCATGGGCGTCTCTTTTTAGATTCGATTTTACATTTAGGAATAGTCTAGCTGTCTGGCTCCGAATCCTTTGTAGCTTCCATATGTGTGTTTCATTTAGTCCAGCATAGACTGAGTTACAGTAGTCTGGTCTAAATAAGACTAACGCTCTTGTGAGATCCTTGTTACAACTGGCCCATAGAAGTGGGCTACTCTTTATGAACTTGATTAATATGGACATTTTTGTTTTGACCGTGGCATTTATATGAGGAGCAAAGGAGAAGGAGGAACACATCAAAGGTTTTTACTTTTTGGGATGTTGTTGTTGGATAACGTAATAAGTTTGGCTATGAGGAAGGTAATTCTGAATTAGTTTTAATATCAGACCCAATACTTAGAGCCTCTCATTTCCCCATTCAGACACAAGAAGCTTTGTCCAAGAGAAAACATGTTCCTCGGGTAACAATTGGCGTCCGGGTTCCTTTCCAGTTGTAGGTGGATATGGACATTGCTGGTGTACGTCTGGAACTGGAAGGATAGAGGCCAATATCTTGGGTGAGGAGGTGCATGTAAACACTGAATAGAAGCGGGGAGATTGTCGAATCCTGTTAGCTCACAAAAAATGGAACAGAGTTGGACCCTGAACAGCCAATTCTGGCCTGTTTGTTTCTGTTCGAAAGGAAGGAGCCGATCCAGTCCAAACCTGTGCATGGTTGATAAAATGAGTACTGTAGAAATTTGTAATAGGTATTTACCATTTTACCATACAAGTCCTATGTAAATAAATACTGGCTGAAAACACAATATCTATATCGATCTCTCTCTCTCTCTTATATATATATATACATATGTATATATGTATATATTTATAAACATGATTGTGTAAATATATATCTGTGTATATTTGTAAATATATACACATTCACATAAAATTATCTTATTTATGTTTTGTGTTTAGTATATGCTAATGTTGAGACGCTGCTGCTTACAAACAAATGAGGATATATGTAACAATACAAAGTGAATGATATTTGGCTGGATGGGCTTTGTCCCTGTGTCAATCGTATAGGATGGTAGAACTTTCAAAAATCTTCAATAGCAGCTCTGACCTTATTTAGGCCAAGAATATATTGAAAAATAAATTTTCAGCAGTTGCCTAATTTTGAGGAACTCTGGATCCATCGCAATCAGGGATCGCCCTCCGTTTCTCTGACAGTTAAAGTCACAAAGCAGAATCATATTTGCAGATATTGATCCTAGATTCCTAGAAGGATGGGCTAATACTTGCAAGAATGTTGGACTTAAGCGATTAACATATAACTTCAAGTTGAAGCATGAGAAAAACACCAGTCTTTTGAGGTTCTCTGTGTTAGACAGAATTCCTGGTTTGTATTCGAGGAGGTAACAGAGTGCAAGAGTTGAGAAGACTTGAGTCCAAACTCATTATCAAATATAAGGCCCTGCACCCAGGAGTCCTAAATATGGATGTAGAATTGTCAGCTCATTTAGGCTGATTGGTGTATTTGTAAATTTGTATAATTTTAGCCTTATGGTTATGTACATCATGAAATTATTCATTGATTTAGTATGTGTGGTTTTCAGGTAAGTCCCCCTCTTTTCTATTTTTAGTAAAGGTAGGTTAAGCTGTTAGTTTTGTAATAAGAATGTAATATGTGGTAAGTATGTTATGTTGTTTTAAAAAAAATATTTTTATAAGAATTACTCAGGCAAAATGGCAGAACAAGAAATGCAAGAGAGTCACATATATCTAACCCAGTTGCGCAGCAGGGATGTTGTGAAATGAAATATAATGACAGGCGGTATTGTTCAGTTTATATTTTTTTCTTTAGTGAAGAAGGACTGTGACATTTGCCCACTTGGGCAGAATTGTTTATTTATAGGGGTGGGCCATCAAAATGGAATTGGTTAATTGATTGTCACAACTGAATATGCGTATGAGATGTGTTATAGGATGTTTTATTCCTTTTTGGAATTATTAGGCGGGATTGTGACAGTTGCCCACTTGGGCAGAACTGTCTTTCCATACTGGTGGGTCATTCAAATGAAATTGGGCAATAGACAGACACAACTGAGAAGGTGAATAAGTCGGACATAGATAAAAAGGTATGTCTTTATTGAGAACTTAAATAAGATAACAAAATGTAGAGGCTTATGCATGCTTATGCAAGCTGTAATGTTATAAAATGGCCGACATATTTTCTGGTACCTTAAAGCATTGCTTGAAAGTCCTATTTTTAGTTTTATGTTTTATGTTGTGCACTTAAGAATCACGTGGGGTACTCATAGGGGAAAACCGACACATAACATGACCCATGATCAAGGAGCGTGTGGCTCTGAAATGCGTTGGGATGTAATTTGTACTGCTTAAGATGATCTAATAAACACGCTGAGTTGCATTGTAGCCGCGGCTCATTCTTCTGCTTTGGGTTTCGTAATGGACGGGAGGGTTGGCTACCCTGCCGTGACCTTGCCACAACAAGTGGTGGGGAATCAGCAATATATACATATATATACATATATATATATATATATATATATGTACATATACACACTTTCACATAAAATTATTTTATGTATGTTTAGTGTTTCATATAGCATCAGGTGTCAAAAGAGGAGGCTGCTGCTTGCAAACAAATGATGGAAGGTGTAACAATACAAAGTGAATGATATGTGGCTGGTTGGGCATTGTCTTTGCGTGAATTGTATAAGATGGTAGCACTTTCAAAAATCTTTAATAGCAACTCTGACATTATTTAGGCCAAGAATATATTGACAAATTACATTTCCTAATTCTGAGGCACTCTGGATTAGTTCTGGATCCATCACACTCAGGGATCGTCCTCCGTTAAACTGGTAGAAATACTGATGATGAGAAATGCATCCAATGTTTCAGTGCCTGTTGGATGGAGCCGCAACTGTAATAAGAAGGATCAGCAAAAGCATGAAGAGGCGAGAGAGAGACAGAGAGAGAGAGGAGGGGCTGTCTTCAAGATGGAGATGGAAAGCTTGCCTGTGCACATGGGCCTGTAAGTCATACTTCCTAAGAGAGTCACTTTCCTGTGGTGGCTGCTTGTCATAAACCCCTATTTTCCTTCTGCATATCTAATCCTTCAAAGATGTTGGCTTACAAACTTTATAAAATCAATATAGGGTAAGACTTTTTCTTGCCTTAGAGATTTCATTTTGACCTTTTCCCCACCTCGAGTGGATCCTGTTGGTTTGTAGAGCAGATTACCACTTCATGTGCTATGTTAATTTGCAAGGCCGACAGTTGTTTTGCTGCCCCTCCTGAAACTTTTCTTCCATTCATCTTAATCATATACATATTTCAAACTCACGATTTGCTGGAGGAGGCAACATTTGGTTTTCTCTTGTGTCATAGCTGTGGTTTTACCCACCCACACCATGCATTTATTACTTGAAAGATTTAAGAAGGAGTATTTTTTTCCAGGTTTTGATTGGTGGCCTCCTCTGAGCATTGCTCTCCTGCTGAGAGCCAGAAGGAGCAGCACAAAGCTTGGAATGACTCGCTCCGATACCTGAAGATACTAGTAGATGGACTTGCACAGTGGTAAGAATAAAGGACAAGGATCCTAAATACTGAGGGGTACTGGGAGACATCAAAGGCAGCAAGAGCAATGCTTGAGTTGTCTAATCATCTGCAATTTTATGTTATATGTTTCCCTTGCACCAGTTCCCCACCCCAATGATGCACTCTCAAGTACAAGCATAAACAGGTGAGGAGAGATGTAATGTATCCTCCATTAACAGTATGAAAAGGTCCTTGGGGAAGGAGGAAGAGTTGCTGGCTCTTACACTTTCCATGGTCCTGGAGATCCAAAGGAGGGATGGGAGATGGCTGCCGGTACTCTGATGCCACGCTGAGGCATTGGCACCAATTCAGAAAAATGAAAGCACAAATGACATCATGCACCACTTGATCAGCTATAAAATCAGGGGATTGGCACCTTGACTCACCTTTAGCCCATCAACAGCTTTTCACTTGTTGGTGAGGAGATAAGTAAGGAAAGCCAACTACAGATATTAAGTAGGGCTTTTTAGGGCTGTGTTTCTCTTCCTATTGCTCTTCCATGACCTCTGAGGTCCCTAGAGACCCATGCTGCCCCTGTCCATACATAGCTGATATGCATGTGACATAAATGTACAGTGGTGTAACATCAGAGCAATTGACATCAGCTGCACTGCCCCCTTCACATACTTTAAATTGAACTTCCAATAGCCTTAGAAGAATGGTGAAAAGTGGTAAGGATTTAAAAAATAACAATACTGTAAAAGGTCCCTGGAGTGGAGTAGGACTACGCAAAAACTGCTTGTTAATAAGTGTGGCAGTATTATCCGTGAGCACTCTTAATAGATAACGTACACAGAAAGTCAGATTGGGATATTTGCACCTTGCAAAACACCCAAAACTATTTGAGGAGAATGACAAACCCCAGAGAGGCGAAGGCTTTTTGCCTTGGCTAAAACTGGAGCACCTCTTACATAACATAGACCTAAAAATAGAAAATTGTAAAACTTGTAGAAAATTGTATCTATGGCCAGAAAGAAGGTCTGCTCCACTTCACCCAGAAGTACACAAAATATGACGACATGCAAGAGAAGACAATCCTGTGAGCAATAACTACAAAGAACACTTAGAACCAAAAAAGGAAATTGTACTCACCTGCTCTGTGAGATGTTAGACTCTACACCAGGACTGATGGGCCAATTCCTGGCAAAGAGTTGAACAGTAAGAGACAAAGCAGGTGCTAACACCAAGGTGCAGACCAATTAAGGAGAATCCACGAAGTTACCATAGCAAATTTAAGTTTCCTGAAGCACCTCTTGAACTCAATGTCATTAGGTGCACAACGAGAGTCAAAGCACTTGCTAGAGCAAAAGGTGGCAGATTGATTAAGGATAAACCATACAAGTTACTACAGCAAAAGTAACTGTCCGGAAGCACCTCACAAACTCAATGCCACCCATACTCTAACAGTAGTACAGACTACTTGCCAGAGCCGGGGTGCAGACTCGTTAAGAAGAAACGACAGAATTGAATATGGTAGAAGGAACTGTTTTCAAGCACCCCTCAAACCTATTGCCATCCATCTCACAAATGTGCCTCAAAGACATTGATGCATTAACTCTCTTTAATCACTTATCACCCACCTTTGTAAGGATGTATTTATGTGACTGATTAGTTGTGTGAACGGCACTTGTGGTGAAAGCATCTAAATAAACTCATCAACTTCTAGCACTCTTGACAGACAGTTTTTTTCAGTAAGTCAAGTAAGGCTCCCAGAATCTTGAGCGTTTTCGACCCTCACATGATGCTTGGTTCCTTCTTTCCAGATTTATTATCTCTGACCTTACTTTGATAAGCACTTTCAGCTTGACTTCGACATGTAACTATCAAGCCCTCCCTAACTTGCTGTTTCTTCACTCTTTGCTTACAGATTAGTTTCTTTCTTTTGGTGATTCTTTCAATGCCAGACACATTTAGTGCTTCAAAATGCGACATTGCAGCGTACTGAAGTACTAAGTAGAACCTTCTAGGGTTTGCCCTTCACATCCTTCTTTCCTGTATGCATGTCTGTACTAGCCACACACACACCTCTTTTCACTGTTAAAGCCACCCTCCTTGCCAGACAGCAATGAACGTTCATAGACATACCTCAACTTACTGGGATTTGGCTTCTCTGCATCACTCACTGACCTCTGTATACCATCCCTGTGTAGTCGCAGGATGTATACACCTGCCTTTAAACCCTAACGAACTTGTGTAAATATGAAAAACAGTTAATGCTGATGAATGGCACTCTTAGTGACTCACTATGCCATCAATTTCTGATGTACTGTATTGTAACTGCATTTATAAGGAGCTCCCTGTGCCTCACGAGGCAGCAAAGTGCTCTGTCGTCAGGTAGCGCTCTGCTCCGTGGGAGTGCTATACACGACCTATACATGACCTATATGGATAGTGTGGATGGCATGCATCCGGAAAAGGATGCTGGGCTCATATATTATTTTTGTCGCTGCACCTATGCATAAACTTGAAGATCAAGGAGAGAGGAATGGAAACCTTGGCCCATATATTTTAACTTTTTTTGTGCTACATTTGTGCCGCTTTTTGACGCAAAAGCGGCACAAACTTACAAAATACAACTGTATTTTGTAAGTTTGCGCCACTTTTGCGTCACAAAATGCCGCAAACGCGGCGCTAACAAAGTATACATATGGGCCCTTATGTGTAAGAGACACACAGTTGGTTTTGCGGGAGGTTGCACAAGCCACCGTGCTAGTGTAAACTCACCTTCTGCCATCATAACGTGTAATATCGTATGTCTGTTGATATAAAGTTTCTGAGCTCATGACAACATGTAGTGAGTTGTCTCTTGTTTTACTCCTTATGTCTAACCCATAAGATTTGGTCTGTCAACATACCAAGTAATATGAAATTCACACAATTCTAAAATAAAATAATTTGACTGTATCATACAACCTTTTGTGCTTCAGTCTGTGTTCTTTTGTCGTGCATATGTCATCTGTGCTTGGGCCGCTCTACTACTAATACTTGCCAATATGACAAGCATTACATCAAGTGAGTGACAGTACCATGGTAAAAAAAAAAAAAGTGATTGATGCACAGCGCTCGAAAGAGCAGTTCATAAAGAAACAAGCATTGGTAAATGCATTAGGTTTCACCAATGTAATTAATAATTTGTTTTTTTTGTTGTAATTTGTAGATTGCGAGTAGTTGCACAGTATAGGTTACTAAAACTTTGTTAAAGTAGTATTAGTTGTTTTTTGAGAAAGGCAATATATTTTGCTAGAGCGGGTGGCATCATGAAGCTGTGATATTTGGTAAAGTGGGGAGGTCAAACTGAAAGAAATGTACCTGATCAGTAGGGTTGAACTGTGTGCAGCCATGAGCAGATTAGTATGCCTCATGTCGAATACAGAAGTGCCCTGACTTCTATATGGGAAAAGGCTGAGAAAACTCCTAAAGTTTATGGAGATATAGAGAAAGGTGTCCTTTTCCAGAACAAAAATATTCCCCCCGATAGAAAAAAAGAAAAAAGTCAAGCGCATTTGCACTTGCTCAGAGGTTTTTATATGAATGAACATACGTGTGTATATTATTTATACAAATATTGAATTCACCTAAGGTGCCTGGGAATAATGAAAACAGTTACAGTTTTGCATAAGTGCGCATAAAATCCTTTGCGGCCTCCAAAGCACTTGAAAATGTATTCTAAAGATAAAAGTAAACTTATGGGAGTGAATTTTAGGCTTCTTTTCGTCTTAGTAAATCTGGCCCTATATGTGCTATGAAATGGAAGTAACATATAAATTATATTATTATTTTTACAACTTCCTGTCAGACCTTCCAGCCTATAGTGTCCCCTTCAAAACGCACATTTTATGAGGAATTATGCCAGCCAACTCTCCTTTTGTTTTGTTTAAGTCTCGTCTCTCTTTTTGTAGCCTGGGGCTGGTATGATCAAGTGAAAAGACGTGTCGAGTAAAGTCTACTGCAATGGTCGTGGTCCAGGTTGGTTGTCATGGGTCTGACCTCTCACCTTGCCTTGTGGTTTAGCTGTTTGCAGCCTGCGTTAAGGGCAGATATTGTCCATGTGGTGCACTTTTGTAAGTGGAGCTAGTGGGGGAGAGAGGGTCTACGTGGATTCCAAAATATAGCAGCATTTGCATTTTAGCACCATTGCACGTGTTTCCAAAGCAGCTTAGGAGATGAATGGCATGTCTGTGCTGGGGCCGGGACACCCAGTGTGTCATGAGGACGACTCTTGTAGTGCACACCAGATGTGACCGTGTGACTGGCACTTACGCATATGGACTGTAAATCTACAAGCTGCATGTTTTCACATTTAAAGGGCTGGAAAAGCAAGTATGGTGAGGCACAAAAGAAACTAGCATAAGGGTTGGGGAGCCGACCCGGGAAACAGGGTTTGAGCATCCTCCGGAGGCACAACATCCATTGATTCTGTGCAAATTGTAGAGAGGCACCAAGACTCTCCCATACTTTGTTGCCCTCTGAGGGCAAGAGGACAGGCGTCAGCCCGAGATAATAAATAAACAAAGGGCTGCTGACCCGGCAGCCCTGTGAGCAGTCAGCTAAGTGTGCTGTGTGTATTACTGGTGGGACGGATGAGGGCCCTCACCACACTGGCAACGAGTCCGGGATCCGCGAAGTATGCAGAAAGAAGGGAAAAAAACACAGAAGAACCAGAGAAACTCACACACACATGCGAGTCTGATGGTGGGCCCCCTCGCTCCATGAACATGTGCACATCGTAAGCCTCCGTGCAACGACATCTCTGAGGTGCTAGCAACTTACCTTCGAAGACCGCTAACCTCCGAAGCTGCAGAGAGAGAGGTGAGCGTGCTCGCTGGGCTAAGCGAGACACGAAGACGCTGCGGTGCTTGCGCGCTGCCAGCAGTAGCATGGAGGCAAAGAGCCCCGTGAACCATCTCCGTCTGGAGGCAGGCCGACCGGAAGGATCAAGGAGGGTGTCCACGGCATTGCCTGCCGACACAGAGATCGGGAGCGAGGCAGGTTCAGCCTGCTCCCTAAAGGGCACAGGACAAGTGTTTTGAAAAAAAAAATAAGGACTATACACATAAAGAAAACAAAAAAAACCTCAAGAAGCACGCTGCAGTCCAGGAATGACAGAGTGCACATGGCCAAGATTCAACACCAGTAGATACATGAAAGGTCACTACCTACATGGAAAGCGTGCCTAAACATAACCTTTGAGCACAGCTTCAACGCCCAGTAGCAGAGAAGGTCAAGGGCACAGACTGCAGTGACTGAGCCTGGATAGGTGCCAAACTATACATGTATAAATCAAAAAAAAGAAAAAAAACACTCAGAAGGATGAGTGCGCCACAGCAGAGCCGTGAGAAGCAACCTGTACCTGCTCCCCCAAATATTCACTCATTGGTGGCAGCACTGCCCCCATTCAGCGAGCTCACTGACCCCGCCACAGCAGCACCACGCTGGCGTCTATGGCTCGGCCATTTAGACAACGTCTTCTGTGCAACCAGGGAAACAGACGGGGGGACTGATCCTTGATGCTACACATGGGAGGCGACAAACTTCACGAACTCTTCAACTCACTCCCCAATACAGGAGATGCGGCGGACTACAATGCTGAGGTGGTGTCCTGGGCACACGGACACAAACATGCAGACATACAATGGAGAGGACATTTTTGTCATCTCATTCACAGTATGGAGGCAGCACAAGAGGCGACCACCCCCCATGTGCACAGTGACAATAAACCACACTCCGGCAACAGTGCTCATTGACACAGGGGGTTCGGTCAATGTCATGGACAATGCCATGTACCAACAGCTCTCGCCCAAACCAAGACTAACCCCTAGTCACACAAAGGTCTACATGTATGGAGGACGTGACCCTCTTCCTCAGCAAGGCACCATAGAGGTGTCCATAGCAAACGAACAATGCACCACCAACGCAAAATTTTATGTGGTCAGAGGAGACCGAGGCACTCTGCTAGGCCCGGAAGACCTAGAACTGGTATTCTTCGCACGCCAGGTGTATGAATCACACACCAAATCTCTCCTCAGTGAGTTCCTGCAGCTATTCACAGGACTGGGGAAGCTCAAGGGCAAGCGTGTTAAACTGCACATCGACCCAGATGTGACGCCAGTGGCGCTGAGACACCAGAGAGTGCCCTTTCATCTCAGACCGGCAGTCAAGAGAGAACTACAGCTGCTGGAAGACCAAGGGGTGATCGAAAAGGTTGACGGACCCACCCCCTGGGTTTCGCCGTTAGTGATTGCTCCCAAGCCCAAACAGCCAAGAGCCATTCGTCTCTGCGTAGATATGCATCTACCCAATCTTGCCATCAGGAGAGAGCGTCACATAACACCCACAATGGATGACATAATTGCAGACTTTACAGAGCCCAGTGGATCTCGAAGCTAGATCTGAATTCTGGCTATCACCAGTTAGAGCTGGACCCTGATAGTAGGAACATCATCACGTTCTCAACCCATGTCGGGTTGAGACGGTACAAGAGGTTGAGCTTTGAGGTGTCATTGGCAGCGGAAGTGTTTCAAAACGCCATCAGGGAGACACTCTCAGGGTTTGGCAGGAGTAATCAACCTGAGCGATGACATCCGGATCTTTTCTGATACGCATGAGGAGCATCACCGCCGCCTGAGAGCCACCCTGCAGATACTCGCCAACACGGGTCTTACCCTTCACAAAAGAAAATGTGCATACTACCAAACATCCATTGACTTCTTTGGGTACATCTTCTCGAGGGAAGGGCTTCAGGTAGACCTGCTAAAAGCTGACGCCATTCGCCAAGCTCCGATCCCGCGGAATGTGACAGAAGTCAGGAGTTTCCTGGGGATGGCGACATACTGTGGCCGGTTCATTCCCCAGCTGGCCACGATGGCGGAACCACTTCGGCAGCTCACAAAGGCAAGTCACAAGTTGGAATGGAGCCCCGAGGCTGACAAAGCATTCCACAATGTGAAGAGGGCTCTACTTGAAAAAGTAACCGTGGCGTATTTTCATCCAAAAAAACGGACTGAGGTAGTGGTGGATGCCATCCCTGTAGGACTGGGAGCTGTCCTACTGCAAGAACAGTGTCACCAGGAGTAGGCCCCAGTGCCATATTCCAGCAGGGCATTGTCTGACGTGGAGACTCGGTACGTCCAGGTAGAGAGGGAGGCACTGTCGATTTGGTGGGTGTGTAAGCACTTCCACCTGTACCTCTATGGGAATGAGTTCCAAGTGGTGACAGACCATAAGCCTTTAGTCTCATTGTTTGCGGGGACCATACGTCTGGCTCCTCCACAGATTGAACATTGGGCTGTCCTGCCCCAACCCTACGAGTTTACAGTCACCTACAGGCCAGGTGCAAATAACCCGGTGGACTACCTTTCCAGGCACCCCTCAATGAATACACTTGATCCTTCTCAAGAAGGGGACGAAGAGAAACACTGAGAACTTTGTAAGCATGGTCATCCAGTCAGCCTGCCCTGTGGCTCTAAAGGTAAGGGACATTGCAGAGGTTGCGGAAGTGGACCCAGTCCTTACCCGCGTCAGAGAAGTGCTCAGCAGAAGTCAATGGAAACACTTCCTTGGTGGGGTGAGAGCTTATGACCCTGAAGAAAGAGCCACCATGCAGGGGATGTAGAAGGTAAAGGATGAGTTGCCTGTGGGGGTGATGGTCTCATCCTACGAGGGCAGAGAATAGTCCTGCTGCGCTGCCTCTGGAATCGAGTGGCAGAACTTGCCCATCAGGGCCACCAGGTGGCCACCAAGACAAAATCATGGCTTGGAGCCAAGGTGTGGTTCCCTGGCATGGACACAAACATGGACACTGTAGTCGGAAGCTGTCACTCATGCATCATTACCTCCATTGAACAGCCTGTTTGCCCAATAGTCACCGAACCTCCCAGTCAGAAGCTGTGGTCCAAACTAAGCATGGACTTTGGAAGTTTTCCCAACGGGCGGCTGACGGCAGTCAAGATTGATTCGTACACAAAGTTTCCTGTGGTGGAGGTGGTAGCTTCCACTCCCTTTGAAAATGTGAGACCTATGCTAGACAAAACTTTTGCAGTCTGTGGTCTCCCAGATGAAATCTGAACAGACAATGGTCCGTCCTTTTAGGGTCAAGATTTCAAAAACTATCTTGAAAGGTTTGCAATACATCACCGCAAGATCATGCCCTACTGGACACAGGCCAATGGGGATGTAGAAAGATTCATGAGGACCCTAAATCATGCCTTGAGGATTGGCGTCGAAAGAAGCAAAGATGCAGAAGACTGTTTGCACCAATTCCTGAGAGCCTACAGACCAACGCCCCACAGTACCACTGGCTGTGCTCTGGCTGCCTTTATGTTCAAAGTGGCCCGGAGGGATTGCATACCGGCTGACTCTCGGTGGGAGTCTCCTGAGTTGGATGCGGAAGCCACCCAACAGCGCCAGAAGTGGAACAACCAAAAGGGGAATGAGAGCAGGATAACACACCCCTGCGACTTCCAGGTGGGCGACCACGTGGTCGTGAAAAGTCGGCACCCTGGAGGGAAGTTTCAGACATCATTCGAGCTGGAGGTGTGGGAGGTGGTAAAGGTACACGGATCTATGGTGACAGCCTGTCGAGGAGAGAGGCGAGTAACGAGAAACGCGTCACACTTCAAGCGTGCTGGTGAGTCAAGCATGACTGAGGTAGAAGAGGAAGATGGTGCCATCGTGGAAAGTGAATACGGAGCGGAAGAAAGGATGAACATTTGAGAGGTTTTGCCCCCTACAGGGGAGGGTCGTTCTGGCAAAGCTGAGGAGGAAGTGCTGGTCGGTCGGAGTGAGAGGTATCATCTTCAACCCAATCCTGCACCCAGCCAGAGACTGAAAGATTTTGTTTGCTGAGTCACTGTTTTAGATCAAGAGAACTCTGCAACCTGATAGTGGGTGAGGACACCCAGACCTTGAGGACATGTTGGTGAGACAAACTGTGTGTGAAGCGGTTGCTTCAACGGAGGCACCTGTATTTACATATATGCTTTATTGTTATATTTTCTGTTTGCCTCCTATTTTCTTGTTTCATTTATTTCTTTCTGTTCGTTATTAAACCCTTGGAGGGATGTAGAGAGCCACCCGGACTCTCCCATAATTTGTTGCCCTCTGAGGGCAAGAGGGCAGCGTCAACCAAAGATAATAAATAAACGAAGGGCTGCTGACGTGGCAGTCCTGTGAGCAGTAAGCTAAGTGTGCTGTGTGTATTACTAGCGGGACGGGTGAGGGCCCTTACCACACAAATCACTTAATTTATCCGTACCTGTGAAGATCGCTGATACCTTTGTTGGGATTTGCACTTTGTGTAAAATAGCAAATCAATTAAGACAAAAAGTTCAGGCAAAGCGCCTGACAACAGCACTTTCCAAAAGCAGATGTAAACAATACTTGGGCCTTAGGACACTGACAAGAGCAAACACAACCTGGGAGAACAGAACTTATGTCACAGTCAATAAAAATGGAGGAAAAGTAAGTGGCAAGCACAGGAACCAATAGAAAGCAAGGAGGCAGGATGTAAGTCCCTTTAAAGATATATATATATTAGCAATAGTTTTTGCAAGCGCTGTGCAGGTGAAACCTAAAAATGCCCATCTTGCTCAGAGACATGCACTTTGCTGTTCCGAAGCGTGTCTTTCCCTCTTTGTGCCTGCAGGATGTGGTTGATATTTTAGACAAATGGCGGCTCGGTGCTGCCAAGAAGCGGCTGCCGCCGACTGGGCAGGCAGTTTTTGTTTTCACATCCTCCCAGTTACGGTAATAGGGGCTTTCTTGCTATTTTTAGAAGAAGGGTTAAGCACCGCTGATCCTCTCATTGCTGGGCGTACTTTGCAGTAATTGAGTAAATGGTGGCTGCGCCCCAGTTGTGCAGTGGGAAGGTGAGCGCTGCATTGCAGCCGAGGGCAGCAGGGTCTGTCAGCCCAGCCGGGGTTAATGAACGGACTCCTTGACGCGCGCTAATCCGCAGGAAAATCTGTGCTGAAGTGAGGCGGGCCGTGTTCTTATCTTAAAGGCGGCAGTAATTGGGCTTGGATGGGAGAGGAGGAGAGCTAATCAGAGATGAAGAGCCCGGTTGTTGTTCTGTCTGTCGTGTAATGCACCACAAACCGAAAATACATGTGATGTGCGGAGGACTGAACTGAAAACAGTCTTTTTAAACTACGTATTATTTAGAATCTACGTAGTTCTGATGCAAATTCGAGTTTTGCCAGTCTTGTAACCGCATTTTAAATAACCCAGCACCCAACATTCATTAATCTTTAAATGTGATCAACAAATGCGCACTTTGCTTCCCATCAATACATAACCGAGTGTTTAGTTTGTTTGCGTTTGAGGTCTTTCATTTTTTGATGATATCCGTTTTTAGGCATCACTCGGCCATTTCTAACTAATCCAGATATTTTTGTTAATATTAACCAATTTACGTTAATTAATCTTCTCACCTCAGAAGGAAAAACGTTGAGTGGGCCTTGCTAGATTTTACGTCGTAATCATGAAATGAACACGTTTCAGAGACAAGATTTAACTCACAGCGTCAACCTGTCAGCACCTACAAGACCTCATTAGCCGTCAGGTGGAGCGGTATCCCGGGGTGGGGTACCGCTCGATCACAGCTGGCCCAGTGTTCCAGCGTGCCGGAATTCTCGAGCTGATTTTACCGGCTGGTAATCCTGGCCGGAATTTTGCCTACTGCTTTTGGCTGCAGCATTAGCGAAGCTACGTTTCCCGCTCCACCCTGACCTTTTTCCTGTGTGAAGGGCAGTAGCATTCTATGCTCCAATAAATCAGACTCCCCTGCTAGAGCTAATCTTACCCTTCCATACCTTCCCTGGTCCCTCGCCATACTCACCCCACACACCACCTGCACACATTTAACACCTGCTTGAAGCAGGTGTAAATGTGGGCTTTAATCAATGTGCAAAGGGTAACACCACGTGGAATTAACAAAGTTACTAAAATTACCAAACAGTAATTTAGTGTGTGCGGGTAGTCCCCATTTTGCAGGGTTAGACGTGTAATTGCACAGTACTGGCATGGCAATGGTCATCATGTGTGTTCAGGGGCCTAGCTTGGTCATTAGGAATGGGGGGTGTGAGCTTCAGATTTTCAACAATCCCAGTGGCATATAATTTTAAAATACATTATATGACCAGCAGGGTGCACGATAGGGGTTTAGGGGGTAGTGGAAAGGGAGAGGAAAGCAGACTGGCAGGGTCTAAGTGAGAGAAAACACATTATTTGGTCAAATCACCAAAACAATTCTTGGTGAAATCCAGCAGACGACTCACTATACCCAACTGAAAGCACCTTCACCCAACTATTTATCACAAAATACCCTTATTAGGTGGCGTAACACCCCAAACACCTCCCCCCTGCCCAAAGCTACACCCCTGGGTGTGTGGAGTCTGCACTCTGCCAGGAACGTGAAATTTGCTTTTAGGGCATAAGTTGAAATGAAGGCGATGTTTTCCTTCCCAATCAACGAAAAGCAACTGGTAAAGAGCACCTGGAGCCAAAGTTGTGGCATATGTGCAATTACTGTCATTGAGTGCTTCTGCAGGGGTGACGTTCGGAGCAGTGCTTAATTTGTAAATAAATAAGTACCAGGGCCCTTGTGGAGGCCACTGCAGCTTGCACCACCCAATGTCTTTCACAGTGCTGCCATTGCCAGGGCCCACATAACTACTATTACACTCACACAAGTGTGACAATTAAGACTATTGCAGCCTTCCAACGTTATAAGAATGGTTTTGGTGGCACATATTAGTAATTTTTAATGTATATTGAATTAATAAACAACTTTTGTTGGGCTTATTTCTAAACTAGCCAAACAGCACTACCATGTGGCAGACTGTCATAAGTGGCAGTTTTGACAATTAACTTACTGCACTGGAAACCACTGGCTCAAATTAAGCACTACATGGACAACCATTATCTAAATAACCAGTGTAAACCAACACAAAGTTTGACAAAATGAAAATTTCAATGTCATTGCACACGCTGAGAAACAAAACGTCACCAAGAAAACTGGGGCAAGAAGTAAAAAACCTCCAAACAAAATATGTAAAAAAAGTATTTTAATGATGCATTGTAAATAAAGAAGGAAACAGACTGGTTTGCTTTGGGTTTACTCTCATCATTTGCACGTGACAACCTGCATGACTAACATCTACTTGAAGCTGCCACAAAGAAGCACAATTGAACACCTGACCTATCTTTATTGGACTTTCAGCTCAACAGATGGCTTCTATCATGATTAGTTTCAATGAACAGTGATCTGGGTTATTGTACTGAACTATACAAAGAAGTGATGGTTGGAATGCCTGAATTAGTCTCAGCCACTGGTAATTACTCAGGGCTGCATCCCAGTCCATTGTTATTTTACACACCATGCCACCTCAGTTTGGATGCAGCCATATGCAAATCAGCCATGATCCTGCTCCATTTGAAACAGTCCAGCCTGAAACACCAGGCCAGGTCTTTCTTGAACTGAAACACAAGCAACCTAAGACCGGTTTCGCAATTAATAGGGCTCATCAGTTGGATATAGCTTCGTTCCAGTGGCACAGCGTGGACGGGGCCCACGTCTGAGCATACCCGTCCCACTTACGTCCTCACACTGAAGTATACAAAAAAGTGATGATTGAAGTGCTATGAAATAATCTCAGCCACTGGCAATTACTCAGAGCCACATCCCAGTCAATCATTATTTTGCACTGATTTATATATTCGGCTGAGTCCAAACTGAGGTGGCATGGAGTGCATAATAACAATGGTTTGGAGTGCGGCTCTAGTATTTAGCAGTGGCTGAGATTAACTCTTATAATCTATCCATCACTTTTTTGTATACTTCTGTGATGTTGTACAGCAGGAGATCTTAACACCATAACAGCCTGATAAACAAATGGGTGTTTATAATTAGTTCCAAAGGTCCGATGCTTCTGTGACAATGGTAATGAGTAGGAGTGTGTGCATTTTTTAATATCTGCCTCTTGGCAAGCAAAATTTGTGTAATGTTTGCCTCTAGGTAGTAGCTGAGTTTCTCCTATTTTATGAAACTATGTGTGGCACAGTTATCCGAACCTCCCTGTTAAATTTCCTTGCTCCAGTAAGTCTATGCATTCTGGAGCAAGAAATAGTAAATGAAAGGTATGCACTTTCCCAAGGTCACCACTGTGTGTCAGCAATGGCAGTTGCCAGTGATGGTGCAGGTAAATGGACATTCATGGTGTGAGTGGGAAGGTCAGGCAGACCATGAGGCAATAAGGCAGGAGGAAGGGCCAAACAAGCAGGAACATTGCTTGGGAAGTGGGAGGTGACTCGGAGCTTAGTATCAATGTGCCTGTCAACAAATTGTAGCACTCATTTTTACCCTACCCTAGCTGCTCCATTGCAATAGTAGGAACCTGCACCTCATACTTTTTAAAGTCACTCACGTTGCACAGATATTTTGTAGTTTAATACAATACACAACGTTGTGAGTCTTTGGACTGTAGTAATGATTCTCTCTGACCTGTGCTGTCCAGTGCAAATGTATCTCAAAGGTGTGGCAGCATTTAAGTATATTGGTCCTGGATAAATGGACAGAAGCCCCAGGCACATGCACTAGTACAGGTACTTTATGATATGGGGTCGCGAGGACATCTGGTTGAATGGTTGTATAGAGCTCCACTATCGATTATTTTTAACACCCCTCTGGGATAAATGGGAATCAGACTTGGCACGCTCATTACTTGACAAAGAGTGGACATTCCTGTTAGAACATGAATCACAGATACCACGCCAAGCTTGGTTCAAGTTTATCCAATTTGCAGCATTCCACAGGGCCTAGTTGACTCCACAAAGAAAACACTCTCTTTTTCCAGCCACAAAATCCATATGTCCCCGTTGCCATGCTGAAGAAGCCGACCTCCTCTACATGCTGCGGGCCTGCCCATCCTTGCAACAATATTGGACAGGAATCCGTGACACACTCCTCGAGATCACCCGTTTCTCCAATTGGGATTCGGCTGATCACTGCATACTAGATCTTTACCCCAGGCACACGAAGGCAGTAGTAGCCCCCAGGTTCGTAGACCTGGCACTCATCCTAGCCAAGCAACTAGTAACTCTCCGCTGGAAGTCACCTACTCCATCTTCCATACTAATATGGAAAACAGGACTTGCTCCAAGGGGGGAGGCAGAGGAGGTGTCCCTGGTAGGGAGGAATATAGAGGACTAAGGGAATGTCCCATATCAACAGAATTGCGAGTGTTACTGGAGCTTCTTAGACAATTTGGTTCAAAGGTCACACAGGAAATTATGGCTGCTGCAGCTGCAAATGGGTCTAGCTGAATTATAATTTACTGGCTTACACAACCAGCGAACCCTATCCCGTCCTGCCATTGTTATGCCTACTCACAAGACTGGAGGGGGGTGGATTACTGGGGTCCCCTTCGCTTCCCACACAGCATCACATATAATGAAGCAATCCTATGAGGAGCAAAGAGCAGGTCAAATTAGTTGAGGGGGGGAGTGGGGTAGGGGTTAACTACTTGGTCCTCAGCTGACTGCAGGCACTGTGATAAGCCCCAATGACAGGGATCCTGGTTTGGAATACAACTGCGACAATCTAACAGGGCTCACTTGCTAGCAGCTAATCATTTACTACATTACTTGAGAACTCTCGATTTGGCTTTATCCTGGTAAGACATGCAACAAACGTAGAGACAAGGGCATTGGTTTAATCACTGCCTTTATTATTTAATTTATGTTCTCAACCATGAATGGTGATACCGCTCTGTCATCTGGTGTTTTCCGCAATTTTATCTGATAAAAAGTGCCTAATGCCATACAAGTTGGTATGCTGAGATAATATTGTATTAACTGTTTCAAACCAAAAAAAAATACACTGACCTCCAAATGAGCCTACCTCTATTGTGTTGTAACTGACATGTCTCTGTTGAACATTAAGACCAACCTCGCTAGTGCAAACTATAGTTAAAACATTAAGAGAGACATAGTCCAGGTGAGGGTCCTCCAGAGCACCAATAGATCCCTGTGAGGTTTGCAGAGAGACAGTGCAATTTGTCAGCAAGGAGCAGCAACAAATTCAAACAAAAAAATCAAAAAAGTCCTCAAGATTACTTGCCATGGTCCCTATGAAAGAATGTGAAAATATATGTGAAGATGTTCCATATTTCTCTGGAACAATTTAAGACCATGAGCAGGTGACATGTTGGCCTGGTAGTGATCTACATAATGCAGGTGTATAAGGCAAGAACAATGCTTCAGGAGGTTGGTAAGACTGACCCAAAGAATGGCAGCAGGATAATGAGGACAGTGCATGGATGCTTTCATTTACTCTGGTGGTGTTCAACTTATTGTCACTTAGCAGACTACCTATAGATCACTTTTAATTCAACCCATATCTATGGTTGGTAAACTTGTGACACAAATATGTCTTCCAAAACAAGGAGCATATGATAACAATTACTAGTTGATTAATTTTTGTAGTAGTATGTCATGACTCATGGAAGGATTTAGAGAGAAATTTCCAGGAGGAAACATTCAGAGTTCTGGAGACTGTGGAGACCGGTTCATTATCAGGTAGGTTTGAGATGCAGGACCTGGGTCTTCCAGGTCAAGCCAAGGAAGACAGCAAATCAGGTCAATGAAAGGACTGTTCCAGCTAATTTAAGCAGCACTAAGGCTGGAAGAAATTACCCCACAACTGCTTAGTTGTATGGTTCCTGTTCGCTCAGCTCGTTCACCGCTTGATGTATCCCTTCACTGTTGTTTTGTTCCACACTTCTCATTGCATTTCCCTACCTGTAAAATTTGTATTTCTACAGATCTGTTTTTACCGGGATATTCATTCCCACTTGATTAGACATACCTATCCGCCGAACATCACGTAAGATGGAAAGGGAATACAATTGTTTTCTGTTAAAAAAAATACACCATTTTGAGAGCTTTTATATTTGTCACAGTTGTTCAGCCATAGCAGAAGAAATCATGGTGTGTGCGCTCCCTTTAAGACACCAATAGGTGAGAACCTTAAACTGAGCTGTACCCATCAACTCACTGAGAAAAGTATCATCTAATTAAGGTGTTTCTGTCTTCTTTCCCCATTTACCCCTAGTTTGAGCCAGCAGGAGGAAGACTCACTATTCTCCATTTATGGTTCTTACTGGGTGGAGTTTCTTGAATTAGAATTCCTCTACACATTTCTCAGCAAAATTGTGACACAGCGCTATTAACTTGGCCATGTTGCAAGTCTGGTGCTTTAGAAGAGACTGCAAACTTCATGTTGATGTACAGCAAGAATCCACCCCCCTTTATATTCATCATTCCCAGGGGAAGGCATATTCATACAGAACCCTTCTATTTCTCTTTTTGGGAGGGTGGGTCAGCAAAGTGGTTAAAATGGCCCCAAATGAGAGAGCACCCTGTTTTATGATGCCAGCAAATCCCATCCTAATATCGTCTTCCTGTTAGACCTTTAGAACTAATATTATTACTGTGTTTTTATATCCTTTCTGCGGTGTCACAAAGCAGACGTACAGGTCAATCACAAGGAAGCATGAGACACCAACAAACCTCACTAACAAACTCAAGGGGGCTGCAAATGTTACATCTCAGGTTCTTCACATCAGCACAATGAGATGAACATGACAATAGTCTACATTGTTTTGGCACATCCACTTTCATGAAACCAGCTTTCGTGACACTTGAGAATGACCTTTAACTCTGGAAGTTCAAAAGTTCCAGAGTTGTGAAGAGTACACCTTCTGCACTGTGGCTGATTGGTGGTACAGTAACCTATCACTAATAAGGTCTCTCCCTGCCCACCCTCCATTTTCAGAACTCTACTTCCTTTTCATTTATTACTATCACTAACACATAAATCACTAGTTCAAGAAAGCAGAAGAAACAGTAAGGCCTGCTCAGATCGCCCTAAGCCCATCAACGGGAATGCCCATTCTAACTAGGTGCCACCCTTTCACTACCAAAGATAATATCCCTCTTATGGCCTGCCCATTGTTTCCCCTCCCAGTAGCATCCATCAAAGGCCCTTTAACAAGGTGTGTTATTTTGAAATGTGAATGCCATTTTGTGGGACAGCTGCTAAACATTCTCCTCCCCCCTTCACCTTCTCACAACTACCACAATATTGCATGGGTGGTGTTTCAAAGCAGTCTGACCTCTCATAATAATATATCCGGTTCCTCCAGATAGTAAATTCATAGTAGGGCTTCTGCACCAAAAAGGCCATTATCCTCGAGCTGTAACAGTGGCACTTCACACATTTTGGGACAGATCTCTGCAGGGTAATCTAATTAGATACATGGGGAGCTTTCTGCTAAGGCAGAACTAGTTTGGACACCCTACTTCACCCTACATCAAGAGCTAGAAATAAAAACTTTTCTATAAATCTTTCTTTTGGCATTTGCACTAATAAATTAAGGGGGTTATTACAACTTTGGAGGAGGTGTTAATCCGTCCCAAATGTGACGGATATACCACTAGCCGTATTACGAGTTTCATAGGATATAATGGACTCGTAATACGGCTGGTGGTATATCCATCACTTTACAGTCACTTTTGGGACGGATTAACACCTCCTCCAAAGTTGTAATAACCCCCTAAGTTTGCTAATTAAATACTTTTTCAGTGTGTAGCAACTAATGCATGAACAAAGTCCTCATCTCGTTCATGGCCAACAATACATACATAAACCATTTAAGCATAGTGTTGGCTTTGCCATTAGAAAGCTGCCTTAAGCATTTACAATTAACAGGACCTCTGGTGACTGTTACTGAAGAAACACGTAAGTTAGCACATCTTGCATATGTTGCTTCAAACATTATGCAGGTGAGCTTTGCAGGCTTGAGGAACATAGTACAGTTACAATTTAATTTTAGAAGTAGATTTAAACATGTTACAACAGTTTCAATAAGACATGTTAATTCTGTGGTCTAGTCTGCAGTGGCACAGGACTGCTTGTCGGGTATATTGCTATGCTCAGTATTTGTTGTGAGGTGGTCTGGTTGTCCGGAATTCTAAATTATATTATGTTGCCATGCAACTGCAATATTTAATGCAATTTGTCCCTGAGTACTTTTAGGAAAGTGGAGAATTATGCAGGGAGGCTGGTGAGGCTTCAATATGTGATACTCTCATAATACCCCATAGATGGTCCTTTGGATCCACAGTAATAAATCCTTAGCTCAGTCCCTTTAGTGTGGCAAAGAGCAGTCAGGCTTTATGTTAAGCATTTCAGAGTACCAACATGGATGATAAGTAATTGACACAACTTGAAAGAAATCTGATACAAATTTATACAAATAATGCAGAATGTTATATTATTTTAGACACCGAAACAAAGAAAATCAAATATATATAAGTGGATTTATGGATTTTAGAGTGAAAAAAGCTGTCAAGCTGATTTACAAGCTGTCATTTTTTTTATGTCAATGGAGAAAATCATCAGTGACAGTTACTTGTGGGGTGAGTTTAGAGGAACCCGCTTGTAGTTAAGGTTGTGCTGGTCACAGGACTAAGCTGCAACAGTCAGGTGAATTTTACCTGGCTCCTGGGGCTTGGGTGCAAAGGTGTCCTGGCTGTCCTTGGAGCTGAATATGGGAGACGCAGGTGCTGAA